>NC_134578.1:10346875-10715000 GCF_050947875.1 Dermacentor variabilis | reverse complement strand
TACTCGTGAAACTGCGACTTCTGTAATTTACATGGTCATAATTACCGATATACACCGCAGAATAACTTTCTACGGTACGTTTATAAGCCAACACCGCATTCACTAGAGGCGATTTTGTCCCGCTTTGAACGATCGAACTCGTGGCTGAGTGGTAGCGTTTCCGTCTTACACTCCGGAGACCCTGGTTCGATTCCCACCAGCCCATCTTGCAAGACGTTTTTTATTTGTGAAGTGCCTTCTGGGATTTATCGCTCACGGCCAACGCCGCTGACACCGACGCCGACGACACCAGCTTTTCTGCGACACGAGCTCCTTAACGCTGTCGCGTTAAAACAACTTGCCGCAGGTGGGGAACGATCCCACATCTTCGCATTACGCGTGCGATGCTCTGCGTCTCTGTGATGCACTGCGTGCGACGCTCCGCACGCGTAATGCGTCTTCGCATTACGCGTGCAAGGTTTCTCATGCCTACGAGGCACGCCGTGTATTGAGGGAATGCGAGATAATTATGACCAACTGGGGTTCTTTGACGTCCAACGCATGGTAGACGGCTGTTTTGGCATTTCGCCCCCCTCGGAAAAGCGTCCGCTGTGGCTGCGATCTGATCTCGCGCCATTGGGCTTCGCAGCGCAACGCCAAAGCCATTACACCACCACGGCCGGTGCAAGCCTCCTATGCACTATACTTGTACACCTACAAAAGGCGCTATTTCGAACTGTCTTTAATATGACAGCGCGATAATGATGTTTGAGCACTCTCATGATCCAGTTGCTCTTTGGGGTGTATAAATCCTATGTGTCCTGCACTCTAGAACTACTGCAAGTTGGGCAAGTCGAAACGGATTCATTATAAGCGATGCGCGAAAAAGCAAGGGAGGACACAAGCTTCACAAGTACACAGTTCTTGTCGTTCTTTGCTTGTGTCCCAGTTCCTTTGGGTATCAGTTATGAAGTCTTGCGCTGCCTTAGAAAATGAAGTTAGCGGCAATTGTTCTGCTGTCTAGTATCATGTCTCCTTTTTATTTGCGCCAAACTAGGCCAAAAGACAAGCAAAACTACACACACGCGCAAACACAACGCACAAGCACAAGTACTCAAGCAGGTAAAGCTTTCGCTCTACCTTTCGCGATATATATACATAAGAAACATATCTCCTGGGCAAGTCAAGCGTTGTGCACACGATACTTCTTTCCTGTGGACATTGTTATGTGGGGTAGGCGGGTAGGTGCATGAGCAATTAGGTTGAGGGAGCCCGCTCTCAATGCCAACACGGCCATAAGTCGCCCGGCTAATGATTGTACGAGTTGTGGCTGCTTGCAGTCGGTTGACAAGACAAATATCTTGTTTCAGCACAATAAAAAGGGTGCCCAAGAACTTATGGAAGTTTGCCATATCTTCAAGAACTCGAATAACTGTGCTAGGTGCCCGTCCGTTGCTTTGTCCACCCAGGAGATGGATCCTTTTGGAAAGAGGATCGTGCTGCTATCCACTCTCCTTTCCGTCAATCAGTGTCTGGGTCTTTTGAACATGCGTGAGGAGTGTTTAGAGCTACATATCTGGGTCGGTTCGATAAAGCCTTACAGCTACGACTAGCGCAGTTGTCCGTACTCTTGCCATGCGAGTTCTGTTTGGCACCCATTGAATCATGATGCCTGGCCTCAACGTTTGCCGATGCCTACCAGCTGATTAGCTGAAGGCACACTTTGCCTGCAAGACGCTGCACAGATTTCTTGCGACACAGTGCACGTCGAGATGGAAGGCTGGTAGAGAGAATGGCGTAGAAGAAGAAATAATGAAAGAAGAACTGGGGACAGGCTCTGAGCTAAGGAACACAGTCGTCTCCTAATGAGCGTTGGCGTCCTCACATTTCTTTTCTTCGTGTTCTCCGCAAACTGGGCGTGTGTCAGATCCCCGGAGTCACCCAGAGTCGAAGCGCAAGAGTCGAGAGACGCGTCCTGCTCCTAATGACTGAGGCCCAGTTAGGAGGCAGTCTCGGATGCGTTTCCCAATTTGGAAGCGAAGGAGCTTACGGCCAAGAAGAGAGGATTACCGGAAGCGTCGAGTTGCAACCGTGGCAGAGACAACAGTAAAAAGACAGGCGACTTTCCTGAAGATTGAGTTGAAATCGGTAGGAGCTACACGTAACACCAGTGTAATACGGATCCAAGCCAAATATATCCACGACAGAGCCCTTTCATTAATTGCGAAACTAGCTTTCCCGCAGTGCACCTCACCACACTAAGAGCAGCGTACGCATTTGTTTCTTGCGATAGCAAGCTACATACGGTATTTGTAACGTTTCAGGGAGAATTTTGTTTGAAGCTTCATGTGTGTCATATGCACCACCAAGATGTCTAATCACACAAAAGTTTACTCGAGATAGCAAGATGAAGCTTCCACTGGTTCATGTCATCTTGTCTGAAACTACTTGCCATGTCTACAGACCCCTTGCCATGTCTACAATCTTTACACTCCCTCAAAAAAAAAAAAAAAAGTGGAAAGAAAGATATCAAGGTGCACCCCAATATCTCAGACACCAGCCGTCATTCGCCGAGTGCATGCTAGGTGGCGCCACGACACCACGCCTCAACCAACAGAGAGGCGCGCATTATCTTCGCCTTGCCACCGCAAGTTCGCCAGAAGCGGCGAGTCACTGACTGATTGATTGACTGTAGATTCGAAATGTTGGCAACAAGCACAGCGTGTCACCGGCTTCTCCACAAACATAATTTGTTAATTAAATGAAGGATGATGATTGGGGAAGTGAAACATTTCAGCTATATAGTAGTTTGGAGGTAATCGCGGTGCCGTCTACTAAATCGCGGGACGGTCTAATTACAATGAAAAAAATTAATAAATCGTAAATAGATAATAAATACCAGTTTTCTCGCGTATGTCAGCGGTACCTTGCCAAGAGGGACGGGAACTTGCTTTCGCAAATCCAATAAAGAGTTGCGCATAGCCTAGCTGGATCCTCACGATGGTTGCGAAATCGCGCTGCATAGTTGCAACAAGACACCTGATGTGATCGTGCTTCGTTACGTACATACCATAACTTCGCAACCACGATTGCAAATACTTCCAGCCGCACTCTTATAAGAGAATCACGTAGCTCTTTTGTTTTTGTTTTTTTGCTTAGCTACTGCACCATGTTTACGCTGCGTGTGCTTCTTGCGAGAAGACGTAGGCGTTGCTCTCGCGGTGGAACAACCGTGCAGCACCAGAGGGCTAGCATGTGCAGTTTGTAGCTCGCCTCGGCGGCGTAGTGGCTGTGGTGGTGCGCTGTTAAGCCCGAAGACGCGGGATACACCAGCCCGGGTACACCAGCCCGAAAACGCTGGTGTACCGTGCATTGGGGGCACGTTAAAGAACTGCAGGTGGTCGAAATTAATCCGGAATCTCCCGCTACGGCGCGCCTCATAATCATATGGTGGTTTTAGCACGTAAAACCCCATAATCTAATTTAGTTTCATTTGACTATGGACTTGTATCACGAATAAAAGAACTTGTTAAGGTCGTTCACACCAGCGGGAAAAACGCGCCGACATACCGCAGGCTGGCCGTTGAAAGCGTGCCGCGAAAACAGGCGAGCGGCTACTTTTTCCTGCCGCGGAGTGAATGGGCCTTGGAGCTATTTTTTCGTGGCAGACCGCTCACTGCCGGTCGGTGAGGAGCGGCCGATTTATTCGCATGCACAGATGGCACAAGAAAGTATGCACCCATCTCTTAGCGTCATTGGTCCTATGCGCAGTGATTCCAGCCGATAGCGAATCGGCCGCTTGCCGCGGCGACAAAGACTCCCGCAAGTGTGGTCGTGCCACTGCTGGCGCATTGTGCCGCCAGCGACATGCCGCTTGCGTGTTTTGTCTAGTGTGAACGTGCCATTACGCGGCGAAACGCACTACCGAATCGCAGAAAAAGAAAAAAATTGAGTACGTGCGCCCGTGCTAACTCGTTTACGCTATAGGCAACTGCCGCGCGGCTGGTTGAAGCTATGGGGAAGACAAGTGCTTTAACGTCAACTATATCATGGCGCACATTTTCACGAGGCACTTGATGATGCTTTCTCTTAAATCTCGAAAGCAGAGTTTCTGCGAAACGCTTTTGGTGTTATCGAATAAAAAAAAATTGGAGGGCGCGCCTAAAGCTTCGCTTTTAGGAGTGGAACGAGACGGCATTCAAAGATCCCTGACTGCTTCTCACGCTTCCCGGCAACTGCAGCTTGTGTAACCGTAATGTTTACCGGCAAACGCTGGCGGTGAACGCTATGCACAGAGGCGAGCGGGCGGGCTTCCTGGTAAAAACGCAGCCTTGCGTGGGCCGCGGATTCGCGGAGGCGAGCGTCATCTGGATGCTGGTGTTGTAAGGAACCGAGCCCAGCGCGCCACTGTATGCATGGTGGAAACGCTGGAAAAGGGCTCTATATTGGGGTTTTCGCGTAAAAGAATTACGTTTTCTGGTTAACTCAAATTACAGTCCGACGGTATAATGTCTGTAGGTTGTGTTAAGGTTGTACTTTACGATTTTTCTGACTCATCTTAGTTTGAGGAATTCAATTAGTTCACTAACGCATGTGCGCCACGCGGAGGGCCTGCGTGGTTGTGGTTCGGTATGATTTTTCGCTAACCGGCTTCCGACGCAGGACGCCGGTACCGGATATTACACGACACGCGGCCCTTAAACGCTGTCGCATTAAAAAAAAAATTCGACAGTACAGGTCCGGTCGAGCGGAAAGAAACGGCAAAATAAAATGAAGACTGTTTTGGAAGTGTGGCCCGGGTCATCTGCTTCCATTAACGTCGGTGACGTGAGCGCAGATGGCGAGGCATATTTATGCTAGCGCGAAATGAGAGTCGCTGTTTTAAACGTGCTCCAAAAAAAAAGGGGGGGGGGCGAACAAGTCGAAACCCGACTTTCCATGGCGGTAACGTTATTTATAGTTTGCGAATGCATTCCGCGCACGGTTCACGACGTTCATAACGCTTAATAAATAAGCCTAAGCGTATACAACGGCAGCAGGGACGCGGAAATAAGAGCCACTGCTTCTTGGTAAATTTCCACGCCTGTTGCGTGACAGTTCTCCCGAACTTCACCATTTAGGGCCCTTCTACTTCCCATGAACCTTCTGCCCCAGCGTACACGTACCACAACTCTCTCCGTTCAGCCTCCGCCATTACGCGAAATGACTCTCTACTGTGGGCGCATGTTTAAAACTTATTTTTAGAACGTTGGATCGTCCTTGAAAGACATCGGACTCTGGCTTGCTTTGGATAAAAGAGAAGTAGTTTTCCCATCGCCTAAACCGTGATACGTGCTTCGAGTACAAGCGTTTCGAAATGGCCTGCACATTTTGTAAAGCGGCCAGCGTTTCTAACCGATATTTACTTCCAGCGAAAGCGTACAGATGGACGTCTTTTCTTTAGCGCATAAAGTTCTCCTGCTTATTTTATTTTAAACCCAGGAGTTTTATTTTTCCCGGAAGTATTTTAATCACGGCTCTGAAATCGGCAAACGTGAGAGGAAAGCAACGAAGATGAAAAGCAGTGCTTTTTCATCAAAAAGAATAACAAAACGTGCGGTAGAGGTCAATGGAAAAAAGAGGATGGACGAAGCGCCATTTATTCTGGGTCACTGATGCCCTCTGCTAACGCTGCCTTCCTTCTGCTGCCAGTTGTGTAAATGGATGCCGCCCATTAAGACAACATACTGCGTAAGAACCGAAGAAAACATGTGCAAATGACGCATTTTACAAATGACGACGCATCGTTATAAATCAAGCAAGGAAGTTCTTGGAATAATTACCTTGCGACCGGAGTTCCAACGCCACGGCGATCAGTCACGACTCTTTTTTGTTGCTTGATTCGCGCAAAAGTTGCAGAATACACAACTGACTGAAGAAGCGCGAAAATATACACCGACCAGGATAACAGAAAATTTAATGATGTTTCGGCTCCCCATATTGAAGCCACCCGCTGGGTAGCCCGCGTGGGGAGCCGAAAGATCAATCAGTCTTCAGTTATCTTGGTCGGTGTACATTTTCGCGCTTCTTTGATATGTATTTCCCCTGCGAGACGGGCTATCGTCATACCTTGGATTTAATTTCAATACACAACTAAATATATACCTGCACATATTCTGTTGATGGTTCATCAATTTCTGTTGGCTTTAATTATATTCTTCGACAGAAAGTATTAAATATTAGGAAGCTTTTGTACCGGATATTTTCAACTGCATACGTTTACCTTCCTGTATCGTCGATACTTTCGATGGGCGACAGGGGTTACTAAGTCACATAAATATAGCTTTTATTGCGATAGCAATCATATGGACACTCCAGGCGCATTTCTGCCATCAGCATCGCCTTGAGGTTCCCTATAAAGTGCAAGGGCGATAAAATCGGCTACGTACGCCGTATGCTGTATGTACGTGTGAAAGGTTGCGAGGGTAAGCCGGCGATCGCGGCTCAACTCGAGCACGCAAGGGAGAAAAGCGGAGAGGAAGCTTGCCGTCTTCCGTCGCGCGCATGGCTCCACGGGGAGGCGAGTGGCGGTGGGAGGGGGTGCGTTTTGCTCCGGGCTCGGGCGGCCGTGCGCGCCCGCCCGCCCCGGCCGCTTTATCTTGAAAGCCATCTGAGACGGGGACAAAGTCCGCCATGCGCTGTGTTTTCGCGGCTTAGTTCGTGTTGGATGCAAGAGGCAGCACGAAGGCTAATTCGCTCGCTGCTGCTGCCGCGCTTCCTCACTCCAGCGTTTTGACAGCGAGTTTCACGGTCATCGAGGGAGATGCCTTCATGTTTGCTTGTGCGCGCATGACATCGAGCATGTTAATTTAGTTGGTATGTCTATGTTTACAAGTTTACAAGACCGATAAAACGTCTGTCTTACTTCGTATAGCTGTTCACTGATTTGCTACAATCGATGCTTCACCTTTCGGGTGAAACTGTGACTGCTTTAGTGACTTCTTCGTTGCCCTTAAAGTCCTATAAAGCGGGCTTTCGTGAGTATAGCTTTCATGCTAACATGTGTATGGTTTAGCATGCGTTTGGGCTTGTAAAGTAGAGATGCGTGAATTCTTCGAAATTCTCTCTTTCTGAAAGATTAGGCGCATGGTGCTAACACTGAATTATAAGTTATAAGCTTAATCCCAAAAGCAGGTTTAGCAGGCTGAAATTTCAAACGAGAGACGTGATTTGAAAAATTCAGAAAAAACCAACGCAGTAAAGCAGCGAAAGTTTGGAGCATTAGCTGCAGTCCTGAGCCAGAGACTTGAACTACTGTGTTAGTGAACAAGATACCTCAATGGCTTCATGCATGGGGGAGTGTGACACATGGGGACGCATGACGCGTTGTATCCTCGAGAGCCGCGTTGCCTCGCTTCTTCACTGAGCTTTGCCTCCAAAGTATTGTATACGTAATTACTATAATCTGATGTGTTCCTGTGCTTCCGCGTTCTTTATTTCTATACAGAACGCCGAAATATTTGTTCTGTATATTCTGTGCAGCAAACGTGAAACAACTGCTTCACGTTCAGTGGCTTCAGATCAAGCCACTTCAAGAAAAAACACGAAATGAGCAACGAACAATAAAAAAGAAGAAAACCCAAATGTGAACAGCCTGCTGTGACATCCAGAGAAACGAACGTGCCGGCTGTGCGGCCGCGAAGCGGAAGCCCCACAACTGCTCGCCCGATGAAAGGTCTCATAGGGGTCGTTGCCATGGTGCGCGCATTACGTCACTGAACACGTGAGGCGACGAAGCGAGGAATACATGCAACGAAGCGAGGTGAGCAACTAAAGAAGGCGCTATTTGCTCCCAGAAAAGAAAACAGCCAATATGTCCTTTTTGGTATTCCGCGATGGCTTTATTATAAATGATATGAATTATAAATTATAATCAATTTAGAGACCACTTCGATTTGTATCTGCATAGAACGTACCAGTAGGGCTGCGAACGCTAAAGCAAGGAAGTTTGGTGTGCTTGCAAAATACCATTTTATTTATTTCCCAATTTTTGCTGCCTAACTCTGTCTGTGTGGTTTTCTTGAGATTTCTTCACTCGTAAATGCGTCGTAACGACCGGATCAAGTTGTCTGTGGTGTTGATCTGCTGGAGACCAGTGCTGAACGTATCATAACCTAGTGTTCTGCCCATCTCTCCTTTTCTCGCGAAGTTGCGTATGCCCACCTGACGATCTCTTCCAGATTCATTCACTGCTCCTTTTTTTTTTGTTACGACTAGTGATCTAATCGTGTCCTTCCGATCTCTACCACGGACCAGTTAGCAACGCCTGTAGGTTGGCTTCACCGCCGGCTTCTTTCTCACCAGCCTGCGTCGCGCCTTCGACTGCAGCGGTGCGATATCCCCGGCACGTGCTTCGGCGAAGACCATTTGTTAACCAAGTGTAGCGCCCCTCTCGCGTGCCATTCTGCGGTCTTCCGGCCCCGTTCCGAAGGCGCCCCCTTTGTGGCCTCTCTCCTTTCGTCGTTTACTTGGAGTCCGTGTGCGTGGGTGTAGTGATGTGTTTGTGTGTGTTTGTGTGTGTTTGTGTGTGTTTGTGTGTGTTTGTGTGTGTGTGTGTTTGTGTGTGTGTTCGTGTGTGTGCGTGTGTGTGTGTGTGTGTGTGTGTGTGTGTGTGTGTGTGTGCGTGTGCGTGCGTGCGTGCGTGCGGGTGCGTCCACGGGGTCGGCCTCTGACAGTAACGCCAGAGGGCTTCCACGTAAGACCTTGTTTACCGAAAGGTCGGCCTGCAGGTCCCCGCCGTCGTAATTACGACGAGCCTAGACCGTAAGGAAATTCCTTGCCGGTCGTTCCTAAGCGAAGGAGGAATAGCAATAACAAAATAAGATTAACGTCAGGTAGATAAATTCTTGTATCAGCAAGGTAAGCTGTCGGGTTAGTTGTCATAGGCATAAAGTGGAACGCGATCAGTACAGCGGTTCCACACAGTTACTAGGAAGGGTGACGTGTAACCACTACGTGTGTGTAGAGAGAGAGAAAGAAAGAGAAAGAGAGAACAAGGCCAGGAAAGGCAGACGACTACCCGGTTTGCTACCCTACACTGGGGTTGGGGAAAAGGGGAATGGAAAGAGGAAAAGAGGGAGCAGGAGGGAGCAGGCCTAAATGTTCGTTTGAATTAAGCCACTACTACGACTTCGGACAAGCCTAGAAAGGCAACAACCTATTCGAGTTGTGTGCGTCTTGTTTTCACTTGAACTTAGGGTGATAATGCATGTCAGTAAATAAAATAAAAAAGGATAAGAAGAAATGAGTAAGAAAAAAAGCAACAACTAGCGAATACGAGAAAGACGACAGCACAAAGGCTGGATTACCATTCATTCTTTTTTCAAACTTCGAAGTGGACTGCAACGTATAAATGACACGTCCGTTAGTCTAATAATAAGTAAAGAAGCGAATGTGACTGGGTTACTATAAAGACGCTTTGAATTCCAGGCGTGTTGGCGATTCACCTCTGCACACGTCTAGGTGAACATTTCGTTTATACATAGATCAGCCGTTCAGAATAAAGAGCGATAGTTGTAAGTGAACACTCGTCGTGCCGTATTTTTCTATTTCTCCCTTTCTTAGTGCTAGTTTTGTTTGATATATAAATTGGAATACATGTGCGTATGCTTGGCGCGTTCATGCGCATGTGCGTGTGTGTTTTTTGAGTGCGCCAGTGTGTGCCTGAGTTACTCGTTTGCTTGTTTGTTTGTTTGGTTTCATCTGTGTGCCGAATTCTGAGGGAGTCATCGCCGGTTTCTCGTATACACGCGGCTGTGCATGCACTCTTGTTTTCACGGTGGCACGTCTGCAACCCTGTCTCACTAATCTCGTCAGGTGTTGTAAAATTCCCTAGAATCGGCCCTACAGGCTAATCAGCTAACTCTGGAATGTCAGCGCACTCTCGAATCTGTTTGCACGTGACCTCCGTACCGCGGTCAGGCTCGGCGGTCTAGACCGACTAAGGGTCGATTTACGCTCGAGCCGCCCATCGCCGCAAGCCGCACCGCACGCGTGCGACCGCGCGAAAAATTGCACGTATCCAGCACTTGCGCACAAATTACCATTTACGCCGTGTGCACAGTGTATACCTTACACATTGTAAACCGAAATTTGTGCACAAGTGTTTGATGCGTGCAATCTTTCGCGCGACCGCACGCGTGCGGTGCGGCTTGCGGCGATGGGCTGCTCGCGCGTAAATCGGCTTTAACTGGTTTAGCTGAACAACAAGTCAGGCTGGAGTTCGCATGCTGACTGACGTGCCGTCGCACGAAATGCGGGTCACAGGAATTCACGAGAATGAGCGAACGCACCGACGAAGCGCGATGCTGGACATGACGTGCTGCGTCGGGAATTCCAGGAACGTACCACCGGTGTTCCCGATGTACTGACAGGCGAGGCGACCATACTCTCGCGACCGAGCGGCCGCTGGAGATCAGTGGCAAAGGCGCTACGCTGGCGAGCCCGAGGTAGCGGGTTCGATTGCAAGCGGTCGCATTCCGATGAGAGCGTAATGCAAAAACACTCGCGTAACTATATTTGAGTGCCCATTAAAGAAGCCGAAGTGGTCGCAAGTAATTAGGAGCCGTCCACGACTGTGTTCCTCATGGTGTCACCTTAGGACGTTAACTCTCACGACTTCTCTCTCTTTCTTTTTTATTTTTCAATCTCATAATTCGTCTTTCGTGCTACAGTAAGTCACGATCAGTAAACGGGCTCTGCTGTATCGCGAATCGCCTGCGCGTGAGAATAAAGGGTTACGATTATAACTGCGGCTCTATAAGCCGAGATTCCCATGGTTTATTCAAGACGCTGGCATCCACGTAGTTGAGCGTTATGGTATTTACGCTAGGGGACTTGCACTAATATTTAAAAAAATGAAAGAGAAAATAAAATACGTCGAAGGCCTCGCGAGAGACGATACTGAACGTCTACGCGTTCAGGACGGGGGGTGGGGGCTCGAATTCCCATGCGCGCCCACGCTTACACCCGTAATGACTGCAGGCATCGGTTTTACGTCGCTCGATTAACAATGCATGCAAGGCAGCTGCTGTGCGCGTTGGCTGGCGTTGCGCTACAAATTTTTGCTATAAAGCTCGAGGTTGTAACCTCAGCTTTGTTTCAGGGCCGCGTGTCAGGGCGTAAAGGTTAGCGGCGATAGCTTCTGCTGCGTGCGCTGCCGTTTCACGGGGCCAAAACGCTAGCCTTTCTGTACGCAGCGCCCGTCTGCTGCTAACCAGGCTGCCAGCCGTTCGATAATGGGATCGCAACGAAAACTGCCATTCTTTGTTCTGCTTTGAGGGATCTGGTGGCCCGGAGATGATTGCACGCGGGGGAAATTTAGGGCGTACTGTTGCCTAGACGTGATTGCTTGTTAACTCGGCGGCTTGTCGTAGCCCAGAAAAGTTACGTGGGCGACCGACCGTTCAACCCACCTATACAAGAAAACGTGCACGAAAACCAAAATTGCCTGAATAATGCAAAACCCACCGATGGAATGTTAAGGTGAATGATTGTTTACGGGAACATAAGCATTTTCTGGCTCCAGACGAAAAAAATCTTGCATGTTTTTTTTTTATTGCTAAGGCTATGAATCTATCACTGCAAATGCCCACATTGTTGTGCCGCCACTGACACTGTAAAAGAAACCCATAAGAAATAGGTTTCTTGCCGAATTGGGCTAACAATACAACTAAACAGACGCGCATCAAGGAAGCGCGGAGTAGGCAAGGAATAAGAGAAAACGATACAAAATGTGCAGACAACACTGTTGTGAAAACTACCTTTCTCTGTGACGGCGCATACGCTATTAAGCTGCATCTTAGTTTACGGCTGATTACACTCCGTTCTTCTTTCCTCGGGGAAGGCGCTGTAACCATCAAGCTTCCCTTTTTTTTTTTTTTTTGCGCTCCAGTCTAGTCGCAGAAGACAAGCCTTGCAGTGTACTGTTACAATGGAAGGCGGGATACACGATCTTGAATGAATTTACGCTGGTACCGCGAACGAAAGAAAGAAAAATAAATCTATTCCCCCATCTGAAATTGCTAAACGCCATGTATCCCACTCACTATAGAGCCAACTTCCCTTGGTGCGGTGGCATGCCCACCCTAACACATGTAAACCGGACGTGCAATAAGCGGCCTCATAGACGAAATAGCAATAACACTATGGAGCAGTTGGGAGGCACAGCTCACCCGTTGCGACTTGGCGGGACAAAAGTCCTTAATTATCCAGGTCAGGCAGGCGGCAGGCGCCAGTGGGGCCCATCTTTAAAATCTCTTCTTGTCCAATAAAGTTTCTCTCTCTCTCTCTCTCTCTCCCTCCCTATATATATATATATACACACGCTATTAGGACTACGGTCAGGAGGAGGGGGCGAACTTAAAAGCAACGAGGAACGGTTTGAACTGCGTGCGTAATCCTAGCGCAAGAAAATCAGTCAATCAGGAAAGAAAGTGGGCACCTCAAGTGGCGCGAAGAGATGCCGTTATGTGGCGGAAATTTTGAGGCCGCTGCAGGATAAAGCGAAGCCTTCACGGTTACGGGAACCCGTGACTGGTTTTCCGTGACACGGGCGCATCAAGCGGGCGTTGAATCGTTTGCTTAGGACCTTTTCCACGGCAAGCCGATTCCAGCGACGCCATGTCTTTTCCATATGCTCGGCAATTATAGAATTGTGGACAGCAGCTGCTCTTCAAAAAACGTCCCATTGTTGCTCTAAAAAGCTTTTGGTGGCCGCTCATGTATTGTGAATAAATGCTAGGAGTGCCATTTTGTCTCGTGAACATAACATTTTGTGTACTTGCAATATATATATACACACATATATATATATATATATATATATATATATATATATATATATATATATATATATATATATATATATATATATATATATATATATATATATATATATATATATATATATATATTGCGTGTGCTTTTGTCTCGTGTGGAATTTTCCGCATCTGTACTGTAGCTGTCCGTTCTTCGTGCTGTGAGGGCTTACGGAAATTTCAACCCACAAAAAGCTTTCATGATGAAGCCCAGACGTCTGTAAACTCTCACACAACACCACTTCGATAGGAATATTGTTTTTTTAATTTTCTTGCATAAAATTAAACTGATAGGCACATCGCGGTGTGCTCCATGCAATGTACAAAATATCATCGCCCCCTTACACGCTATCGCAGATAGTAAACAGAAAAGTGAAGGAGAGGCAGGCGGAGGTTGACAAGGCGAGCATCCGGTTTACTAAGCTACACAGGAAAAAAAAAAAGAGGCGTAACGTGACGAAAAGAAAGAAAAGAAGGAGAAAAAAATTGTGCAGAAACCATTGACGACGATTGTGAATGTAAGCGAATAGCCGACCTGATTCTACAAAAAGCTATTCGCTTTACTAAAGGAATGATGCGCTTCAAGCAGTACATTTGTCGCTGTGAGGATGTTTAGCTAACGTTTGTTGTTTCATTGCGTAATTCGGCAGAGAAGAGAGTCGTTAACCAGCCAATTTCGAGTGGTAGTACAGGTGGCCATATATCATTATATAAGGCGGTCCGTCATACGTGCTGTAATCCTTCAGACGCCCCAAAGCTCTCGCGCCACATCGCAAAGAGCTCTCATAGTTGGCGATCGTAGACGAATGCAACCCGAAGCTCGGTTGCGCAAGAGCAGGCGTCTCCTGCGGCGGCGATGAAATTACGACCGCCGACCTCGAGAGCGGGCAAATAAGCCAAAGAAAGCTCCATTCGCTTTTAAGAAGTAATGAGTCTGCCGCCTCTCCCGAAAGTGTGCGCATCGAAACTACACAGTCGCTCACGGACATACGGCTCCAGGAACTGCATTTATGTACGTGTCGCTTCTTCGACTTGTGAGAGACGTGGCCAACGGCGCTGGTGCTATTCTCACCGCGAACGACCTCAAATCCAGGTGATCTAACGTGGCGCGCGGTAGAAGGCGCCGGTCGTCATAGCGGTGAGAGATGCAGAGGCGGTATCCGATAGACTCCTGGTACCCGTCCTCTCGCTCCGAAAGATCTTCCTAATGTCCAGAAATAATGTACGTCGAGGTTCACGCCTTGCGTTCCGAGGTGTACGTGGACCATGGACTAGTACAACCTGCGTGTCCAAAGCTACGAAAACGCTTTTGACTTTACTGCGAGGCACTCCACGAGACAGTCTAATTCTGTACGTTGTGTGCATGATGTGTGTGAGTGTTTGTATGTCCTGTGTATATAATTTAATTTTTCATTCACACGTGTGGCGTGCTTAGCGCGCCGACAAGTTAATCTCCTCCGCCCTCAAATAAGAGGCCATCTCTCTAATTTTCCTTATTCTTATTCAGCTCCCGATAACGCGAAATGGTGCACAATTGTCTATTTCATCAATCCAATATAATATTACTGAATGGAATACATTGATGTGGAACACAAGTAGCCGAAATTTGAATATTCGCCGAATAGAGAGCAACTGTTATTAACAACTTGTCTGTATATTTCTCTGCCTTATAGCGCGGACAGCGTGACCGTAGACCCACTACACGGATCAAGAACCGGGATTCCCCGAGAAGTTGCTGTTGAGCTTTTGACAAAGCCGTTGCATTTAAGATTGAATAATACGCTTGGGACGAGGATCCGGGATAGTCGAGCGCCCCAGAAAGTCCACAGACTCTTCGAACAATTGTGCCACTGAACTGGGAAAAACTGCGTTCATGGAAACGAACACGCACGGGCAGACATCTACTTACGCGAGACCAGCGCAGTGGATGCACTCACTCACTCACTCACTCACTCACTCACTCACTCACTCACTCACTCACTCACTCACTCACTCACTCACTCACTCACTCACTCACTCACTCACTCACTCACTCACTCACTCACTCACTCACTCACTCACTCACTCACTCACTCACTCACTCACTCACTCACTCACTCACTCACTCACTTTCTTACTCGCCGATCGAAGGGCTCGCACTAGTGAGTTATGCAAACAGCGCCGCCGCTAGAGACCCACTAACCGGATTGACGTTCGCGTCGCCAATTTAGACGCGTAAGTTCATGCGGCCTTATATGCAAAGCGCCGATAAAGAGCCAAGAAAGGAAACATTTATTTCTGAAACAGCCTCGAGCGTCGTAACAAGCTTGCTTCTTGTTTCATTTGATTCATCGTTAAAGAATCGGAGAGAGGCACCGAATAGACTGCATTGCACGAGAAATTCAGGTGTCCAGAAAGGAAAGCGGGGATTCTCTGGAGGAAACTTCGTTTTGCGTGGGAGGTATTAGCATAGTGCACTACAGTGCAGCTGCTTCAGTCAGAACCCAAGGTGATTGCGAGGCTCCGTCTTTGTGCCGCGGCGCCGAGTCTGATTGCGCGCCGCTTCTGGAGGACGCTGATTGGGAACAAGGGGCGTTGATTGGGCGACAGGCGAGGCGCGCGCGTGCGGTAGTGCCGCTGTCAAACCTGCGGGGGTGGCTGGTTGATCAATTGGTTGCATAAGTGGGAGAACAAGTAAGTTTAGACAGACAGACAGACAGACAGACAGACAGACAGACAGACAGACAGACAGACAGACAGACAGACAGACAGACAGACAGACAGACAGACAGACAGACAGACAAGACAAGACAAGACAAGACAAGACAAGACAGACAGACAGACAGACAGACAGACAGACAGACAGACAGACAGACAGACAGACAGACAGACAGACAGATAGATAGATAGATAGATAGATAGATAGATAGATAGATAGATAGATAGATAGATAGATAGATGCCATTAGGAATGGTGAGCGGTCAGCTTGAGGTACATTCTTCTAGCCAGCTAGCTTGCTCCGCGCTGGGGGAAGAGGGAAAGGGAAATGAAGACGAGAATGAGCGGCTCATAGGGAGGACGCAGGAAGAAGGTGAAACACAGGACCCGCCCGGGGTCCAATCCCGGTCTTTAAAGGTATCAAGTAAGGCTCTGCATAGCTGAACACTATATTTACAATGCCGCTATTAGTTCGTATACTGCGAGTTATAATACCACGTGCTTAGCGTCAACACGTGTGTGATCGACACAGGCCGACTGCTGAGCTCATCCTCCTTGGGCAACATAATGCAGTCATAGGCAGCTATTCTAGGCTAACAAGCAAGTTCATTGATAGAGTGAAGTGTACAGTTGATATTTGCCTGCCATTTATGGCGCTTTTGCCACTTGGCATTTCCACGAGGTTAGCTGCCTTGGTTTCGTCACGATACGCGTCTGTTCCTCGGAAGGGTACAGCTCATTAAATCGCAGCAGCTGTAAATAGCAACGAAGAATCTCCAATTTCAATGGAGCTGTAACTGGCTACCTTATGTTGAAGGGCGAGCATTGTTCTACATGAATCAAAAGAAAGTACGTGATATGGGTAAACAGGATGAAAGAACAAAAGGAATAAAGAAAAGGAAGAACGTACACAAGTATGCAAATAAACAAACACTCAGAACTTACGAACGGGAGCTAGGGAAGAGGCTAGCGCACATATAAAACGAGAGACGAAAAACGAAATTAAGTAACGAACGAACGTGCGAAGGGAGGTTTCGACATGAGGTGTAAATCGTTAGCTACTTTACTGTCCGCCTGTCAGGGCCGACGAGGGCCACCACGCTGGCGAGAGCTGGGGTTATTTTTTTGACTGCTCCGTTTGATCGTGCCTTTCGCAGAGCTGTGACGTTATTCAAAAATTTTGATTGCCAGTCACCCGTAGTACTCGAAGCGTGGGCGATTCGACTTGAGGTCATGCCGGAAAGGAACGGAGTTGTCGAACCGCTGCGTGTCTTGTTGATCGAGCAAGTTTAAAATAACGAAAAAAGAAAGAAGCCGAGCGAATCGTCTAGAGCATATTTATTTATTTATTTACAATACTGCCAGTCTCTACTGAGACCATAGCAGGAGGGCACTATATATATATATATATATATATGTACATAAACAAAGAACACTGATAATGTTAAGTATCAATACATGTATAATGTCAGTTTTGCACCTTAAAACCTAAACAATTTTCACTACAAAATGTATACACCAAACACAAGTACATGCGAACTTTCAAAAAATAAGAAATGGCAATTGAGGTATTCTACGCTGCATACCCGACTACATACACAGGGCACAAGTACATGGTGGTTTGCAAGATCAATAACAACACTAGCAATTTTAACCTGCTAAACAATTTTTTTCAATTTTTAATTCAAACTGTGACAGTGATTCTGTGTTAGTGGTGAGAGGCGATAACATATTCCATTCACGGATGGCAACCGGAAAAAAGGAATATTTAAACACATTATTATTACATTTATATTCTACTAAGGTGTTTGTGTGTTTGTGCCTGGTAGGTCGTGTTTGTGAATAAGAAATGTAATTTGAAATGTCAATTTTGAAATAATTATGCAGAAGTTGATAAAGAAATTTCAAACGTGCCTGTTTCGCTCGTGCTTCGAGCCTAAGGAGCCCAGAAATTGCTAGAAGGTTAGAGGGAGAGTCTTCACGTCTAAATTTATTATGGATAAATCGAATGGCCTTCCTTTGTATTGTTTCTATTTTCTTTATGTTAGTTTGGTTATGAGGAAACCATACAGTGTTTCCGTATTCGAGGATCGGCCTAACGAATGTTTTGTATGCTAGGAGTTTTGTTGACAAGGGTGCGAGTTGAACTGATCTGCGAAGGAAAATAACATATTGCCGGTAAGTTATTGAGTCGGAGATAATAATTCACGGATCACTTGGGAAAAAGGTATTGACAAATTAGCCAGTGAGTGAGGAACGGGCGTGCAAACGAACCGTCGAACCAAGCGAATGAAAGACTGAATTTTTTTTTCGATGTACGAGAGCCATCGCTGACATCTAAATAAAATTAAATTCCGGAATTTCAAGTGCAAGATCCACGACCCGATTCTGAGGCACGCCATGGTGGCGGAGTGCGCATTAATTTTGGATCCCTCGGATGTGTTTAAAGTGCTCCCAGTGCACGGCAGATGGGGCAAGTTTTATCCATTCGACCCGCATTGAAATTCAGCAACTGCAGCTGAGATTTTATCCCGTAGTCCTCGTGCTTAGCGGCGCAACGCCATAGCTGCTAAGCTACCGCGGCGGGTAACAGCTGCAGAAATAAACGTGGCAGACAGACAGACGTGTACGTGACGAGTGGAATCAATTCGATTCTTACGAAAATTCGATTGAAGGGGAGAAAAGCAGTGCCTGCGTTATAGATGCTTGAAGTCTTCTTTCAAGCTATCCCGAATATCACCACTGCTTTCAATTGCCGTGGTGTCAGCATCAGTAATGAAAGAGTAATTAAACAATGAATTATATATTAAATATTTCAGAAAAGCTAGAAAAAAAGAAGGGAATTAAAGAGAGTGCTATACACACCAGGAAATGCGCAAGTAAAACGTAATCTAAATAAGTATCTATACAAAGCTGAACAAATTAACAAGGTGTCCGACCAACTAGGCTAATTATTCCATGCGTGAAAGCGGGAATGCGTCAAACGATTGGGTGCGCGATAGCGCCTGCGTGTGGTCCGACTGCTGCGGCCTGTAAATGCATTCCTGCATTTTATAAAACTAAACAGTACACGCTCCATCTGCAGTGCCCGGAGAATATGTCTGCGTGGCTGCATGCCTAACCCCCGCGCTAGCTTTTGCGGCACGATAGTGTCTGGCCTGTCTCAGTACTAAGAGTGCGTCCCGGTACAAAGCTTAATTCGAATTAATTGGAAACGCCTGTATAGCCGGTAGCACTGCACAACATAGGATTCCGGCCGCTACCTGACGTTGCTTCAGGGAAAGAGTACAAATTTAAAGCTTACCTAATGTGACAGAATCCTGTGCACAAAAGTCAAAAGACACCTGGTCATGGAGTAACGCACCTTTTCTTTTTTCTTTGGAGACATCGCCATGCTAGAGGCATCATTGAGGACTTTACATCGGCGAGCAATTTCTTACTAGGTTGTGGGTTCTCGGTAAAAGTCAGTACGCACTCTAGCGCTTGGAATGACGAAAGCGTTTTGTTTCTTATGAAGAAAGAAAGCGAGCTTGCGTGCACCAATGTGCTTTTGTCATGCTCCGTAACAGCGAGCACAGAATTATGCACAGCTGTCACCATACGAGGCTCATAAGCCTCTTGAAGGGCGCTGGTGTTTTGCTATTTCGTTTTATGCGTTGTTTCCTGAGCACTCTCCTAAAGAAAGATGAAGGGCTTGACAGATTTAGAAAGTGTAGCGCTATGCGTTAAGGCATCCCTCCTGGAATTAAGCGAAGGAGACAAGCGGTCATTAAGCGTCCCTCTGTGCCAACTCTCGTCGTCAGTCATGTTTCCGAGTTTAGGCTAGGGTCAGTTGCTTTCTTTATGTCGCGAAGTGCCATACCTGCGAGTAGAGAATGGCCCAGAGGGAAAGCAGAAGGATACACGCTGTGCTTTTCAAAGCTTGCCCCAAAATTAAGTTAAGGGGTTTAGCGCCCAAATCAACACGAGACGCTATAGTGGGGTGCTCAAGATTACGACAACCTGAGGTTTTTCAACATGCAATTAAGGCACGGTACACGGTACACTTTTTCATCATTGTGAGCTTCTCTTGGACGCCCAATAAAAACCGTGACATTGTTACTGAAAAGTTTTCCTTTCTTTCTTTCTTTCTTTCTTTCTTTCTTTCTTTCTTTCTTTCTTTCTTTCTTTCTTTCTTTCTTTCTTTCTTTCTTTCTTTCTTTCTTTCTTTCTTTCTTTCTTTCTTTCTTTCTTTCTTTCTTTCTTTCTTTCTTTCTTTCTTTCTTTCTTTCTTTCTTTCTTTCTAATTGACTTGCCGACCTGTCTACAGACCATCTTCGCAGTGCACACGGTCACACTGCGCAGTGAAACTAAGGTCGACGGGAAGAGCGGATTGACCGACAACTTTTGGTATTCAACCGCTGGTTTCAGCTAGTTCGGATCATCAGCGCACACCGTCGTTCCCGACGGTTGCAGAGTTTCCGAACCAGGACAAACGCTTTCACTAGCTCCGTGCGCGTGCCTAAGGCCAGACCGGGCTTCGAACAAACGGCCCTGATTACGCCGTTCCAGGGCCTGCCGCAACGCTTCCAAGAAACCCTGCCGACTGCAACCAAGTGCACTAGGCCTCCTGTAGGCGGCGCAGCAGGTGGAGTGTTAACGAGTCTTGCACAACGCAGGTTCCCTGGCGACAGGGACTGGGATAAAAGGGCAAAGGTGTACGGCGTGCCGTCGGCTGCTTTAATTAAGGAATCTCGTGGGCTGTCGTCGAGGGGAGCCTGCACTCGTTCATTCTTCCAGTAGAAAGGAGTTACATCTCTGTTAGGAATCGGCGTCCAGGATCGTATCCATGTTCGGCCTTAGGAATCAGAAGCAAAAACCAACACGTGTTACAACTCCGTCGTGCTAACTGTGTTGCCCCAGGGGGGTCAGTGAACTGAGCTAGAAGGTACAAAGGAGTCAGAAGAAATAAGCGACGGAACAGAGAAGTCAGGAAGAAAAATACTGGAACGCCCGCCTCGGCTCGGGCGTCAGGTGGCGCTCACATCACCGAGCCACCACTCTTTGTTAAGGGCATAGAAACACGACGGGAAAACAGAGAATTACGGTTTAATTTATCCTACATGCGTGATGGACAAATGGTGCAACAGAAGGTTCGCAGACTGATGTATGCGGGCGACATAGTGCTACTAGCGGACAATGCAAGACATTTACAGACACTGGAGAATATCTTCTGTGGCAACGCATGCGACAAATCTCGTCTTAAGTTTAACACCGAGAAATCAGCAATTATGATCTTCCATGAAGAGACGAGTAGTTACGTGGTGTCAATTTACACCAAGTCATACACGTAGTCAAGCAATATAAATATACCTCGGTGCATACATAAACGAAGGAGAGAATTACGCACCCACCGAGACAATCTGAAAACAAAGGGGAAGCGTAATGCAGCAATAATGAAACATAGAACCATTTGGGCCTGGACACAGTAAATATGAAGTGGTGCGTGGAATCTGGAAAGGAGTAATGGTGCCAGGGCTAACGTTCGCAAATGCCATTCTGTGCTTAAAATCGGATATCTTGTCGGGACTGGCAGTTAACCAAGTATGGATAGGCCAGTTAGCTTTGGGAGCCCACGGAAAAACTATGCAGTGAAGAGTGACATGGGTTGGACCTCGTTTGAAGTCTGAGAAGGGCAGAGCAAAATTAGTTTTGAAGAAAGACACAGGAAGATAGACCAAATAATTGGACGTCTCCAGTGCACGAGTATCTGTGCCTCAAAAGCGTGGGCACAGAATGGAGAAAGAGGTCAGTAAAGCTGGCAACCAATTGCAGGATGCTCGAAACTGTATACAGACAACCAGGAGTCATCAGAAAGAAAATGAAAGAAACAGAGACATTGAATTGGATGCAAAGAATGAAAGCAAAATAGACCATGGTGATTTACAAGAATATGAAAAAAGGAAATTAGAAGGGAACGTTAACTGTCCATTCAATGCTCTCTGTTACAGAAGTCAATGCTGAAATTCGACACAAGTACAACGATTTAATTTGCCAATTTGTCCATAATACTCGTTTCATCAACCATGGCGTTCTTATATGCATGAAGTCGCCAGTGTACCGAACAACTTTGACTAAGTACTCAACCTCGTGCTTTTTCAGTGACGGCATCGAGTCGCGTGTCCAAAATCTGTATTTATTTCCGAGTTTACAGGAGTCCTTATTGCTGTTTTTCTAGCTTTAATAATTATGCTACAACGCTCTTCTTAAAAGCATTCCTATTCATTAAAGCATAATCTCGAATCCTTCCCTTTTTGTCTTCCGAAATTGTGGTGATTGTGTTTCTAAGCTCAAAGCGCCTAAAGAGGAGCAAAAAAAAAAAAAAAAAAGGTAAGGAGATTACACGTAATCGCCGACTCCTCCTCTAACCCCACTTACTTAGAAAAAGCGGTAAAACTTAAAAACCGAGAGTCGAGTCTAAAGTAATGAGCAGGGTCGAGACGACGCGGTATAATAATTTTTTTTTCAATGTAAGACATCTTTCATTTCTGTCAGCATAGGGATTGGCTTGCTAAAACTGCATGTAACCCTACATAAATGTAACAAAATGTAACGAAAACATGTAATGCTAATATCGCTTATGTGTGCAACCGTACTTACCCACGTGCATTGCTTTGATATCGTTGATTAGAGGAAGAAAGCCATTACTCGATCATGTAAGTGTCACGTGCAGAGATAGGACCGTTGTCGCGTTACGCACAACGCAATTGGAGCTGCATTTACCCTCTCGCTCGGGATTCAGAGAGGCCGTAGCTCGGCAGTACGCTTGCCGTTTACCTTCTCGCTCAGGGTTCACTGCAGAGAGGACCGTAGCCAGGCGGTACGTTTGTCGATCCGAGCGGGAGTGGTCGCATTTGAGAGAGCTCACTCTGCCATACCAAGTATATTACATCAAATTCAAACCCATGCTATTTAGGAGTTATAAAGCTAACAAGAACACACCGTGGTTGCTTAGTGGCTATAGTGTTGGGCTGCTGAGCACGAGGTCGCGGGATCGAATCCCGGCCACGGCGGCCGAATCTCGATGGGTGCAAAATGCGAAGACACCCGTGCACTTACGTTTGGGTACACGTTAGGGAACCTCAGGTTGTAAAAATTTCCGGAGTCCCCCACTACACCGTGCCTCATAATCAGAAAGTGGTTTTGGCGCATAAAACCCCATAACTTAATTTTTTTTAAGCTGAGAAGAGCGCAATTTTTTTTTTGCAGAAATTTCATGTCTGCTTGGTTACGGATCCCCCGCATTCGACACGCGCGATCGCTGCATGATACATCGTCGCTGCCGTATAGTTTGCTGCGTCCTTGTACTGCGATATTAACAAAAACGCTGTTCAATAACCAAATCATCTGTGGAGGTTTCGTAGGGTAGTATATAGCTGGCATTACTAACATGAACATGGCTTCGGTATCACTACAGGTTGCTGCTACACATGCACGAACAACTCAGAGGAAGAAATTTATAGTATTGTCAGCTGGTCGTCTTCGAGTGCTGTAATTGCGGTCTCAATACAGCTGAGGAAAATTCGGCCAATATATATATATATATATATATATATATATATAGGCTATTCACAATTCACATACTTGAATAGTTACCGTAGCCGAATTTTCATCTGCTGTAATGAGACCGCAATTACAGCACTCGAAGACGATGCCGTCAAACAAAAAAATAATAAAAAATAAAAGATATATATATATATATATATATATGGTCATATCATAAGAAGCCAACAAACACTGACACCAAGGAGAACATAGGGGAAATTACTTGTGCTTAATAAATGAAATAAAGAAACGATGAAATAATGGAAATGAAAGTGGATGAAAAAAGAACTAGCCGTAGGTGGGAACCAAACCCACATCCTTCGCATTTCACGTGCGATGCTCTACCAATTGAGCTGTCGCGCCGCTGTTTTCACTTGTAGGTTCAAGACGCACGTACGATAAGAACGGGGCTTTATTTTCTAGCTTTCTGCCGCGGTCTGCCCGAAAGTAAGTACATGTTACTTGTACATGTTATTTTTCCATTTTTTCCTCATTATTACGCGGTGTCATAGTGAAAACATGTTCAAATACCAGTTAATGTTTTGTAAACATCATTAGGTATATCGTTTTGCAAGTTCTTTGCTACAACTACATATGCTTAAAATATCAGACTGTGGTCAGGCACTTGACGAATGTTATTTTGCAACCTTCCTCGAATTCCGCGCCTAAATTGAGAGGCTTCTTTTTTTGCATTTTGACCACATCGAAGTGCGGTAGCCGTGGCCTGGAATCGAACAAGTGACCTAGAGCTCTTCAGCGCAATCAGTGCTCCTCAGAGGCGTGCTACTAAATAAAAAAGGAGACACTTCTGCCTCACTTGAGCTGTCTCGTTGGAAAGCGCGTACTTCCATGCGCAGATGGAAGTGGGCAGGCGAGGGTGAATGCGCACGTGATCGAATGAACCCCTCGTATCTTCTGCGCCTGTTCTTTATATTTAGCTAGCTTTTCCTTGTGTATTGTTGTTCGTTTTCATGCCATGGTTGCGGGCTTCAAAAAATAATAAGGGCAGAGGGCAAGAACGTAAGACTTCAGCCGCTGTAGACAGATAATGCTCTTTTCTTTCTGTAAAGTTTTCTGTATTAATATGTGTCCCGAGGGTTCCGACTTTTGTGTGCTGCGTCACGATTCCTGCTTGGTTTTCTACTTGGAGTTTTGACTTGACTCAACAGACCGATACTAATATCATGAATAAGAAAATCTGTCCCGTTTGTGCGCATGCGCCGGCTGGATCAGTACACTTGGCAGGAACTCCTTCGCGGACGCGAAAGCGGTCGTGCGTTACGTCGGTTGTACGCTGAAATGAAGGGAGATCTGGAAACTCAATTCGTTTTGGTAAATCATTGGCCTATTTCTAAATAAAATGTCGAGACTTATTAAAGATCCTGATGGAGTAGTTCATTTATTTTCAAGCAAAACGAACACATTTCGAGTGCACTGGAATGTACAGCGACTCTCGTAAAGACATTGTTACTATTGTTTTCAGTCACGAACTTAACAAGAGAGATTCTCCCTGGCGTGCCAAGTGCGACACTTAAATGATGTAGTTAGTTCACTAATACAGTTATTTTTAGATTTATTTCATTGTTTCATTGTTTCCTTTCTTCTTTGTATTTTCTTCGTTCTCTTTCTCTCTTTTCGTTTTTTTATGCATTGCTTTCCTGTTTAGTTTTTTTAATCCCTTCCCATTTTCTTTCTCTCTCTTTCATATTAATTTTGATCTTTCTGCCCTTCCTTCCTTTCCTTTTCTCTCTTTATTCTTCATTCCATCCATCGTTCTTAGGGCTCTTTCTCGCTTCCTTTTTTATTCCTTACTTCTCTCTTTTCTATCTTCATTTTTCCTTCCTTCTTTGTTATAATACTTATTCTCTCAGTTTTTGCACTTGGTCACATGGGCTATCGCCTGGATATTCCTTCTGAAATCCAAGATAAATATTAGGTTGTCATTACAGAGTGTAACAGCCACGTTATTCGCGAGTGCTCAAATCGTAATCGGGGCCTTGTTTGGATAACAGTCCCTCTGGGACGAACTTATTTTGATTACAAATATTTCAGCGACTCCATTATAGCGTTCGTTTTACTTCTTTCTTTTCTTCTCAACCCGAAACAACCAGAAAGCCTATTTCTTGGGACACCTTTGGGAATTTAGGCAACCAAGAGTACAATTAGCGATATTCGTTTATGCCGCCAACATATGAACTTGCCAGGAAAACTCTTGTAGAGACTCCTGCGAAAGAAAGGGCAACGCCAAGTTTGCTGAAATACTGAAATCAGACTGCAAAGCACACTAAGAAATTTGTGCCTTCATGTTTGAGCGCGTCTTCTTGCGGGTAGCTTTCTCGGTTGCTTTGTTCTCGAAAGTAGCTCTGCATCGTTGCTTCCATTCACTCCTGTAAAGCACGCTTTTTTGTATTATTCCCCTTTATGCGGAAAAGACGTAGAGACTGAGCAAGAAGTGGGCGAATGAGGAAGTCAACGAAGGCCCGGAAAGAATCTGCACGTGATCGATTGAACCTCGCGTATCCTCTGCATTTTTTTGTATTTAGCTGTCTTTCCCTTCTGCCTTATTGCTCGTTTTTCATGCCGTGGTTGCGGGATTCCGAAAGATAAAGACACAGGGCAAGAAAGTAAGAGTTCTGCCGCTGTAAACAGAAAACGCTCTCTTTTTCTGTAAATTTGTGTGGCCTTTCAATGATTGCGTAGGTGATTAAAAGAACTTCCAAAAACGTGGTTGCATTAAAGAAACATGTAATATCTGGAAACAAAAAGTGGGACAGTTCCAGAAATTCCAGAAATGTCAGGTCTGTTTTCACTCGAGCTCAAATTTAAGGAAACAGAAATAACTACTAGTGCAATTGGAGTGGGCTGTTTCTGGCGTAGTTTCCCGAGTTCTCTGTCTTAATTCCTCTATTTCGCTGAAGCAGCGCAGGCAATAGTGTCGTCCTTTTTTTTATCGTCTTGTTATCGGGGCTTAAGGAGATGATGGCGCCTGTAGGTGACTCCGGCACCTCATTTCGTTTGACTTGAGGACGAAAAATATATTATTTGCGTTCTTGATGTATGCATTTCCTTACTCGACACATCGTCTACTCCAGTTTCAATAAGAAAACAACTGGCTACATCCCCTGGATTATTTGCTCCACTTTCGCATCCCAAGTGGACTCCGCGATGCGAGACCATCGTGATTTTTCGAAGGGCCTATACGAATTCTTTCGCTGTTCGTACTTGAGTGGTCGACAACGCTACGTTTGATGACTGGGGTCGCGAGGAGACTATACAACACGTTCTGTGGTACTGTCTTAAGTTCTACAGAGACCATTGCTTGCGACTGTCACTTCTGTTAAAGCTTATTATTAAAACAAACCAATTTGGCAAGCTGATCTCATAAGCCATCGCAGCAGGGGGAGATGAAGCTACGACTGCAGTTCTTTAACGACTACGGACGATGCACAAGCGGCTGCACCCTGAACTGGTGGTTACTGTAGCGTACATGATCCCGTGCTGTGATAGTGCCCGACTTTGTGCGTGTGTCTGTGTTCTCTCTACTTCCCACTTTTCCCAGTGTAGGGTAGCAAACCGAATTTTTTTCTGGTTAACGTCCCTGGCTTTTCCATTCTTTTGTTCCATTCGCACTCCCACCCGTCGTCTCCGGTCAGCATTAAACCAGCTGGAACCAAGACCACTTTCAAAGGTGAATGTCATTGTACCGTTGTCGATGGCGTAGAAAGCAAAGTGAGCGGGGCTAGAGCACCTCAAGGCGACAGGTTCCTCCCGACCACTTATGAACTCCAAGTGCACCTTCCCGCATGCGCGCAGCCTACGGACATTTCTCTGCCTTCTTTCCCTTTTTTTTTGCCTCTCTGTCACCTATCCGGCAGCACAGGGAACCAAAGCAAACGAGTTTCATGACTGGTTAACCTCTTTTCTGTTCTGCTATAAATGGATTGCTATGGGGAGACTGGGGTAGAAAGTACATCAGCTACTCTAACCCTCTCTATAATACATCAATAAAGAAAAAAAATGAATAATAATAAAAAGTTTTAAAGAAAATGAAAGAAAATTGTTAATGAAGATAACCTAAGTATAGATAAGAATACTCGTTATGATTTCTTTCTCTTCATATTTATCTGTTTCTCTGTGCGCACATGTACACGTATAAAAATGGGGAAAAGAAAAATATATCCGCATTTTTAAACTACACAATAGACAAATGAAGAGAAATTCAAAGCAGGAATTGGAAACTGGCAAATTATGTCACTAACTGTCGACTGGTTCGTACTGCCTAACAATACCGGACGCAGAGTTGAATAGAAACCTTGAGTGACGTCTCTACGCTATGGCGAAAGAGAGGCCATGTGGGTACTGGGCTTTTACTACCATAAAGGAGCCGGCGAAGCTGCCAGAAAAATACCCACAGAAGGGGAGACGCGCGCACAGAGGAGATCGATGCTGACGTCACTCCGACAAGCTCCTGCTTTCCTCCCGGTCACTTTGAGAGGTTTCGGGCATATTTGGTCCAACGATACGCGGCCATACGGGAGACATCAAAGGAAGCGGTGAATGCTGTGACTGAGTGAACCCACGAGGTCGCGTCTATGGAAACGGTCCGAAATTCGGCGAAGCAATTAGGCTTGCGAGTCTCGTTCGCCTTGGTTCTGCAGAAAGGATATTAATGTACTCGTGTTTTAGCATTACAGTCGAGACGCATTATTATCACCCTCTTAATTACGGAGACAGAGACAAAAGGGAACTTAATCGCGGATCACTGTAATTATGGCCTATTGATAGCGGCGACTTCTTTCTTTCTTTACATCGGTGCATTCGTGATTGGTTAATATGGAGAGAACGAATCGGGAAGATACACAGGGCCACAAGAATAAAATAAGGCCACACGGAAGCCTGAACGCACAAGCCCACACGGTCTAACGCGAATTGGCATACTTGACGCGATTAGAGCAGCGGGAAGAAATGACACATGGAAAAGGAGAGCACAGACGCTCCATTTTAAACAACAACAACAACAACAACAACAACAACAACAACAACAACAACAACAACAACAACAACAACAACAACAACAACAACAACGACGACGACGACGACGACGACGACGACGACGACGAGAAGAAAATCGGCGAAGAAATCGACAGAGCCGAGGGCGTTATAGGCATACGTAACTACACAATACAGATATAGAAATTTAACGAGGAGAGAAAAAATCAAAAAGTGATGGGCAAAACACTATAGGCTTATACAACACCTGACAAACTCAAGCAGGCTATAGGTGACTATTCGTCGTCACCGTGTTTGAAAGAGATGGCCAATACAAATAAGCACCATCACCATTGAAATGAAAAAAAAAATAATAATAAGAGCATCCTCTTCACTGGAGACTTGGTTCATAGCACGGTGTACTAAGACGCGAAACAAGGTGCAGTAAGAAAAGGACCAGGAGAGTGCGTCATTCACAACGAAGTTTATCCAGAGCAGACATGTTGGCTCTTTATAAAGCAGGCGACAGCGCGCACAAATAGGCGCGGCCACCGCAGGAAGTCTACCGAGACGAAATTGCGAAAATGCGGGCCTATTTCGCAATTACACATCATTTCGCAATACCATATGATTGTGGGGTGCGAACGTGCTTGCGCATGCTGGTACCTGTCCTACAAGAAAGCGAACCTGCCCGCTATGGATAAATTTCATTGCGAGTGACGCAATATCACGCCCTATTTTTTACTCTACATTGTCGAGTGTCGTATGACACAACAAGGAGTACGAGCTAACTATACCAGCGACAAGTAGAGAAGCACGGCTTATCAGAAATTGTTGATCGGCGAGCTATTTTATCCGCGTTGTCAAGGACAACGTCAATATTAAGGTAAGTACACTGCGGAACAGACTTACGGTATATGACTCTAGACTGAGCAGGAAGTGCCTGCCCTTTATTTAGTGTTTACAGCAACCTTGAACGCGAAGCTCAATGTTTTTTTTTTTTAAGCGTCTGTGATTTACAGCTCCAAGACATTTGAAGTTGTCTATATGATGTCTATGTCTATGTGATGGCCATGGCGGAGTGTAACATTCTTCACTATTATTATTTTTTTCGTTATCTGAACGTTAATACGCTGCAAACCATGGAAAATATACTGCTAAGTGCCAAGGAAGACCAAAACACGCCTCAGGTTACGAAAGTACGACTCACCGAGAGGTAACGCTGCTGTGCACGCCATGTGCAGGAACAGGTCTTAGTTATAGCCTAATTTTCTGAGGGAATTAGCGTTGCTTTTACATTTGTTATTAGGAATGAGTATACTCGTGAATAGTTTTGGCCAGAAACAAAAGCGCTGATAATAACGAGGCAGGCAGGCGTGTACCGAAGTTTTGAGGAGAATATAGATTCGGAAGGATCACAGTTAACATGAAGGTTGCTTCAGGTCTCTTTAGAATGGCATTTTGTGCGCTTAGGTGTGTTCTTTTTTTCATCTCAATTTAATATCAAGATAACTTGTAAGCTTTAGCGACTTTTCATGCGCATTGCTGTGAACAGCCCTTTTTTAACGCGGACAGATACTACTCGTGCTTATCATAGGTCATGTGCTGACTGATCATTACACATGATTTGTACAGATTTGCGGTTTATGTCACGTTCTTACTACGTTTGTAGAGTAGATGTAGTGTGTGTTTTTCAGTCTAAGCAATTATTCTCATATTCACTGTTCCTTTTTGTGTGTTTGCGTATTAAGCTACGATTTTAGGAGACAGGGTTTGTAGTAGCCAAACTTACCATACTGTCGCAGTTAACAGATAATAAGAAAGCAGGTTTATAATACAGCGTTATTAGACATAAATACTCGAATTAATGTAACCCAAGTTTAACATAGCCGCACATATGGACCTTCGTTAAGCGTGTATATTTGTATACCGGTTGTTCTCTTCGAATAAAATCTACAATTGTGAGTGAGAAATCGTCAAGGGCTTGTCTCCTCTGTGTACGTCTATTTCTCGCGCTGCAACTAATTACGACACATGCGACGCTGTAGCATGTTATCCGAACTTTATTAAATTATGTGGTTTTACGTTCAAAAACTATTTTCTGATTATGAGGCACGCCGTAGTTGGGACTCCGGAAATTTGGACCACCTGGAGTTCTTTAACGTGCACCTAAATCTAAGTTCACGGGTGTTTTCACATTTCGCCCCCATCGAAATGCGGCCACCGTGGCCGTGAATTAATCCAGTGACCTCGCACTTAGCAGCCCACTACCATGGCCAATCCGAACTTTGTGGTATCGAGGTTGGAGTCCAGAAAAAAAAGAAATGTTTTTCGTAAGCCTTGCGGTGGTTCGTTGACTCCTGAAAAACTGCGCCCGTTATTGTTAAACGTTTACGAATTAAATACATTTAATATAGTAAAACGTTGATGCCATACATAATACCTGAGTCCATCCCGCCAGCCTTGCGGCACAGCCGCTTGCAAAATAATTTGAGACCGCAGGCACAGGTGAGCTCATGCTTCCACCAACGAGATGTTTCGTAAGGGAAAACAACAAGCAAAAGGACGGCAGGGCTTTCGTAACTTATCCGGCTGCAGCCGTCCATCGACGCGTTCGCATAATCCTTTTATCCACGGCGAGAGCTAAGGCGAGTGTGCCAAGGTTCAGTTTGCATATCGTTAGTTTGCAGCAATGTATACCAGTACGATCTCGAAAGGCACGGCGGTGACGGGGGGGAGGGGGCGTGAAGTAAGAGGGTCTCGGCGGCAAGAAAGATGCGATTATCACGGTTCGCTGCCGATTGCTGTTCCGTGCATAGCAGCTCTTAGCCATGTGCGCGGGGGCGACGCCGAAAGCTCCCGACAGTGTAAGCTGCGCCTCATGCATCTTCCGGCCTCTGACACTAAGCGGAAAATGTGCGTAATGCGTATTTCGTTTAGTATTTCTTTGCTATTTTGCACATAATAAAGTACAAAATAGACGTCGTGATAGGGCGCACATCAGCGACGCCGAAAGAAGAGACAGGAAGTGTGTCCTCAAAAATTAATGTAAAAACTTTACTGTGGACATGTTAAGTGTCGTAGAGACAGGGCCTGAACTCTTCTTGCATTATATATATATATATATATATATATATATATATATATATATATATATATATATATATATATATATATATATATATATATATATATTAGGGGTACGTAGAACTGAAATATACAAAGATTGTCCGTCTGCGCCCCCGAGACATCACCCTCACTCGGTGTGCTTTACGAAAGAGACGAACAAGATCACGAAGACATAACTCAACTAGTTGACTGTTCATGTGCCTAACCGCTTACGTTAACTTTCATGCGGAACTGCAGAAGCCCGACTGACGCACAAATTACGTGTGGCCGGCAATGCAACGAAGGGATCGTAGTCAGCTTTTTTCTTCTCCTTTTCTTCCGCTGTTGCTCGCGGCAAGTGCACAGCATCTACGGTTCCGTACACATTTCGTGAGACCATGAATCAACGGTCGCATGCGTTAACCCTAGTAGCACAACCTACCATTTTCAATAATAATAATAATATTTGGGTTTTTTACGTGCCAAAACCACTTTCTGATTATGAGGCACGCCGTAGTGGAGGACTCCGGAAATTTTGACCACCTGGGGTTCTTTAACGTGCACCTAAATCTAAGCACACGAGTGTTTTCGCATTTCGCCCGCACCGAAATGCGGCCGCCGTGGCCGGGATTCGATCTCGCGACCTCGTGCTCAGCAGCCCAACACCATAGCCACTGAGCAACCACGGCGGGTGCTACCATTTTCATACGCTCAGTTAGACGCCTCCGAGCTCTAATCTAAGCGCCGTAATGTTAACGCAAAGCCAATTGCAGCGTTTCTTTTTTTTTCTGTTTTTTTCATATTATGGAGCAAGTTTTCAGGTGTTGGCTTTCCAGGATGCCAATTACTAATAATTAATAACTAAATATTTATTTACTCAAAAACGTATGATTGCTTTTTTTTAAGAGTTTGCTCTCCATGACGAGATATAAAATGGAACAAGTTTTTCACATTTGCCTTCAAGTGCAATGGGGCTTGGGCTTTCCGAGGTTAATGGCAGGCAGCTCAAATTAGCGTTGAGTGTATGGAAGATAACACACACACACACACACACACACACACACACACACACACACACACACACACACACACACACACACACATATATATATATATATATATATATATATATATATATATATATATATATATATATATATATATATATATATATATGTATAAATATTTTTAATTTTGCGGTACGGAGAAGCCGTATAATAAGGAGAGGAACGGGCGCTTAATAGCGATCCAGTGCTTCTGAATAACACCGCCTACGGGTGAAGTATAATGGGTGATGGGATGGACGAAGCCCCCGATGATTACCGTATCTCCCAATGAAAACCAGCAGTTCGTTTTTGCCGAGAGCGTACCACGTACCAATACAAGTTTCAGAAAATTTTCCGCTCCTGCACTGCCATTGGGTCTCTTTGGTATTTTGCACTTGTATTTACCTCTCTCTCTCTCTCTCTCTCTCTCTCTCTCTCTATATATATATATATATATATATATATATATATATATATATATATATATATATATATATAGAGAGAGAGAGAGAGAGAGAGAGAGAGAGAGAGGTAAATACAAGTGCAAAATACCAAAATACCAGTGCAAAGTGCAAATATATATATATATATATATATATATATAGAGAGAGAGAGAGAGAGAGAGGTAAATACAAGTGCAAGATACCAGAGAGAACCAATGGCAGTGCAGGAGCGGAAAATTTTCTGAAACTTGTATTGGTACGTGGTACGCTCTCGGTAAAAACGAACTGCTGGTTTTCATTGGGAGATACGGTAATCATCGGGGGCTTCGTCCATCCCATCACCCATTATACTTCACCCGTAGGCGGTGTTATTCAGAAGCACTGGATCGCTATTAAGCGCCCGTTCCTCTCCTTATTATACGGCTTCTCCGTACCGCAAAATTAAAAAAAAGAAAAATGAAATGAAGAATTGCGAATTTTGTAATAACGGGAATGGTTTCGTTCCTTCCTCGAACTGAACATTGTGCGCTAACGTGCTGAAGCTGTCGTCAATGTTTTCGTGATGTTTAGATTGTTTAGAAGCATAGCAAAAAAATGTGCGACAGTGATTATTTAAAGCTGCGTTTGGTGTTTCCCACTACGACAGACAGGAACAAAAAGAGATAGACGTGCTTGCCGAGATTTACAGCCGTTCTACCACCGCACGCAAACGGGCGGACGAAACTTGGGCATTTTGACGCACGTTCCCGAAGCACAAAGCAAGTGAAAAAAAAAAGAGCCTTCCCCACTGCACATTGGCATATTTTCCAAGCAGCTGAAACATGCATATTGCATTCTGTAGTCCAAGCCTTCATTGTTCTCAATTTTCCTATCTTTCGCCTTCGTTTTATTCAAGTTGACAGCGCTTACTGACACACGCTATTCTGATGTAATGACTCCGGTGTGACAAAAAAGAAAAAGAAAAAGAGGAAAAAAAAACGGCACGTGCAATGCAAGAGCCCGCAAGTAAGCTTTCATACTCATAGCGTCTGCATTGTTAACTTTCAATGGCGCCCACTTTTCTCGATGCAAAACTGAGCAAGATAAGACTTTACGACGACGCACGATATGAGAAAAAAGAAACAACACAGCCGCGCAGTGCATGCAAATATTTGCATTACAAGCAACTCGGCTGAGAGAAATAAACGAAAGAAAAAGAATTGTTCATAGAAGGAAGAAATCGTGTGATGAATGGGGAGGCCTTTGCAGCTTCGCTGGCGAAGTTTGCTGTAAATAACACTCCCTTCTCCCCCTCTTTCTCTCCTTTCAGTTGGGTGCGGCGCACTCAAAGTCCTTCATCATCTGAACACACGTGGCACTCGACAAATTTTTTTCTTCTTTCTACTCTTTAATCACGAGTTCACACGGGCAATCTTCAGTCGCGCGAACAGCGGCTCTTTCAGGGGCGTTCCTTCGAAAAGGCTTCCGTGAATTCAAAGGAATCTCGCGATTAAAGTGCAGCAAAGTTTTGTATACACTGCAGGGTACCGGCTTTAGTTTTGTTTCTCTTTTCTTTATTCGTGCATCCTTGAAAGCGCTTAAACCCGAACTTGTTTGGGCATAAAGGCGTGACATCGTGAATTTGGAAACGCGTGGTGTTCTGTAAGGAATAATGGTGTGAACACTAATAACACGACTATCCCTTTTATTCTTTAGGATATTGAAAAAAAATTGTGACCGAACGTTCCTAAAGCTCAAAGACGTACGCTTTAGTCAAGAGACAAAAAGGAGCTGTGAAGATCTATCTATCTATCTATCTATCTATCTATCTATCTATCTATCTATCTATCTATCTATCTATCTATCTATCTATCTATCTATCTATCTATCTATCTATCTATCTATCTATCTATCTATCTATCTATCTATCTATCTATCTATCTATCTATCTATCTATCTATCTATCTATCTATCTATCTATCTATCTGTCTATCTATCTATCTATCTATCGTTGAGGTGGGGGAAGCATTCGTTACACCAAAAAAGGCAGCTTAGAAATATCTATAATTGCTTCAGGCGCCAGTTAATTCTGTCTATTGAGTGTTTAATTTCAGCGCTTCGCCTGCATTTACAGCATCACTTAGCAAAGTTGTGCAGCAAGTTACACGAGAAAATATGCCGTTTTGAATGGTTTCAGAGTATGCTTAACTCGCATGATGGTTCTTTAATGCACGTATGTCTCAGAACGCGATAGTCGTCGCTCTTCCCTACCACTGCTATGCGGGCGCCATATCCGAAAATAGAATCCCCGTCTTTGTGCTGAAGGCATGATGAATACTAGGGTCAGTAAAAAAATGAAAAATAAAGAGAGAAGAAAGGCCCGCGGATGACACAAAATCAGGCAAAAATTGAAACCTGCACGCCATTCTTAATCGAATTTCGATATTTGCTCTGGCCTCCTTTTTCACATGTGTAACGACATCTTGAGGTGAGATTGCAGAGATGATCGACACTCTATAAGAGTTTCAGAGAATTACTGAAATGTACCGGAGGGTCTATTTTTTTCTTTTTCTTTTTTTTGCCTTATCGCTCTCGAAACCAAGCAGCCGGCTAACCTCACTGCTGCTATCGATTACAGTTTGACCACGAGGCGACGTCTTCGATCAACTCTGAAGTTCCAGGTAAAAAAAAAAGACAAAATGAATATTCGTATAGATTACATCTCACAGGGGCTTATGCAAGCTTAGAAGACCCCGGCCTGTCGCCTGAACCGCTTTCCTCTCGTCGCTATCGACCCATACTCTCTGTTTTCACGCGGAAAACTTGAGGCGAGTGTCCGCACCGGCTGCGGTGAGGAAACTCCTATAGCGCTGGCCTCGCGAGCCGCGTGAATTGATCTACATTATGCAAATGAGATTGACTGCGAAGCTCTCGTAAGCCAACTAAAACCAGTGAAAAATATATGAAAAAAAAAGCCCACACCACCTTGAGACTACTATACTGACCTCCGAAGGGACAGAAGGAGCTTCCGCTTTAATGACTTCCACTACCTTTTTAATGTTCTTTAGATAAACTTACGAAAGCTAGAGTTGATCTAGCTTTCGTGTGGCATTGATCATTGCTAGAAAAAAGTGTAAGGCTATTGCTCTTTCTTTTTCCATCTAATTTGCTTTATCCTGTAACACAACGGAAAAAGAATGTTTGCATAGTTCGTGCGTAATTCAGGACTGAGGCATATTTTTTAACTATATAGTTAACAGATGCGGGGCGAAAACAATAAGAACAAAGGACACTACTTTAGACTGCCTAATTATTTACTGCGTGTTGTAGTGTATGTTGCACTGCGCTGTACCATATTGTACGTTATCGGCAATTTGATGATGGCAAAGCGCGTTTAATCAGATTGCACGTGCGTCACGAATAACGCTATACCTTCTCTGATTAGCGATTTACCCGCAATTAATGATGGTGGTGCGTGAATGAATAGCCTATCTACATAAATGCATCAGAACGATGTCGAAAGGAACGAACAGTTCCGAATGTCCTTGCAGAGCAGACGGGTGCAACGAGTCACAAGATTGACTTCGAAAACTCGAGAATTATCGGCCAAAAAAGAACCCTGAAATGGCGGCTGTATCTGGAGTCGTTGCAGATACAGAAAACACGTCGCACGCGCTCACTCGAAGGGGGGGGGGGGGAACCTCCCCTCGCCGTACACGCGCTGCTTACGTCGCGTGGGGAAGAATACATAAGCTTCCAGTGAACTTTCTTTCACCCCGTTGTGAACAAGGCTTCAGAGCCCCCGAAGCAGAAACATATTAAAGAATTTTCAATAGCCTGAAAGTGTCTGTGGTTTTATTGCGTCGTGTTTCATCCCGAGCAGACGGCTTCCGTCGAACCCTCGACTCCGTGCAGAGTCGGGACGAGAGATTAGATCGGATTAGACGAGCGACGAGCATTTTCACCTTTATAGGGTGCGATTTGGGTGTTTCTCGCCTTTCTGGGCACACGTTCACCCAGTGAAGAGTTTCGGTGAACGATAACCAGTTTTGGGGAGCAATGCCTCTCTTGACCGTCGTCACAATGCGGTACCCTGCATCCCAGACAGCGTTCCACACGAGAGAATAATACGTGCAGTACAAATAAAACTCATTGTGGAAACCACCAACACGGTTATTTTTAGCCTCTTCTTTTCCCATAATGTGTCGCATTCGTGCGCTCATGTGTGCAATAAAAGCGAACTCTTTCTGTCTCCGACGGCAGACGGGCGTGCGCCTCGTTAGTGCCATTATTATCGCCAACAAGGTTCGCCTGCGTTGTCTTGTTAATCGGGTCAACGAATTGCCATATGCAAAGCGAATGGAACGGGGCTGGTAAGTACCCGCTGCGGTGGCCAGCGGCTATGGTGTTTCGCTGCTATGCACGAGCTTGCGGCGGCCGCATTTCGATGGTGGGCGGAATGCAAAAACGCCGGCGTCCCGTGCATAGGGGGGCACGTTAATTATCCCCTGGTGGTCAAAATTAGTTCGGAGTCCCCCACTACGAACGTATCTCAAAATAAAATCGTTGTTTCAGCACATAAAGGCACAGAATTCATTCAGGCCGATAATGTGCAAGCTGTTCAGCGCAGCTGGTGGGACGTGGGTTCTGACGCGGGTCCTTCGTTGCCATAAGTAAGTAGGCTGAAAGGCCACTGGAGCGTCACTGAAGCTTTCCAATTTCTTGATTCTTTCCCGCCCATTACAAAAACTGAAGGAGAGTGACGTCATAAACAAGCGTTGAAGCTTTTACATTTTACTGATGTTCGCCAGAAAAGTGACTGCCGTCCCTGTAGTGAGCGGCGTGCGCCTATGATGCGCTGATGAGTTTGTTGTTCTAACTGAAGTTTCTCGTTCAAGCTCCATTTGTACGCATTACAAGGACGATAAAACAGGGCGCCAAGCTTCTTCCAAAGCTTGCTGCGCTGTAGTTCATGTTTCAAAGAGGCGGACATCGAAAAACAACCGCAGAGTCCGTGTTTTTGTCTGCCATTTCCTGCCCACAAGCGTATTGTACCTAACAAGGCGCTAACCTATGCGCGATGTGTCACAACGGACACATAACTGCGAGTCGGCCTAGTTGGAACATATTCATATTTATACTTTTTGTGCGCAAACAAACAGGGACAAAGAATAGGGGCAACACAAGCGCTCGTCCTTGTGTTGCCCCTATTCTTTGTCCCTGTTTGTTTGCGCACAAAAAGTATAAATATGGACAACGGACACGTCTGTTTACGAGCGTGAAACTAACTCGTCTGCAGGCAGCTTTAAAAGAAATGTTGAAAGGCGGCCATGTTTGGAATTTAGGTCGGAACTGGTATTGCTATACCACCACCAAAGTACAGGGCATGTAAATGTAGGCGTTTGAACTAACTTTGTGTGCAGAAAAATTTGCCGCGCAGGCGAAGCGAGCGTTTCACGAATTCATTAATTGGATGCCCCAGGCAAGCACTGCGCCATCCTGGCGTGGTTAGATTACTTTAGCAGAGCGCTATGTTTGTTGGGCTTGAAAGCGTGGCCTATTAACGCGCAAGTTCAAATTCCAGCTTAACCTGTCGATTTTTCAGCCTAAACAGAGGGCACCCATGACGTCAATGCGGCACATCGTAAGGTTCACGGTGTTATCGCGTGTTTCTGTTCCGATTACGCCTGTAGTTTAGGAAATCTGCCGCATAGAAAGTTAGCGCATTTTATGATATATAGTAGCCCCCGTTATTAACACACTGATAATGTCATTCGTGCGTAATGCTATTCGCATTTATTGTCATTATTCGGCTGCTACGCGGGGATATGTAATCTCATCAGAGGAAAACGATTTCTGCAATCAAACGAGTTTGCTGAACTCATTCGAATGTGTTTCTGTCCTGAAAGAGTACTCTCGCCGAAGAGTGGCCTTGACAGAATACAGCAATCAAAATGAACAATTCTAGCTAGCAGTTATTGCGTTTTCATTTTTAAGCCTTTCGCTATTTGCTGAGACACAACTTTGAACTTTATTACCTTCGGCGCACTCCGCCATGTCGGACATATTGCCGTTTAGACCAGTTTTTGGATTCATACCTGGCTCAAGTCTTTTATCGTCTTAGTACGTGCAATGCCATCTTGAATGTTGAGAAAACCGTATTATAATATCACCGAATGAATGGTACCAAGCTAAAAAATTGTTTTTATTAAGAGGGCATGCATTTAGGAACATTCTGCCTACACACTTTTTTCGGTGCTTTCTTGTCCTCCACGCATCGCTGATTGCCGTCGTCTGTAAATCACATTATGTATCTTCAGCCGTGCAGCTGCGCACAGTAACTAATGTCATTTGATATATAAGATATCATAAGATACAAGTTACATTAAAATTTTCTTTGTGACATGGGCATAAAGATGATGCTTGGCTGGATTGACAGATTACACTTCCGGAACACTAGAAACTTCGATGTTACTGAACTCTCAGTGAACCAGAAAAGTCGCAACGATGACAGACCAGCTTGAATTGCCCGCTCCAGCTCCTCGCGACGTCATAATATTTGGCGAGCGTCTCCTCAAAACTGCTTATTGGCTTGTCAGTAAGCAATGATTACACTACATGCTAACGGGAACCAAAGATTCGGCAACGCGAGTGTTTTTTTTTTTCAGAATTGTTTGGGAACAAGTACGGCTCAAGCACACCTACATATCTTGAAGTTTGTGACATCATACTAATGTAGCATTGTTAGGCTTCAGACGAAATTGAAAGTTTGTCCTTCACTTTATACACCGATAGGCAATTCTTTGCGGCAAAATTAAATGCAAATAGGGCATTGAAAAGTCCTTCTCCAAACTAACGGTACTCCTCTTGGAGCACGACCGGCCTGCTCGAAATTCTAGACGTGTAACTTGCCTGACTGCAGTAACCCAACTTTATTGTGCAATGCCCCTTTAAGTCTCGTAGCAACACATCGCGATCCCTTCAGGAGAGCTGGCAGCAGTCACTGGCGAACTGCCTAGTGTCTCCCGTAGCATCCCTATAAACACGTGCAATTCGGCGTGGGACTTCACCTAATATTGTGAGTTCGTGTTTCGTATCAAAATAGGCCAACAGCGCGAAATTACGCGCACAACTCGAGCGGGTGTAGCAGCAGCTCCTGCGGGTTGATGTCCGTGACGGTGTCATCGCCAGTCCACTTATGCCGGTTCCGTCCAGCCGCAACCCCCATGTGCGTTCACTGAATACAAAGTTGAGCGGGACTCACCTGCGGGTCGGCCCGGAGTTTGCGCATGTGCGGGATGCTTCGCTTGGTGCGGGCCCGGGGCACGGCGCGGTGAACGAAGTGGTACTCGTTCTTGGACCCCAGCACCTGCGCACCGAGAGAAGACAGAAGGGGTTTCGCATCAGCCGTCTAGCAGTGATGTACAACAGACGTGTTCAAGAAGTCTTCGGATATACCGATGTTGAAGTGGAACCTACTGCACAGTTTTTTGTTCTCTTTTTTTGTTTAAGAATTAATAAGTGGTGCCCACAGAATGGCAGCCAAGACGTCAGCGATATCTTCTGCCGCCCGCAGACCGGCCAAAGCGTGGCACTTTCGTGATTGATTTTCAATACTGGGAAGGAGCAGCGACTGCGTGCTGTTACGGAAGGTGAAGGGGGGGGGTGCATTGTTCACATTATAGCTCATAGTACTTATAATTTTGTTCGTCTCAAATGAAGAAACTGAGTGGGCTCCGAAAGAGTGACTACAACAAATTAGCTTGACAGTGTCGTACGAAGCAACGAAACGAAAGAGCAAGAGAAATATTTAATGGGTGTTGGATGTATTTGCTCGTTATGGAAGCCAGACATGCTGCTCGCGATATCCAGGCTCCTAAATGACCAATTAGTGCACAGCACGCACTCACGCGACAAATACAAGCAAGCACGCATGCACAGTGACAGACAATTATGTTGTATAGTTGAACCACTGAACGATACGAAGACTAAGAGCATTTTCGTTGCCGCGAAGCACTAGCAACGTTGGTCTAAGGTTAAAGTGCGTGACGCAGCCCAACTGAGCTGTCCAATCAATTTAAAGTGGGTTTCAGAAAAGGTCTAGAGGCCACAGAGCGCACGCAGGAGTATAAAACGGCTCATGTCATCCGACGCATTGTAAAGTGGTGATCGCGTGAATTGCAGTTTTAACTAGCAGCAGTAACGTGGAGTGGAGTGCAGTAACGTAACAGTGATACAAGTGACACCGGCGACTTAAAAAACGATTGCAAATATTCCGCAGCAGTGCACCTCGAAACAAACAATGAAATATTAGCGCAATCGGAAATGTGAATTAGCGGAACGCTTGCAGTTTAATGGAACATCCATCAAACCGCAGTAGCCACGTAGTTGGTGATCTTAAGAGCAGACAGCTGACCTATACATCTTCGCATGGCTCCCCCTTCATCCTCCTAAGCGATAACTTCATCCGCCGCCATGACCGCTGAGTATCGCTGACTGACACTCCCAAACCTACATACACGAATGCGTAATACCATGGAAAGTGGGTGAGGGGACAGCAGTCAGCGTAGCTGAATTATGCGAGGCAGTTAAGAGGAGATAGAGAGAGAGAGAGAGAGAGTGAAGCCGCCGTAGCTGACTTAATAGGGCATATGGCACTCGCCTCGCGGAGGTCGTTGGTTCGACTTACACCGGCGGCAATTAACTTTTTCTTGCACTTCTTTTTTCTTTTAGTACTTCTACACATTTGAAGTGAAAAAACAAAGGTAGCTAACGATGCATTTCTTCGCTTCATCTTTTGGTACTTCCTACGTACGGTTGTTTTATTAGGACACATCGAGCCAGTTGGTTTCCCGGTTGGACTGCGTATTGGTGTCCGCGCACGTTCACGCATTGACCACGCCCCCGTTTTATTCTTTTCTCTCTCATACCTTTATTACTACTCCCTTAGCCAGACACAGCCAGACACTTTTCGACAACCTTTGCCTTGTTTCTTTCCTTTCTTTCTATCTCTTTCCCTATGACATCAACTCAATCAAAATGAGAAGATAGCTTAAATAACAATACAGTAAGTTGAAACGGGCAAATTAAGGAATTTTCGCCATTTAAAGAAAAAAAAAATGCATTAGAGCAGAACAGCAAACGATCATTCCGATATACGAGTAGAGGCAAGCTAAAAAACTTGCGGGGAAAAAGAAAGACAAGGGCACAAAAAAAGAGAACGTAGCTTGTTTCCGCGCCATTCTTCCATCACGAGTGTAACGACGGAAGCAAAAACAGCTGGCAGGAAGGAACACGGAAGCGGTGTTAAGACGGGATAAGTGGATGAGGCCTGCCCACACTTTCCTGAAGATGCCGGCGCCGGAGCCACATACGCACGCACACAAGCACGCAGGGACCAACACACGCACGCGTACAGATATATAATAAAACCGTAGTGCAGTCAGTATACACCTTAGGGAACGTGAAGGACGCAGTTTCCGACGCCCAGTAACCAAGTTACGGCTTCGCGAACAAACAGTGTCGACGCAAGCAGCCGTTATACCACATCCGCCCGACAGAACATTAAAAGTGCTATGCTGGAGAGCGTCTTTCTTTTTTTTTTATGCTGGACAAAGAACGCTTCAGAGCTGGTTAGCATGGTTGTTTTCTGCTTCAGCACGATCGAGTGAACCTTCGAACTTCTAACTTTCGAGTGAAACGCAGTCAAAAGCCACTTGCACGAACTTTAGGGCAGCTCGACAAGGGGCCGGATCACGTAAGTAATGAAACTTCGTCTCTATAAACCCAGTGTCTGAAAGATCCAAAATGTAGCGGCGGGACTTGAGATAAGACCGTGAACCGAAGAGCCGACTTGGACAAGCACCGACGATCAACTGCTAAACTTTTCTTAAAAGTCAGGAACATATTTGTGTTGTACAATGAGAACAGCGAACAAACGAATAGACAAAAAGTGCAGGACTGAATAAACACCAAAGAAAAGCATGACCTGCTATGATTGGTTATTTGAAATGCGCCGCACTTCTCTCTTATCCCTTCGTTCTTTGTTTTCATTGTACAAGAGGTGCAAATCTATTGCTTGCAATGTAAAACTTGGCGCCTGTCTTTGTCAGGTCGTCGGCGTGTGTATTTATTCTTCCAAGCCGCACTGCTATATTTTGAATTATGCATGTCAGTAGCCAGGTAACCCAATCATCGGCGCTACTAAGTGCGTTTGGGAGCTTGCTATCACCAACATAAGTGAAAAAGCATTAAATTGAAATGAAATGTTTGTCATTCACCCGTATATGTACCACAAAGATACTTAAAGAAAGAACATTCGTTTTCCACAAAGAAAACTTTGCTATCAAATAAATATTATCGTGGAAGAAATTATATGGTCACTCCAAGCGTATTCTCACCGTCGGCGTCGGTGTGACGTTCCGCATATATCTATGTATATATAGGTCACATGTTTATCTCTGCCGCAGACGGAATATAGATGCTACGCTATTAAACCAGCGAGGTTTCTTAAACAAACTTATGTGGCTGATTGAATTATTCCTCAGGATTTCTGAAGAATTGCAGCGCGTAAACAAAAATAGCGAGACATTTCATTAAAGCCTTGCATTCTATTGTTAAAAAAATTCTCAGAATACTGAAACGTGCAAAGCAACATTAGCGCTCCCAATCCGAAAGCGATGTAATTTCACTGTCGGGGAGCGCAGTAATGTCTGTGCGATGCCATTGCAGGCCCTGTACACGGCTTTTGAAGGAACCAGAAATTATGCCGCGTCCGCCCATAGTCACATCCACGTATCGATATAAGACAGTCCGAGGAGATCAAGAGCAATGCTATAGCTTTTTCTATCGCTGGAAGTGCTTCACCCTTCAGGCGAAACTGCCAATTTCTCATCCTGCCCCGGAAATCTAACCTCGAACACCGTAACGATAACGGTGTCGGGTTAACCGATCACGTTAGTCTTCGCTCTTTTCGAGCGCGTCCCCAGTCTCTTGGCACTTCATTATGCTACTCGAATAGACCACCAGTTTGTTGCTCTACGCGTTACATGTCGCGTTCAATTCTTCCTCTTTGCCTCGAAGATAATATCAGCCACCCGTATCTGCTCTCGAAACGATTTCCTTTCTCTGAACCTCACAACTATCCTCTGAAATACATTTCCCGAAAAGACTTCACTGAATGACGAATAAAAAAAAAATATCTGTAAAGGAATCCTTCACTCTGCATCAACAGCTGATCTAGCGATCGACCGAGTAAAGGAGAGGAATGACGTCACCAACCGAGGCGCTCGAGCGTGGTCGAACCTGTTTCAACCAGATTCGCTGGCTGTTCAGCGAGGAACGTGTAGCAGAGCGTGCTTCTCTGTTTTCTCGAGGCTGCGTATAACGGCGAAAAGAGAAAGAAAGAAAGAAAGAAAGAAAGAAAAGGAAAGGAAACAAAAGGTAAAGAAAGAGACACAGGCGCAGTTCCAGATAGCGCTGCAGGGATGGGCAACAACTGAACTTGTTTACGTAAAACGAAGCGCCCTGCGGGCACCACTCTGCTGTTCTCTTTCCTCGATCGTTACTTGGATTGGCGAACGCGGCTCTGTGTAGTACGTACCACGGCGTCGAACGTGTTGTGCTGGCGAAATGAAGACAGAATGCGACGCCGCCGGCGTGTAGATTGCGCGTGCGAAAGCGGCGAAGTCTTTTCGACACGTTCGGCGAAGCAAGGAGTGGAAAAGAAAGAAAGGAAGAAGGGTGCGCAGGATAGAAGCGGCAACGATGGCGAACGAGAAGGACGAAGACCTAAAGGGAAGAGAGAAACGGGAATATTGAAGGCAAAGTGCAAGACGAAGAAAAGATAGGGATGGAGCAAGGAAGAAGGGGACACGAGCCGGAAATAAAGCAGGAAAATAAAACAGAAATAAAGGCAAGGAAATAAATGGAACTGATAAGAAGCAACGGAGATAGTAGACGGAACACAGAAGGAACGAAGAGTAAAGAAATAAAGGACGTCATTAAGAAGGAAACAAGATGCAACGGAGGGATGAAGAAAGAAATGGAAAAAGAAACACGAAACAAACAAAGAAACGAAAGTGGATAGAAAGATGGAGGAAGGAAAAGAAAGGAGAGAAGGGGCGAAGACGGAAGAAGTAAGCTACTTACTCTAAATAGAGAAATGAAAAATAAGAAGGAAACGATCGAAACCGGGAAGCGGTAACGACGGAACAAAAGATAAATGCGTAGGTAGATATAATGGAGGAAGGAACAAATTGGGAGTCAAGAAAGAAAGAAATGAATGATGAATGTTGTTTAACGCGAAAGAGCAGTCCCTGCATGGGGCACTAAAGGACACCGTAGCCATAAGGCCCCTGATTTTATATATATATATATATATATCCTTCCTAATAAAACTTCAATTGGTTGGCAGTGTAGCGTTTTAAATATTTTTTGCTTTACTTTCGTCACATAAATAAATTGATCGTCCAATGTAATAACAGCGCTAACGATTAAACAAAGTTAGGCGGATCAACAACCGCTTCGTCTAACCCATTTGCCAGACTTAACATAGTTGTGGAACAACAGGCAAAGAAAAAGAATAAAGGTGGATTGCGATACAGTGGAATAAAAATATCAGCAACACTATGAGGGATGCTGCAATGCAGGACTGCGAATCGATTTTTGAGCCACGTAGGCTTCTCTAGCACGCACCAAAATCTATGCATGCAAGCGCTTCTCTTTGTTTCATTTTTTCTTGCGTTCCACTCTAATCGGAATGTGGCCGCCACGGTAGGGAAGGGAACTCGCTTAACGCGGGGTCAGCAGTGAACGCCATACCCACCACTGTACCACCGAGGCCGGTGTAAAGAAAGAAAGAAAGAAGGAAAGAAAGTAAGAAAGAAAGAAAGAAAGAGCTGGACAAGCGACAGCACCAGCGTAGTCTAGTTTCGAAACCCGATCTCCGCGAGGGGGCACTATCTTATCCGTGGCGGCAAGAGCCGCGTACTGCCTGCGGCAGCGTGCGGAGCGCAGCGAATCTAGTTTGCCGGATCGGCTGCCGCGCGCGCCTGTCGGAAAAGCCCGCCGCCGCGCGAACATAATTTGCCGCGCAACTGGAGCCGACGTTAGAGGCCGTTCTTTCCATTTTTACGCCATCGCTAGAAAAGCTCGTTTCACGCGTGCCGACGCGTGGAGTACACGCGCAGAGATATTGAAATCACTTCTTCCTTTTGTTGGTTGCTCCTAAAGAAGAAGAAGGAAAGAAAAAGCGATTATTCGCATTTACGTGGCGTAATGCGATTCTCTAGGATCTTGGTTCTTGTGTGACTCGGTAACACAAGCGGAGTTGAAACGTAGTTAGAACCCGTGGCTCGGCGAGTGCTATTTGTTTGGCCGTTTCTTTCTCCGCACAGCCTCGTTCAGTCGCACGGACGGCTGTTGTAATGCTATAGTTATTAAGTTAGTGTCTACGTCACTTACAGGCACGCATTGAGCAACAGGGCTTTCCGGACCACGTGCCGTTGGCCAAGCCAAGCAGAATGGCATCCAACAGCGCGAAAGTACGGGACAGAGTGTAGAAAACGCTGACTAAAAATCGTCCTTTATTGCGTATAACTTCTGATACATAGGATAAAATATCTGAGCACAACACTAGCATTTATTGTATTTGATATGCAATGAAGACTGGTTGTTAGTCAACGCTGTTTGTTTCTTTCTTCCCAAACTATCCGCTGCGGTTGCTTAGCGGCCGTGCTGTTGCGCTGCTAAGCACGGGGTCGCGGCGGTCGCATTTCGATAGGGGCGAAATGCAAGAACGCCCGTGTTCTGCGCGTCGGGGTCACGTTAAGGATCCCCTGGCGGTCATACTTAATCCGGATTCCCCCACCACGGCGTGCCTCATAATCATATCTTGGTTCTGACATGCAAAACCCCAGAATTAATTTCTTTCTTCCCAACTGTATTTTCTTTTTTTTTTCGTGTAGGATCGACACAACTGCTCAGGCTCACTGAAACTTGCTTCGGCCGCCGATGGGTGCTGCTTCTCACTTGCTAAGGTGGGAGAACGAACTTTTAAGACAAGTTCGAAGTATTAAAAAACATGTGCGCAACAAGTGCGTACTTGCGGCAATCGTGACGCGAGCGCTAGTGAGCTCACTTGGCTGAGAGGCAGCGATGGAATCGAAGACAGACGTGTCGTCGATGCGAAAGCCAGTCGCGCAAGGAAACGGCGCTTGTTGACGCGACGGTTGTTTTCATCTTAGGTTTTCATTGGCGTTAGTAATTCCGGTGAGCGGATTGACGCAGTCTTCACTAAACGTCATTGGCGAATAATGCGTGAAATGCGCAGCTTCTAGAGGAAGGTCTGTAAACACAACTGAGAAGGCATTGAAATTCTTGTGTTAACCAACTACTCTGACTAGTAATTTTGATCTCAGTGACGGTGACAAAAACGTAGATGACATTGAGGGGGCTTGTGCTTGAACTGATGGGGTACCAGCGATAGGTGACAGGCAGGCGAGGCGAGGGCGACATTACACAGCGCTGTTCTTGATCACCACTTTAGAGCAGAAGAGATATTTGGATGTAAGCAGCGTGACGTCAGAGCCACTAAGCTACCACAGTGTATTTTACTCCTACATCAACAGCGTTGTTATGATAAAAGAAAAGAAAGAAAGCGCCCTGATTTAGAGTGTAAACAAATATATACGTAGACAAAAATGATAGAGTTAGCGAACAATTTTTTTTTAAGGATTCTGGCTGTGCGTGCCATTTCTAAGCACAAAATAAAACAGCAACCACTCGCCGAGGTCTATAATCGCTCCAATGTAATTCAATAGGCAGCAGCTTATCATCGCACGAAAAAAAAATGGTACGTCGCTCAGCACACACGTTCCTTAGGGAATATTATTTTAGAGGAAAGAAATTTTAAAAGGGACGAACGGAAAAACGCTTGCTCTACAGCATCCGAATGCTGCCTCAGGAGGAACGCTCTTTTCTGCAGAGGTGCGCTTCCTTTCTATGCTGGCTTCGGTGGCTCCGCTATTTCTAAGAACTCAACGAAGTTTTCTGCCGAGTCTGCATGCAGTTCGGATGTCACAGTGTCACGCTGTCTTTCATTTATGTATTTATCTTTTTTTTTCTTCAATATAGAGCGAGAGGTCTGACGTTCGGTGTTGAGGGCGCGGCTTGGAAGCCCACAGGAACAGGCGGCAAAATGTGATGACTGGCGTATTGTGGTCCTTTTCTGCTTAGCATCGTCTGCACGCTGTTTGAATAAAAGTGTGTGGCGCCATATGGATTGAACGTGGCGCGGTTAAGAGAAACGTGCTTTAGGAGCACCTTTTGGAAAAGGTTGGTAAACGTCCGCACATAATCTTTTCCATATATTAAAGCGTACACACAAACAATGATCGATGCCCGGTTCCCTTTATTATCGTTGATTGCACAACGATGGTTTCGACTCAGAAAAACGCTGCCGCATTCAGGCAGCCCATAAGGGTATATTGGGCACTTGAATTTGGCTCCAGAGTTTCCTACGCGATGTCTGCGGTAAAAAATGATGCTCTTCCGCCATAGCCATGAGTGGTGGCGCTGCCTTACGCTCCGATAGGTCAGGTCTCATGCACCAATACTGGTACCCAAGAAAGTTGGACGGAGAACAGCCACCGGCCGTAGCGCAATTGGTGTAGCATCGCAAGCGCGATGCGAAAAAATGTGGGTTCGACTCGCATCGGCCGCAAGCTTCTTTCTTTTTTTCCATCCAGTTTTTTTATTATTTAGGCATTTCCATTAAGATCACCAATAATTTCTATGCTTTCGTTGGCTTCATTGTTTGTTGGCTTTATTTGATTACGTGTCAGAGAAACGAGGGGCTGCGATAAAAATTTTCATGGCAGTACCCCACGAAGTTGCGCAGAACTGATATACCATCTTCGGTGTCCTCACGTGCTTCGAGTCGATTCAGTCTCTACCTGCTAGCCTCCTGGCTAGCGCAGATGGTAGAGAGAGCGACTGTCCCGGAAATGCGTTGGTCTCGGGTTCGGTCCCCCGTAGCAGGACCAATTTTTTTTTCAACTGCAAAGCTTTCTTTCTGCGATGCCCATAGAATTTTCCTATGTAGCTTTGTGCTACGCTAGGGCGGATATCAACTTTCCTTTTTCATAAAACTTGCTCCACCTGGCGCGTATTCGCAAACTGATTTTCTGACGCTCATATTGAAGTGCTAGGGCATTGCAAGAATTCACGTGCAAATGTCACAAAATAAACATCAAATTGCAGGTATACTTCTTAAGACGCCTGCAATAGCATATAACGTATGTGCAACTTTATATATATATATATATATATATATATATATATATATATATATATATATATATATATATATATATATATATATATCATACTGCTTAAAATTCTCTCTGCGACAAATTGTGAAGCGAAAGCAGATTTAGGAAAGGAAACTTTACCTGCACCAGAGCTTGGTAATGCGCGGTCAAGCGACGGTTCAGGTCAGATTGAGTTTGACTCCCAGACCACTACAAAACGTTTTCTTTTGGGTGACGATCTCTTCTATATGGAGACTTGTATATGTTTTGCCTCTCAGCATTATGATGTATACACTTAGGCGGACTGAAGCCTTTTCTTTACCACTTGTCTGCTTTTCTCGCGCGAAACTCGAAATGCAACCACGGCCATTTCGCGAAACCGTTCGCAACAACGCATGTACTGAAATGATCGATGAAACGAGCATGGCGTGAGCCGTCTGTGACCGTAACTGAGACATACGGCGCCACCATTCCGTTCATAAGAAAACACTGTCCTCTAGTCTGGTCTCAGACGCCTGCGAAACGCACCACTGGTTTATCCTGGACGAAGCAGGCAAGTGCTGCACCCAAACACGCCGTTAAACGAAGTACGCCGAGAAATGCCAACTCTAAACAAACTTCCTGCGCGAATAAATCTAGGTTAGAACCATATACACATCAACCCTGCGTAGATGCAACATTAAGTTCTACTCAGCTCGCGCAAATGCTTGGACGGTGGCGTTATATCTTCCAACATGTTTGGTTTACCTTATTTTTCTTTTTGTCTTTTGCCCAGAAGAGTGACGTTACATAGGAAAACGGATAAACGAGGCTTGTCACATTCAGCTTCAACGCAGACTTACGCATGTCCCTACTGGCGCTGCAGCTCCCAGCCAATTTCTTGCGGCGTGACGTTGTCGGTTAAGGGTGTCGTTTTGGTTAACCGCGCTGCTTTTCTCGGAAGACCGCAGAATAACAGGACGAGGACACCCCGACGCATTTTCCTCGTTTCTTCTTTTTTTGCAGCCTCGTCTCGTCTTGTGAACAGCAACGCAGTAAACCAAAACGATTCGATACCAAGCAAGCCACTACTGCAAACTTGTTGAAGGTTAAAGACGATGTGCGCCTAACGATAGAGTCTATGCATGTCCTGTTGCTCTTGACTGTTGTCCTCGTTATTCCGTTTCAGGGACTACGTGCGACTTCATGTTCGTCGACCTAAAAACAATGGCCTACATGAAATTTTCTTTAAGGCTCAGAAAGTGCAATCATCTTGAGCTGTTGGTATATGGAGGGCATGTGTCTGCTCCTACGAACACTTTAAGCCTTCAGACAACAAAAACGCCAACTAGATGCGTTTATGTCAAAATAGCGCAGTCAATTAGCGCACATTCTAGCAGCATCAACAAGATGATGTCAATGTGCGAACGCCGACGTTTTCAACGCGAAACCTAGCGAGACCAGAGAGTTTGAGTCAGCACGCAAATAGCCATCGCTATGCGGCCAAGAACTGACTATGCTGCATATAAACAACTACACGCAGTTCAAGGAGAGCTATAGGTCACGTCGGCCCATCAGAAAACACAACCAGGAGAAGGGATCCTCCATTGTCCGACTCTGAGCGCCCGATGCCTGCTTAATGGAAGTTTCACAGAAGGACTAGTAGTGCAACATGGGCGATCCCTCTTCGGCTTTCTGAAGCATGCAGCCGGCCCTGGTTTCTGATTGGATGACACGAGCCTTAACCATCACTCCAGTGCGCGGAGTTGGCGAGACCAATTATACAACTGGAGGGCTCGCTCTACAGGGTGTTGTGCTTATTTTCATCTGATTAAACACACACGCCAAGGTGAATACCCGCTGCTAGTCCAAGCATACACATCTTGATGCCAATTTATCCGGATGAAACGCAAGAATAATGTTGATCAAATGCGATGCACGAAGTGCATCGAACACGATTGTGTGTGCAGGCCATCAGCGATGGCATGCACACCCATTTCTGTAAGCCTAATGCGCATTTTCTCTACCATTTCCTTCTGTGTGATCATGTTCAGCCATTATTCAGCTGACACAATCATCCATGATCTACATTTTTACGAGACCCCTTGTGCATTATATTGCGCACTGCTTTCAGTCCTTATCAAAAATAACCGCAAAGAGATTACATGTAATGTTCACGCCAGATATGATGTCAGAGGCATGTGAAACCATGCGAAAGTTAAGAAGAGCTTCGACTGGTGCTAGTTCGACTGTTGCAAAAGCGCGAGATACATGTTCGTTTCTTGCTTTTCTGTTCGCGTCCGTGAGCGCGTCACTATTGCAGCGCGACAATACGCCATACAGTCATGCATGACAGTGCATTAATCACTGTTGCTGCCAGCGTTCGAGAAAATCGACGCTAATTTGATCCACATCACTGAGCCATCAAAGACGACAAAAACCACCACTGGAGCGCGTTTCCAATAGCGCGAGTTGACATGAAATTCCAAAATATGTAGCGTGAATATCGCGATCCGCCGCACAATGTTGCGTTTTCGGTCTGAATGTTTATGAAAAGAAAAAAGTTTTTACCGCATCAAACATCAGTAGACAGTCACTTTGTCCATGTACACCTAAATAAGTTGGGCCACGCATCTGACCGCAGTATTTAAAAAAAAATTGTGTTTTCAAGTTTTTAACACACAAGTTGGTAATACGAATCGACTTGATAAGCGATCATGTCCGTGAGCTGCCTCCACGCCTCAGGAGAATACGGTGCAGTGAGATTCGCTTTCCTGATGGACCATACAACGTCACTCTACCCTTACCAGTGCTACATTGTTTTGTTGCATTTTTTTTTTGCTTCCACAGGGTATCTCGTGCGCACTGGCACGGTAAATCGATCCGGCGAGATGGCCGGTATGCTACCCCCAGCGAGCTTTTCTGCCGATGGCGGAGGCGGACACGTGCGTATAAAAGAAGAACTTCGGAAGTAGTACCCTGTAGATTCTTAAGAGCGAAAGCAAAGAACAAAAAGTTCTCATTTTTTTTCTCTCTCTCGCGATCACAGGCTTCGTGCGAAGCAAGCGAAAGGCGCGTTGCTCTAGAATGGGCTTCGATGTGATTCCGTCTTATGAATCCTTCACCGCGACTCGTACCGAGCGTGGCACGCGAAGTGGCGTTCCAAAGAAACTTGTGAAGCACAGAGGAACAGACGCTTTTCATGGGTGGTAGTGCCTTTCTCTGAGAGGAAAGCGCGTCACGTTGCTGGAAACAGAATTGAGCCGAGCGTGAGTTGCAAATACTTCTTTTTTTCGCACTTTGGCATCGAAACAGCGCGCTTCTCTTTTACTTCTTTTTTTCTGCTACACGGAAATTCTTTTGTAACCAAGAATGGCGAGCTCTAGCTTTTTCGCAAAAGCATGGCGATAGGTGGCCGCTTTGTTGTTCACTGTATTCCTTGGAGGAGTCGATTCACTTCTGTAACTTGAACGCCACGTAACGTAGCTTGTGTAACTCGAATGCTGCGTAACCTTCAGACACCGCGAAACGGTGAACGCTGAACGCAGGTTGTGCTACTGACTGCGTACGTTCTTTGTGAAGTGAGCTTTGCACATGCGCAGAATATTTCTTATGCACTATATTTTTTTATTAACACGGAATATCGCCATTTAAACAAGTGAAAGGAACGAGAAATACCCGCGTAATAAAGGACTGAGTATTTCGACACTATTGCAGGCGATGAAGCACAGGCGCGAGAACGAAATAAACATGCAAATTCAATAGAACGAAGAAATACACGAGTGAGAAATCCAGTGTTTGACGAAAACTCTTCTACTTGTTAGTACAGAAATGTTAAAGATTTTAGTTAAATGCTGGTGTTCTACGTACGAAAACCACGATCTGATTATGAGGCACGTCGTAGGGGGGACTCCGGAAAGTTGGACCACCTGGGGTTCTTTAACGTACACCTAAATCTAATAAGTGCACGGTGTATTCTCATATCGCCCCATCGAAGGGAGGCCGCCGTGGCTGAGATTCGGTCCCGCAACCTCGTGCTTAGCAGCCCAGCACCATAGCCACTAATGAACCACGGTGGGTGTACAGAAATGTGAGCTACTAACTTAGCGTAGCCTAATATTGTCCTCCATTTTTCCTCTAAAATGTAAAGGAAGGGTGCATATATATATATATATATATATATATATATATATATATATATATATATATATATTTGGTTGAGGCAGACGACAGTCGATCGGTAGTGTAACGTGCTTGAACCGCTTAGACACAATACCTACTGTCGACAATTTGGGGGAAAAAAACGTCTTTTTTCGTTTTTTTTTTTCTGAGAACAGTCAGTAGTAGTTTTGTTGATGACGCACGTAGTTGGAGCCGCCTGTGTACTCTTGAGGCAATTCACGGCACCATTTATAATTTTATTTTTGTTACTATTTTTTACTTTGCACTGAAAAATCGAAATAAATAAAAAGCAAGGTAGAGTAGGAGTACCTGATACGCCGAAGGCGATGTTTGTCCCACCCTGGAGTCTAATTTGAGAGAAGTAGCCGTCACTACGTGCTTGTATTGTTGCACACAGTGTTCGAGATCAACGACAACAGCATCAGCAAGAACCTTGTCGGCGAAAAAACAACACGCCTTTAATCTGTCTTCCGGTATGTGTCCGCTGCGAATGGAGCCTTAGAACTCCGGGAAGCTGGTCACCAAAGGGCAGCTTTATTAAGAATCAGGCATTTGAAAGAATCCTGTCACGGAACAGAAGCTCAGAAGAACCGGATGAAACAAGCAAGAAAAAGAAGAAAAACTGAGCGAGGTAGGAGAAGAGTTTGAAGTCAACACAGAAGGTAAACACCAGGATGGAAGCACCAAGCAGGGACAGAAGACGGAGTCGCTGGGATGGGAGAGGGGAGGGAGTAGGCGAGAGGAAGCAGCAAATCTCATCAGTGCAAAAGGAACCTGGTGAACTAGAGGAGATGAGTAGAAAAAAAATAAAGAAGCTTGGTGAGACGTCTTTACCTTCCTCAAAGAAGCCTTTACGGTCTGCGCGCACCAGATGCTGGCGCATTCCTCCAAAAGCTGTTACACGGCTTTGTGCGCATGCGCAGGCAGAAACACAAACATACGGACAGAACCAGTAACGCGCGGAAGGCCATAGCGAACCGAGCAGCTCTGGCTTCCCGGCAGCGGCAACGCGATGTCCATTTTATTTGCGCGTCTACGCGTTCGTGCGTATCCCGTGGTGAAGCCACCCTTCGCTGCCGGTTTTTTCCTTTGATCTTGGTCTCCCGCTGTCTTGGCGTTGCGACAAATAACTTGAGTGTTTCGTCAGCCCAGTATATTCCGCTGCGGCATCCTTGGAATGCCGTTTCCTCTGTTTTTCTGTTCTTCTTGTGTTAACTTTTCTTTTTCTTCAGTTCAAGTCGACTTAGTGGTTGTGAAAAAAGTGCAGTGAGCTAGACACGGCTTGCGCCTGCGTTCACTGAGCTCGAGTTGGGAGTAAGAAGCAGCCTCTTTGAACCAGTTGGGTTAAACTCTTGGTCGAGATGACTTCTTTAGTGAGGTAACTGTTTTAGAGCGCAGCTCTTTGGCGTCCGTTCCTGGGTTTCGCGTCGTCGTCGGCGTCGTCGTCGGCGTCGGCCTCGTAACCAGCTCCGCCCCCCTTTCATCCCCCCAGCGCTAGCAGCGACCGACTGATACCGCTGGATGCCGCTGACGCCGCTAGAGAGTCAAGATAACGTGACTGCATAGAACACCGTCGCCGCCATGCAGAAAGAGTATCAGTCAAAGGCATCAGTCAGTCGCTGCTATCTCTTCCCTCCTCCCTTTATCGTGTTGTCCGCTTGCTGCGCGCGCTTCTGCCCCCATCGTTTGCCGCTGGGTGTACACGCCGCCCCCCTCCGCTTCCGCTTACTGCTGGTTGCTCTCGACGGCGGCGATGAGCCTCCGCTTCGGCGGCGCGAACTGCAGGGTCTTCTCGGCGGCGGCGATGAGCTTCTGCTTCAGCCTCGCTTACTGCTGGTTGCTCTCGACGGCGGCAATGAGCCTCCGCTTCGGCGGCGCGAACGGCAGGGTCTTCTCGGCGGCGGCGCTTAGCCTCTGCTTCCCCCACGGCTGTGACAACCTCGCGAGGCACTTGTATAGATCTCGTCTTTGAGAATCAAGCATTGGTGTACCAAGTCGAACATATATCAGTCTATTTCTCCGACCACAAAGCTTCCTTCATGACTGTCAAGAACTGTTAGTGGAGTCTTTGTTAAAGGAATACGTGTGAAAAAAAAAAATTCTGTGATAGCGCATACATGTGTTGCTCGATTTCTTTGCCTCAATCTATCCAAAAGGTGAAACAGCTTATTTGCTGCGCTCAAATTTCGCATTAGGAAGTAACGTAATCGTCGGTAATTTTTTTTAAATATAAACTTTATACGTTTTCTCCCGTTAATATAATGTTGAGTTTCAATAACGTCGACCTCATAGTTTATTTGCCGCGAAGGTGGGTGGTCGAAGGTGGGCAGTATTTGAGGTGATTACCCGTGGGTTGAGATCAAAGTGAAGGAGTTCAGTGCTGGCGGGTTGGGGCTTACTTTCGACGAAATTTGTCCTCAAGTAAGACTGGCGTGTTTGTACAGCGAGCACATATATGTGACAAATTTCCACTTGTTAATGAGAATATGAGGTGATTTAAATTAAATTTTTACCCTGTACTATTAAGAATTAACGAGTACAAGGTTCAATTTTAATTAAGAATTTAAGCACACCTAAATACCCACATAGTGCGTTGGGGAGCCTCACAAACCCATGCATGGCTCGCCAGCACAAGATTTGCACACGAGCTTGTGCAGACGGGACGGCAAAAGCTGTATTATTGGCGACAACGTAAGGCGAAGTTACGACGCTTGTATGCTGAACTTACTGCACCGGGTACTGGACTGAATAGATGCCAGCGCAATGTTCTAAAAAAAGTCGCAGTTTCGTACGAAATGCGAAGCACCGACTGGGACAGCAAATTAGCAGACAACCATACAAAATAAGCGTAGTACTTTTGTCGGCCATATCAAGTATAAACATTCGCTTGCTAACTAAATTATGGAGCCTGGTGTCAGTGCACACAGCAAACATGAACACATCACACTCGATGACCGCGGACACTCTGTGTCAAAACGCTGGCGGGAGGAAACGCGGCAACAGCGTAGGAAGTCACCTTCGTGCGGTCTATCGGTTCAGCGCAAACTGAAAGCCAATAACGCACAGCTCGTACAAAGCTACGAGCCGCCGAGGCCCTAGACCCATCACACATCACTCTCAAGATACGGCCGCATGACCGCGCGCAGGCGCCACACGGCGTATCTGCTGCCAGAGTGGAACGCCGCACCCCCCCCCCCTCCCCCCTCGCAGCGGGCACAAAAGTATGAGCCGTAAGCAGATCCCTCTCAAGAAACGGCGCGCGGGACCACGCGCGGCCGCGCAAAGTACGCACTTTTTGATGGAGTCGCAGCCGCCCCTCCTCCCACCCGAGCTGGCTCCCCGCTTTCCTCCAAATATGGCGGTGAATGTTGAGCTGCGATCTTTAGTTCCCCTTGCGCCCGGTCGTAAAATGCGCAGTTGCTGCCGGAGCACAACGCTGCTCCCTTTCCCTCCCTCCCATACCCCCCTGACCTTTCGCGCGACTGAAGACGGCGCGGTTGCTCTCCGCTTTCTTCATTCGCACGCGCCAGAATGGACCAGTATCATCGGTTTCCCTCACGTGTATTCACTCGCACGTACAGCATACGGCGCATGGCGACAGTGTTATCGCCCTTGGACTTCATACGGAACATCATGGCGATGGCAGAAGTGCGTCTGGAATGTCCATATTATTGCTATCGCAATAATATTTTATACACAAATTTCAACTACAACGCTCCTGTTAAGGAGTAGTACTTGGTGAACTTCCTCAGGTCAGCGTTGGAACGGCTTTGACGCGCCAAGCGTCGTTTTGAATTTCGGCTTCGGATTTGGCGTCGAATGGCCGCAGCTGTTATGGCCAACTGAAACGTTGTAAAAGACAGCAACAAACTCAAGCTAACTGCACTATAGTATGCTTGTTTTTATGATTCACTATTCTTGAAGTCCCAAAGCAAACTTGCAAATTCATATTTGCTTTTTATTCAGCAGTAAAACACGTTGTGGGGCTAGTTGGTGCATAGCTTTCAAAAAATGAAGCGCCAACGGTAACGGCAAACAAAGAAGGAACAAAAGACAGGACAAGGCGCTACTTGCAACTGTTTATTGAAGTCAAAGGCGGCTGATTATATAGCCATGGGAGAGGGCGACGAAAAAAGAGGGACACTGATTATGTCAATGTGCACGTGCGAGAACACTGAAGATATATTCGAAGGGAATCGCGATTAATCAAAATCTAAAACTTATCTAAAAACATGCTTTCATTGTTATAAATGTTCAGAGATGGGGTGCTCACACAGGCGTCCCCTGTTTTCTTAATCTGGTTGGCCTCCAACAATTCACGCGCCACAGAATATTTACTTGTATACATGATTGTTGTGTCATGAAGCCTTGCTTCACATACTTGTTTCTTCTCATTCAGAGCATTAAAATTCCTCACCTCAGAAGAGGCTGCCATCGACATCACCACATCAGATATAATTAAGCTTGAATGAATGGCATCTCCTGAAAAATAAAATAAAAGAGTGATTAGGGGACTTAAGGCTTTAGTGAACGAATTTCATTTTTTTGTGGCCGTGTGGTACAGGTATAAGCTGCCCGATCGTTGGCTCCCCTCGCACGCTTTCACTTGCACATACAGCGTAGGGCCCGGGCGACTGTGTGATCGCATTTGGACTTTATACGGAACATCACGGTAACGTGGATGCCGGCGGCGACGGCAGAAACTCGCCTGGAGTGTCTATATAATTGCTATCGCAATAAAAGTCGGTAAGTTAACGTATGTGTATGTAAAGTTAACGTTGCAAACATAAACTCAAGCTTTGACAACTAGCTTTGCCACATACTTTGTCAATATGAGGCGGTGCACGCTTTACAGGCAGCTAGGTTTGCCAGATACTTTGTCAGTGTGAGGTGGCGCACGGCTTTAAAGCCAAGCTAGCTTTGCCATACACTTTGGCAGTATGAGGCAGTGCACGCTTTACAGGCAAGCTAGCTTTGGCATACACTGCGTTGACGTCAAAGGTGCACACTTTACAGTAAGCTAGCTTTGCCATGTACTTTGTCAGCGTGAGACAACGCACGCTTTAGAGGACAAATCGCAATTCGAAGGGACGCTAAAGAGCAACAGTAGGTCAGTTTAGACTCCCACACAATGTGTAATTCATTTGCCGGAGAAAGGTTTATTATTACGGGATCTGTGAGAGGCCAAGCTTCTATTTTCCGAACTTCGCACCGAAATTTCCGCGCTGGTACGTAAATGTGACGTAACACATATATCAAGGTGTTTTCTCGCATGTACACCCTTTGGGAGCAGGAAAGGTTATCGAAACATACCAGGTTGAGTATATGGCTCGATTAGAATGTGTTTCAGTCCTCTTTTTCTAATACAGAGTTACCCGGCAGGATCTGTCAAAATAATGACGTAAGGGCGACCAGGTGCGGGACCTTGAGGGTGGCATAATTACCCGTCTTTCGTTTTTCCGTTGTTTCTGGCTTACCAAGACTGTTCTTATAGTGAGAACGACTGTTTTGGTGAGATGGGATATTCATTCATACAATATTCATTTTTTCTGTCACTTGAAGGAAAGGGTAATGAGCAGCATAAAATAAAATCAGGAAAGACTCCATGGTACAACATGAAGACTTCTAAAAAGGCATGAAGACAGTTAACCTTCGGCACTTTAGTAAGGCCACGTAGTAGCCATGCTTGTCTCATTTTCTAGTATTCTCATGTATCAGCCCTTACTATTTTCTTGATATGTGAATGTTTGTCGCCCCCAGCTCATAGCTGCTTTTCTCAAATACTTCGAACGCCGTGAATTTCAAAGTATATTCACACGTTAGGTCGTTTGCGACGTGAAGCATTTCACACAACTTGTTCGATATGAAATTTGGTTCCTTGAAAAACGAGTGTAATCGTATAGCTATAAACAGTTACGCAGATTCTATAGCAGACGCTGTCAAAATATTTCAAGTCACGAGTAGTTACTGAGGTAACTTAGAGGAGATAGTGACACCCGTCTCCGCTTCACTAGTTTTCTCTGGCTCACAGGGATTGCTTCAGTATTAGTTAATTTGTCTGCTGATTTCGAAATGCCAATATTACCAATTTAACTTCATAATTCTCTTTAGAGTCTCGTTAAAGTATGGTGTACATTTTCGCAGAGCGCTAGACGAAGTTTTGCATGTAAGTCGCTCGGTGTTTGCATTAGCAGAAAAGTTAAGTGGTACTATCTTAATCAATCACCGCTGGCCACCCTTACTTGTAAACTTGCCAACCCTTACCCGTAAACTTTACCGAACTCAATTGGTCATACACTCGGAAATGTAATGAGGGATTTATTGCTATTACTTAATTAAAGTTATATTTTTCAACATAACTGTTGCTAATTATTAGCTAGCTTCCATTATTTAGTTAATTATTTCATTCATATATTTCCACTGAAAACAAACAGTCTTATTCACGTCTTCTTTAAGCACGAATTAAAACATCAGTTCCGAGGTTAAATAAGAAAAAAAAAACAAAAGTTATGAACACAAATTATATTTTGAAATACGTAAGCCTACATAAGGTATAGATTGCGCAGCTACGTTTTGGAAGCTGAATGTATCACTAACTAGCTTTGAACGTAGGAGCATGTGTGCAAAACCAACCTTAGCCGTTTTCTGACTTGGGTGCGAATTCTAAAAGGCGTATGCGCATTCCATACTTTCGTAAACAAATTCAGCGGCTTCCCAAAATAGACTTTTCTCCTATTTACCATCAGTAAGCGAGAGCTTGGCGTCACAAAGGTCATGGACGCAGACCAACGTTAGCGCGGTGAACATTTTCGCTTAGAGCAAAAGGGAAGAAGAAATTGGTTCCGCGACATCTTCAGTAAAGATGTCCCCAACAAGTTGGGAAGTTTAGAAAGTTCCTGAAACTTCTCGTACGTTTCACTTTTATTAAAGGCGTGTTAGGAGCAACGTCACCCCCTTTTCACCAAAGCACTAGCGTTTCACTGAGACAAAGAAATGGCGAAAAATGTTAAGGCTGCAAATAGAGGATCGACAGATGAAAAATTGACGCGTTCTATATTGTGAAAGCAGTAACCTACATACATCGCAAAGCTCTCAGACTGAGAGCCTCTATCTCTCTCGTCGTCGTGAGCAAGGGAGAAAAAAAATCGGAACTCTCTGGAGATCAGTGGCTCGACGAGTTAGTGTCGTAACCACTTGTGTGTATTTTAGGACTACTTTGTCGAAGTCCTGCTTTCAAACTCGAAATTCAACATTCCTTTATAGCGCCTCTTGTCTTGACCACGTGATCGCTTTTCTTTTTTGTCAATTCGCTGCTTTGAGTATCACCTCTTATGCGCATGTTTTTATGCGCCTTCCTTTTTAGATTTCATAAAGGGCGGCGGATGACCTTGTAGACTTTGACCTCAGACTGAAACGAAAACAGACGATAAAAATCACGTGCCAAACTTGGGGAGAAAAAAGCCCATTTCGTTTCGCAGTTGCTAGGGCAGCGCGGTTCGATAGCTCTCTCGAGGACGGTCGGGATTGCAGCAGCCATCCTCTCGTCTGCTGACCGCACTTCAGTCGGCCGTGAAAACAAGTAGACGCCGCAGTTCACGCGAGCACATGCATGCACAGCCGCGAACGGTCTCAAGTGTGTCTGTGCAGGAAGAGGGCGAGAAAAAAGCAGAGGGAAGTTGAGGGAGGGAAAATGGCGAGGAATATAATTTCGTGATGCCAATTTAATGCAAAGCATCGATGGTACCGGCCGAAACAAGTACGAACAGGCCTTGACTCCCTACTCTATTTAATTCGGTTGCTTGGTGATTCCAACGTAATTTTCCTCAGTCGGATTATATATGGAAAAAAATAAGACAAAAGGAAAGAGGTAATAGATTACAAATTAAGGGGTATATAAGCTCAGAATATCGAGTATTGTTTTCACGTAACGTTCTCTTAATTAAAACTATCTACCATACGTGAGCGGCTAATGCTTAACGACGTTTGCTCAACGACGCTTCACTAGAAGTGAATTGGTTTTTATATTCTTAACGATAATAATGTTTAGGCTTGCCTGGGCACTTATGCAAGTGTGATGTTGACAAAGGCCAGAGGGGTAATAACGAGTCGACGAATGATGCTGATTAACGGATTTTATTGGCGCAAGGTCGAGATGGCGCCATGCAAATAGGGATGAGTTGTCAATCTAAAATCAACTGTGAGTGAGAGATGTAACATGGCTGTAAAAAGGAGTAAATACCTATCGCTGTGAACGGCGCAAAATATATATGCATTAAAAACATGACAATAGGTGTAGCGTTATGTGCTGTGAACGTCAAAGATATCCAACAAAGTGGTGATATAAATAAAAATTCTCAGTGATGAAATACCACTGAGAAACCCGGAGACACGTGAAATACCAGATGAAGCTATGGCAGTAGTAGTCTCTTGTAAAAAGCTGTACTACGTAGCTCTGGGACTAATAATATTCAGTGTACAAACATCCCTTAAAAAATTGTAGGAACTTGCGAGAACCACGTTAGGTTAAAGAGGGTCAGTATTCCGAATCCTAAAATAGGCCAATTGTTGGGCAAATCCATGTGCTTGCTTTCATTGCCACTCCGGCGCCGAACACGGACACTGGAGCCAGATTTCCCTCTAGCGGTCACAGTATGAAGCTCTGCTGTTTGAGTGGGTGTGGGCAATCGCCCGCTCCACCAACGCACACCTACGCATGTAGGAGGAAAGTGGTGCGAAAGCTAATTCGAAGAAACGGCAGCGACGGAGGGCGTAGACGGTACGTGAACGCCGCAGGGAAAACAGTAAATCAGACGGCGAAATAGCTGGCGGCGAACCAGAAACGGCCTTACTCGAGCTCCAGTCTTATTCGCCGCGCTCTCATCGCACTTGTTCTACAGTGGTGAGTGCGAAACCACTATTTCTGCCAGGCGCACCTGACGGCCGAGGCAGACGGCAGTTATTTCTCGCTCGCTTGGGGCCTGTCAGAAGCAGTCCCGCAGAGAACGACTGCCGAGGGTTCTGGAGGTTTCCACGGCTTCTCACGAACGTGGCCATTCAGGGGAGAGTCAACGACACCGCGCGAGCTGGAGAAACGTACACCTGAGTGCATAGAGCTCTATATATGGCACGGCGATCTTTCACCAACTGTGCGAATCATGAGTGGCAGGTGGAAATCTTGAATATTTGGCTCATTTTTGACTGCATTAACGTTTTTATTCAAGTCACTGTACGGGCCCCCATTTGAGACATTGAGAAAAAGAGGAGGCGGTGAAGTCCAATAATTTACTGTTGCACAAAAGGGAAAACTAAATTAAAGGGATTATTAAAACTTATCAATACAACAAACATCAAGCTAAGATGCAGATAACCTTCAAGGCATAACTTTGTACAGGCCAAGTAACAAGTAACAATTAGAAGTTACAAGAGCTACTGGTAGAGATACACGTTAAAGAAAAAATAACACGCACACTTTCAAATAGATGATATAAGTGAGAGAGCTAAGTGAAAAGAAACGTTCAGAAAAACTGAAGGTAGAAGGCTGATGGTCATTTCATGCGGAACAAAGCAAATGAACAAGGAAAATACACATACAAATGAAAAGCAACACATATTTTATTTGTGTCATCTCGTTTTTTTTAGGCTACGTCATTTCTGTTTGAAACTAGAATGTGTTGGCGCAGACTTCGGAACGTTTACTCAGATGCACAGCGAAGTGTATCGCGTTCAGAAGTAAACCTTATCGCTTATATTTTGATGCATGAAGGACTCGCGACACTTCAGGGTACGAGCGTTGATAAATCTAGATGACTGCATGCAAACAATTACTTAAAGCAAATTAAAGTTTCGGGTTGTACGTGCCAAAACAGCGATGTAATTATGAGGCAGGCCGTAGTGAGGGAATCTGGATTAACTTTGACCACCCGTGGTTCCTTTACCGCGCGCCTAAGGTGAAGTGCACGAGCATGCTTTTTTGTTTTTTTTGCATTTAATCCCCAAATCGAAAGGTGGCCGCCACAGTCGGGATCGAGCCCGCGACCTCGAGCTTAGCAGCTCAACGCCACCCTGACTAAGCGACCACGGCGGGTCTGCATTTTTGTCGAACACTCGGCTCTTGTATGGGTTCAGGTGGCGGTATCGTGAAGAAGCGAGAAACGACGTCGTTGCCCTATCCTTACCACAGCTACAAAGCCATTAGCAAAACGCACGTTGTACTCTTTTATGCAAAACGGAAAGTTTCTGTGTAACAAAGTTCAGGGCTTACGCACACAACTTTTCTTTTTCGCTATTCAAAGAAATAAAGTTCACTACATCGTAAACGCGAGCCTGTAGTTTCACCTGAGTGACGCGAAAGGAATTTTATGCGTTTAGGTTGGGTAACTATGGTGGTCGAAACGTTTACTCGTTTTGTTCTTTCTTTTTAAATCCTGACAGCCGCTGAAGAGGTCGTTTATATTCGCCAGGGAGTGTATGGGAACAAGAGCAGGCTAGCGAAGTCAACTTCGGCAATTAATCATGGCTGCTGTTAGTCGCGAATGTTTTTTTTTTATTGTCCTCCGTTTTCGGGCGCACATGCTTTTTGTCTCTAAATGTGCAGTATTATAAACTGCACCTTCATTATTTTTTTGCTTCAAATCTTTCTTTCGAGACAGAAAAGGAATTGGGAGAACTCGTCAGTGCGAAGCTTTGTTTCTCTGTAAATACGGTGCGTACGAACCATAGGGAACTGGTCAATTGTCCTGTCTATAAAGCAAATGAATGTTTTCGGGAAAATCAAACAAGAAGTAAAATGAAATGATGTACAAAAATTTAAGTAAGGAAATCGCCTTGAAGCAAATGGAAATTTCTCATCTCGTGGGCAAACATCGCTATGACAGCGTCCAAGAGTGGGTGCTTCCACAGGCAGAATGTTAGGAGTGGAAATACTCAGTCTAACACGGTTACCGCTGTTTATAATTATCTTATTTTTTTGAAAACATCACAAATGGCGACAGAATAAAATTGTACGACCAATAAGGTCAGCGTTTTCCCAAAATGGGCGCATAGAGGATTGAGCCTGACCAGCGCTATGCAGATAAAAGTTCAAGGCAGATGGCGGCCAATGCAGTTTCGTAAAAATGACTTCAATTCTTTTGGTATATCAGCAAATTTTGCTTCAGAGGAATATGAAGTATCGAAACGCATAAGGTTACAGCAAACCTTTATCTTTCAATCACCCATGAAATCAGAGAGGGTGAAATGTAAAAAGTGCTTCAAAAAATTTGTTTTCGTGATTTCGTTTAGCGGTTATCGCGCTGTGTTCCTGTGTGAAAGTAGAAATTTGAAACTCATTTCATTTTGTGTGTGTCTTTGACAGCTAGAGCAAGTAAGGTTACCTTAACAGGGTAGCACCACGCGAAACGTAAGTTCAGTTCCTACACCGCACGATGACCGGCAGTTACGGTTCTTGCGACGGTGCCATGACACAGTCATGAACAAAACGTCACCGGACATGGCAAACAGTGGCGCATGCGTACACATACTTCGTTCAATCCTTTACTGCAGGATACGCGAATGCGACGTTGCTTCGTGCCGCTTTTGCAGATGAGAATCAATACAGCGAAGTTACAGCTGTCCTTTGAAGTCACGAACACGAAGCGAGGAAAACGCGATCTTGTGTTGCCGTGATGACAAAGAAACAAATAAATGGGTTCAATTCCGCTATCATGGCTACCAGAAAACGTCGTCACCCGGAAGCACCACCAGGCGGCAGAGCTTCTTCGGTCAAAAAAGATAAGTTGCACCCGGAAGACACTTTCCCGTGACATGATGCGAGCTCGCTCCGGTACGCAGAAACATTTGACGGTTTACTCCTTTCCATCACGTGAATGTGAAAGAAACGCACGAACAGAGTCCAGCGAAACAAAACAACGGAGAAGAACAGGAAACACGAGGACACACGAGAGGGCGAGGAAGAGATCAAACACGGTAGTCGCAGCATCGTATCCCCAGGGGGGATCTGTCGGCTGCGTTGTAAAGCGACGGCAGAACGAGTTGGCGAGCATGAACGCTGCTTCAACTTCAGCTTTGATCCCACAGAACACTGTCGGGTAGTCGAGAATAGAAACTGGAAACGAAGAGGGGGGGGGGGGCAATGAAAGAGTGAAAGCATAAACAAAAAACAAAAGTGGCAGCGATGTCTGGTCAAAGTACTAGCAGACGACGCTTGTACACGACAGGCACTTCGTCTGCGCAGAATCCCATTTTCCCGCATAGTGCCAACGTTGTGCGCAAGTGGCGCCCCTACATCGTGCAGCATTCTGCCCGCGTCGCGTTCTTTTCCACTGAAAGGATTCTCATGTCGGAACGCGTACAAAGCTCCTCCGCCGAGTGGATCCCAGGACTGCCTCCGGATTGTGTGGCCTTGGATAAAAAAATAGGGAGGGCCAGGGAAACCGGTTAAGGGAGAAAACGCGAAAGCTCACCGTTATGCACCGCGTCTCGTTGTAAATCTCAGGGTCGCGCTGCAGCATTTCCCGAGTGACTCCGCAGCTGAAAAGAGTGCCCTTGCCTTGGCGATGCTTATCGAGGAATATATAGGTGCGTCGCGTGAATTTCGAGGTCACCGAGCCACGCACTTTTGCTACTACAAATTATTAAAATTGGGTGAGCTGAAATTTAATATCACGTAAGAGCACCGATCATAACGAGATACATAGGCCTGTTCTCGCACTCATTAGTCCTTTCTTATGGTGAAATGTTTTTTGTACTCTACCACACTGGATTAATGTTATCCACCAAGGCCCAAATTGCCATTCCTAATCAAGAAAAACGAAAACTGCTTGAGCATGTTTATTTATCGCCATAGGGAGTACATTGTGACAAAAACAATAAAATCCTATTTCAAGTAAAAGAAATAATTGGTACATTAAATAACAAAATGGTGAATGGTCTGCTGAGCTGTCAACTTATATTTCGCTCCAACATGCCAGAAACGCCACTAATAATTTTTCGCTAAGTTTGTCCTGTTTGAATTAGATATTTGAGGTATAAAACTGAGCGTATAAAAATGACACCTTGCGCTGTGTGCAGTTAAATTGGAATCTCGTCGGAAACATCTGCAGCACGAAAGCTGTTGTCACCTTTGGTTATCAACAAAGTAGAGTTGTAATGAATGACTGTGAGCGGTTGCCTAATTTCTTTAAATATATTTTTTAACAAATACAACCCTCCACTACGCATTTTGTAAAAGTCACTTTCAAGGTGATGTACTAATGCAATATAACCGAATGCATTTTTCTTTCAGGAAATTGTCTTGCATGACATATTCCGTTTGTTTTTCAGTACATCTGAACAAGCTGTTCCGCTCGTGCAGGTCGGTTTTGCGACGCCTATCCGCTTGTTGCACCGAAATCATCTGCTCAGTCTAACGTGCGTTGGCACGCACTCGCTGCGCCGGCATGGCTATCGCCTTTCTGCCTACACCCTAAACAACTATGGAGATCCGTCAGTTTCTTCCTCCACGTGTAACTGCAACCATCAGGGCTTCTGCGCAACAGAAGACTCACTACAGAGTCTTGTCGAAGCTCCTGCAACGATACACGGATGTTTCGCTCATTCGCCTAAGTTTTTTCTTCTTTTGTTTTACATAAGGAATTCTTTATCTTTTGTGCCTTAAGGCAGCGCTTTAAGGTAGTCACACCGTAGTGAATGTGCTTATCGAGACATAAAGAAAAAGAAAGAAGGAAAGACAGTAACCTGCACTGCTAACACGTATACTTCCAGCTCTTTTAAGGAAAGGACGAAGGGACCACACCGTTTTTCGTTTTATCGCACGTACGCTACTTATATGGTTAACTGTATGTTTGTGTTAAAGAAAATATTCTAGCCCATCCATATTCTCATCGCATGGCCTAACTGTGCGCCGTGTATGGTGACGCAAGAATTGCTACTAAACTTCCTCGCGTGCGGAGAGAGGCCTTAAGAACTTTCTAGCTCGGGGCTAATCAGTGCCAGTCCCTATTTTCCACAACTTAGCACAGAATTAGTACGACGTAGCCTGAACCATCCTAGACGTCGGTGTCCGGATAAAGCGGGTGTGGCGGCGCTGTTAATAGGAGGAGTGTAGGTCTTGGTTCCACCCAATCAGGATGAAGTGCTTAACTCCGTTTCCCGGAAGCTGCGGCTATATCCCCGTGTGCATAATTTATCTGCATTACGTGGCGGCGGGATAAGGAGGAACTAAGGCTGGTTGGGGTGCAGTTCTGAAGATCCAAGGCACGCGCTAAAGGTCAACTGTCACGGCGACAAGACTCCGGCTAGAACAACATAAGCGCCCAGAAGAAATCCTTCACGTTGCATACTGGCGGGTTCGCCGTTAATTTACGAGACTCTCTGGAAAAGGCGCGCAACTTGGAAGTAAACACAGAGCGAGAAAACAAATCAAGGGAAATAAAGAGAAGACGGGAAAAGCAAGAAAGTTGAATAGTTTTGCTAAAGCTGAGGGACGGTATGTGTGAATGTACACGCAATGCGAGCAGCAGAGCCTTGCGCTACACGCTGATTATATGATCGCGTACCACGGTGGCCCTTATCTGGTTGCCGTGGAGTTTGTTGGGAGAATGGAGAAACTACGTCATTTGGTACGAGTAGCTGATTGTGCGAAGTGGTTCGATTTTGATTAAGCTTATGTTTTGCTAAGGACACAACAAAAACGATGGCCGTACATGTTGGCACACTGGTCGCCGACAGTTCTCGAGGTAACTTCACATAGAAAACTGATGAAACGGTAACTTTCGATTAAAATATGGGTGATGAAAAAAAAAATGCTATGAAGAATTCTCACCTAAATTTTAGTGGGCAGTACAGCGCTGGTCATACCAGAGTCTTCCTAGAATAGTGCGATGAAGCCTTGTGGTATATTGCCATTTGACATATAATAATAATAATAATAATAATAATAATAATAATAATAATAATAATAATAATAATAATAATAATAATAATAATAATAATAATAATAATAATAATAATAATAATAATAATAATAATAATAATAATAATAATAATAATAATAACGTATAGCGCCCCCTTTCCTCAGTTAAAGCTGGCTCCATTTATTAACCGAAAACGTTAAATTTCGATTACAAGTTAAAAAAAATTTCTCTGCTATTGAATGATAACATGAGCAAATTAAAACGCGTAAGGGTGTCCATGCGTGATTTCAGAAGGCGGCCTTGAATACTACCGCTGTGGTGGCAATCGGCATTTGCATTAGGGAAAAGAAAAGGGAAATGATGATCAATTCTTGCATTATTCCTACTAACGTCGCTTCTCGTTCAACCATAATTCTTCATACATTTCCGCCTTATGCACGCATTGTTCTCGTCAGCATTCGCAACGACAATAAATCTAAGACATATAGAAGCCAGCAGATGCGTCTATGTTTGCAAATAATTTCGAGGCACTGAAGCCTAATGCCACGTTGGTAATGCATGTTTTCAGGACAGAAGATGTGATCTACAATTAGAGGGAACTGATGCCGGGAGGATAAGCAGAACTGAAATAATAACGCTGGCTGAACTAATAGCCGACACATGCGGCGTGCGTGGCGAGGAGAGTTTTCAATAGAGCCCAGTTTGTTGACACGACCGTAGAAAATGCGGCCCGATTCACCTGTACACTCTTCGCTTCTCCAATAATTTGATGCAGCATTGTCAAAGCTGCACATATACCACTAGCTGGCTGGCATTTAAAGTGAAATGAAGTAGTGAACAGCGGCTTTGTCTGTATTGATTGCATACTAACAAAAATGAAACTGAACTGAATCGGGAGAAAAACTGCAAGTGCGTACTGGCAAGTGAGACTAGTTCCATATCGGCGTGCCATGGTCGAGAAGCGTAACACTCGAGCGGTTTTACTTCGTGCGGGATGTCGTGCCGGATAACATGCCATGACCCAACAAGCTATCCAATCGCCATACACCGAACCGTACGAGTCTTTCTACGAGCGGATCAACACGATAAACATCGGTGATTCGACGCGCTGAAGATTTAAAGAGCTATCTAAAAAAATTAAATTATGGGGTTTTTACGTGCCAAAACCACTTTCTGATTATGAGGCACGCCGTAGTGGAGGACTCCGGAAATTTCGACCACCTGGGGTTCTTTAACGTGCACATAAATCTAAGTACACGGGTGTTTTTGCATTTCGCCCCCATCGAAATGTGGCCGCCGTGGCCGGGATTCGATCCCGCGACCTCATGCTCAGCAGCCTAACACCATAGAAAAGAGCTATTTCTCTACAGGTAACAAATATTGAAGGCAATCATCGCGTGTTTTACATTTAACACTTTCCGTATTTTTCTTTCTGTTCCCGCTTCAGTTACGAAAATCAAATGCTGTGACTTTGGACGCTGCCCAGAAGAATAGCTCTCGTGTTGCTCGGATCTCACGCTAAAGGATAAAGGCCAGGTGTGCTCTCGCATATATATATAAATCATGGATCGGTGACTAAAGTTTAGATTACGCGCGCTAACCACAGTTGCTTTTGGAACCCAGTGTAAACGAATTCAGAGATCAATTCTTAAACTATAGGGGTTCTTACCAATCGTGATGCGAGCGTCTTATCAAAAAAAAAAAAAAAGAAGGATGGGCGGCCGTGGACAGGCGATCTTCACGAATGTAAAGAAGGTTTGAAAAATCGGCCCCTAATTAGCCAGCGTCTTCACTGAGGCTTCTACAGCATTGCAGTGATTCGAGTGGAAAATACCCGCGGCTCCATGTACGCAATAGGATGATGCAATTTCCTTTCCCTTTCTCGTTTGTTGTCAAATGCAGCTGTTCGGAGAAAGGGTCTCTGCTAGATTCCTCCTATAGACAATAACCAACCGAGTAGAAAATCGACCCACCATGAGGCAGCGTACTCGTGAATAAGTGGGTGAAGGGGCGTAGGGATGTCAAACAGCTTGCGTCGAAAACAGGCACTCTTGCACGGCATACTACTACTTTTTCATCACGTGCGCACGATGTCAAAAGCCGCGTACGTAGAAGTATTTCTCTTCATTTCACGGGAAGGTTGCACAGCGTCGCAATATCTTTCAACGCGTCGAAGCTGCAAAGGCATCGGTCCTGAGTGGCATAATAATATCGCGCGGGATAAAACGAAGTCGGTTGCAAACAAAACAAGCACATGTTTTCTCAATTTTCTTTAAATTACGCTCTACGTGAATTGCGGCAACGTCGAGAGGAATATTGAAAGCTTAATGAAATATTGATCGTCTAGCTTGTGCGCGTGCGCTAGTGGGCTGATGTGCGGGCAGGAAGCGTGACGCCACGACCGAGCAAATACGGCGGGTAATACTGCGGAAAATAAGCGAAATTCTTGGAATCTCGGAAGTAATTAAAAAAATGCGAAGTATAGTTGGGTGCGCGACTTCGTGCGATTGTATACCTGCGGAGAATGCATCGCGCGATCTAGGACACGTCCACCTACGAAATGGTTTTCGCCCACGCATGCGCGTGGAGCCGAGCTTTTTCGTAAGCGGCCACTGATGAATCCGCGGCTATGACCACGCTTACTTGGGACGCACGTGATGGACAGGCGGGATTTAATTGGTAATTTTCTTTTTGCAAAAATACTATTTTGGTATGCTGGTGGACCGGTACGAGAAACCTAGGCAGGTTTACGCGTCGCTATAGATAAATAAACAAGTGAAGTCCCGCAGCGGTGATCGAAAGGCCATGTAATCTTGCCGACCTTTTCTTTATCCCGTGGTTGCAATGTCTACCTCCATGTTGCTGGTAAAGGTCAGCCATTTCGAATCGGTAATGGGTCAGCCTACGGTGAGATTTCTATAGGGAGCTGACCGCAGGTTTACCTTTAATACTTTTGTATCACAGTGATGAAAATTTAGCTATAAAGAACGGCGACTTGGATGTCGTGAGGTAAGTAACAAGAGAATATTGCTCAGAAAAGGCAGCAATCACGTACACTGCTCTCTACGTCCTCTCGTGTGAGCTCTAAATGTGATGACGGCTGCCATTGCCATCAGGGGCCGTATTTCTTCCATAATCTCTCTCTCTCTATTCTCTCTCTCTCTATCTCTCATTTTTAATATATTTTTGTTTTGCCAGGCTCTGAAGTAGCTCCGATGCTGCCGTTATTACTAGAATGGGGGATTCGTAGCAATAAAAAAGTAAAGAACAAAATAAAAATGAGAGGGAGAATAAAATCTACAGCAGAAAAAATGTCAACGTCATCACCGTGTCATAGGTTCCATACAGTTATAGTTCTGACAAACATAGCAATTGTTATTCAGCGACGATAGCTCCTGAGGGCGCACTAGCTTAATTTTATGGTAACTTTCGCAGGCGCCATTATGTTTATTGGATCGATGCTTCCTTGAAAGAAAGAAAGGAATGTCGCAGCAAAAGAAATGTACATTTCGCCTCACCCCTGACACGACGTGGCGTCCAAGATCTGCGGGTTCTCGTGTCGTCTTCGATGACGCCCTCCTCGTGGCGTCACCGAGCTGTTAAGGCTGCGAAATCCGGTAGGACCACGTTCGAATCACTCGAATGCCAAGTTCCCACGATACGTTTAGATTACTTCAAGTCATGCGCCATGGCCACGTCTTTTGCACGTAGTCCTCGTAAGACAGAAGGCGTGCAAAAGGTCACGTAAGGTTGAATTGTCAAACTTCTATCGCAACGACACAGCGCGACGGTCGCTGGCGAATCAAGAACGAATTCACACGTAGAAATATCCCTGTCAAATGAACGCAGCATTATGCTGTTGCTGCTGTTGCCTGTTGGACATGTGACTTCTACCCACTATGGTGTATTGGCCAGAGAATAGGGTGGGTCATTTCAAGATAGAGCAAGAAATAAGATTTCAGAATAGCAGTGGACTATGTGCTGTACAAGGTGAAATTATCTGTTGAAAAGAAATCAATAACAGCAGGAAGAACTATTAATGATTAATTTCAAAGTACACACACACAAAAGGAAAAAGAAAAGATATTAACAGGGAATTTGGTTTAAATTTATGAGAAGTTTCTGGACAGCGGAGCAAACATCCAGTGACACATAGTAGAGGCCTCAGACGAATAAACAACAGGTCTTATACAGTCCAGGCCAAACCTGCGAAGTCGTACTTTGACTATCCGTTTAATTGCCACAGCAAAGCGGCTATAAGATTGAAGAGAGCCATTAATGCAGCCATTATCATACGCCGATTCATTCTTTCTCGCTTGCTTTCTTGCTTCTTATATCATGACAAGTACTCACTACAGGGATTGGTCAAGAAGCCGGCGGTTAAACTGAGTAGGGGAGATAAAACTTGAGAGAATGTATATATTAGGATAAAGTGGAAAATGTGAAAAAAATGTTAAAGTGAGTTAACTAATTTCAGAGGTATTTCTTTCTCGGAGGAAAACGTCTGCTTTAAGAAAGGATTCCTACAACGTATGGCGATTGGTTGGCTTGTCTCTACATATAGGCATACCCACTGCGTATGACCAGCCAATAATTGGATGAATTAAGAAGGTAGTTAGTCGTTTAAAAACAGAAACGAAAAAAATTGATAATATGACAGAAAAGCATAATATATAAAAAAAATTTTTGAGCAGTTAAGCAATAAAATCGTCCTACATTCTGCACGCCTGCATAGCAATCTCTCCCAAAGACGAAATATTAGGGATGGAAGGGTGGAGTCCGACACGGTGAAACAGCCCTTCTAACATAATTTTCCTCATTCATGAGAAGTTTTCGTTGGCAGGCTTTCCTCTAAATATGATGCTTACTTGCTATGGTGTATCGGTCGAGAATAGGACGGAATCATAAATGACATTTAGTCCTGTCTGAAAGTAATACAATAAACTTGGTGACATTTTCAAGTGAAAGCAATATAACATGGCTTTAAAAGAATCTAGTGTAAAAACCGCATTGAGTTAACTGGAATTTTTTCAGTGGTTTTGATATAGAATGACAATAAGATAAAAAGGAAATGTAAACCAGCGTGTGAAAGAAAATTACAAAATGCATAAGATACACGCGTAAAGAACGAAACAGCAACGAAAATTCTTTTTGAGGCTTCGAATAATTTATGGAGACAAGGACGATATCAAGCCTTCCGATCACATCATGAGGCAACTGCAGCATCACTTCTTTTTTTCTTTGTGGCTGTCTTGTATCGCAGATCTCTGCAGAAAACGGGCGGAGAATAAATGAAAAGAAGAAAACTTACCAATTAAGCAATTTAAAGTGCATTTAATATGACTACATGGCTATAAAACCGTTCTTTCTCATTTCTAACTCGTCTTTCTTCTGCCAAGGCAAGTGGTTAAGCCTGTTTTTTCCGAGTAGACAGGAAACGGGTGGCCATGAACGTAAAACAAAAGAAAAAAGAATAACGCTTAGGAAACGAGTTTGCGCGCTCATCTCACTGCTTAGCCTTGGAAAGTTTTCTATTTATGCTTTGCGCTTTCTTCCTTCGAGCCTGGGACCCAGCGAAGTCGAACTAATTCGTTCAAGCTTCCGGCGAACAAAGTGAGCCAGTCTGGTTCTCCCAGTTGCGTTGACCGATGCTGGATCAACGCGTGCACTGCAGTGAAGCCCACCAACTCGCCCTGATAAGAATCCGTGCCTGGGTTCAGTGCTGTGTTGGACAGCTCCGCGTGCCATGCATCCTACGGCGCGTTCAACGGCGTCTGCGAGCTGCAGTTTATCGCCGGCTTACACTCGGTGGCCTCAGGCTCATGAAGTTTCGTCGTGTGAGCACGTTAGATAGAACTCTGGCGATGCAAGCTTTAAACTCCGGGGGGGGGGGGGGGGGTAGGAGGCGTGTCTAGTATAAGTTGAACTGTATCGATCCTACTAGGCCGGGCTTCCTGTTCAGATCCTTTCGTTTATAGTCGTTGCCATTCTTTGGTGTTTTCACCCGGTTGACAGCATGTTTATCTGTATCTAACGCCTTTCAAATTGCGTCACTGGGTATGCGCCGCTGGCCGTGTGCCGCTTATCATAAGCAAAAAAATAAAACAGACGTCTTTTAAATTTATGATGGTGCTGGCCGAATCGAACCTGCGTCGTATATGTTGAGTCAATATTGTTTCAATATATATTCAAACATGCGCCACGCACGCACTTTGCGGCCGCGCTGCCAAATGGCGCCGCGAGCCTAAAGGGAAGCGTGAGATAGGAACCCAGCTGCAATCGTGCGTGATGCGTTTCGCCCGTGGCAATATGGTGGGCCGCTACATTGATATAATGCTGATGGCATTAACATCAACAGTTCCCATGAGGTCATTCCTGCCAAAAAAATTAAGCCCAGTTTCCGATAAAAATTACTAGAGGAAACCCCGGAGCTGCAATTGCTACCATGGCGACGACGGGTACTATGGGATTTGCCGAACCTTCGTGCTTGTGACTTTAGACATTCTTATGACTTTGTTGATTAGGTTTTGTATTTTTTGTTTTATTTTTGTGAACGTATTTATTAAGGTTCACTCACATGCACAACTATAACGAATTGTTACATTTCTAACGACTTATTGCGTCGAAAATGGTCAATTTGTAAAGTCTCAAATCCGTTGGAAGCCAGAAGGACGAAGGTTAGGCTGATCCATGTATACTGCACCCATCATTACCACGCTGGTGCTGAACCGCTGCGTTTTCTGTTCCCGCGAACCACTATTGCGCCAGAGTTCGTAATAGTGGTTCGCATAGACAACACCTTCGGCAGCTCTGAAGTTTCAAGCGAGGAGGATATGAGGAACCGAGGGAACAGCGGATTTGCTAGCCTGTTTTTTATTATTATTTCTACAGTTCAGTCACAAAGAAAAGTCGATTTACCAGATGATTTCCGTGGCTTCATTGGCTTCATCGGCTTCATCCCTCACATGTCGTACAATGATGTTACCGAGCGCCTTCATGAGCAGGTATTTAGTAGCATAGGCTTCGCACTTTATGCACCTCGTGCACATATTTTTGTGCTCTACCGAAAGCGTGCTTTCAGCGTCCCATCTGGTTGTTAGAGCGTTTTCGTTCAACGTTGATTGGTTTGACTTTGTTCCGTAGCTATGTTATGTTTCCCATCATTTCAGTACTTCACCGAATGGAGCAAGGTCGTATCGATGAAATTAAAAGAACTCTTCCCGAGTCACCTTATTCCAGCACAGTAGTGTCTTAAACACGCCCAAGCTCCTGCCCCTATATTTTATAGTTTCGGCAACATTACGTTACGCCAACCTGTTTTGTCGCATATCACTCGCTCTCAACCTATCGTTCCGCACTCTACCATAGTTCAATACAAGCTAGAAGTATTACCGTCGGGTTAATTAACATTGACGTGGATATTTCCAAAGGCTTAAGAACCACTAGTAGCCCTTTTCTGGCCGCAATAGCTACATAAAACCGATTACTCAATCTTTAAGTGCAAATTAACACATATTTTTCTTAAAAGCCACAAGCACAGCTACGAACAACGCAACCTGAATTTGCAAAGGTACTTCAAGTTACTGGAGTTCATTCTGTTGCAGTTTTTCTTTAAGAGACAGCCTCCGAACCAAGTTATACAAACTCGGTTCAAGCGTATATCGCTGTAGGTATAGCTTAGATGATAAGACTGGATAGCCGAAACGCTCGTCCATCTCACCGGTATTGAACATATTGACTCTACATGTTTTTGCGACATGAAGACCAACTCAAAACAAAATCACTTTGCAAGTGGGTGCTTAAAAAACACGTTAGAAACGAATTTTTGCTTCAATGCCACTGTTGAATTAAATTAGCAGTACCTCTAAGTTTCATAGACAAAGTAACCATCTCATCACGTTTCAAAAGGTGAAAACTGCTTTTCCCTGCATAGACACGGAGGTTAAAATCCAACGTCATGGGGTGGGTTTCGATGTTGACGTTTCATCCTGAGTTTTCGCGTCCTTTCTCGGTATTAAAAATTCACTGCACGATCGCCTTTCATTGGCTGCTACTATGCAACAGCCTATGTCAAATTAGTGTCGATTTCCTCGAAAGCTGCCGGCAAGAATAGGCGTACACCAAACTTGTAGAATTTCGCGTACATCATACATATTCGGAGTGAATATGTTGCGTAATCGCTTCTTGGATATTTCAGCGAGTAAGCGTTAGAACTAGCCGATCATTATTGCTGTCATCATCGTTTCTGAATAACCAGGACCGGCCAACTTCGCCTAGACGTTTGCTGATAGCTGTTGGAGTGAACGAGTCAATTATTGACATAGTGGAACAGAGTGTTTATGGACAGGGGAGCAGATTGGTACTGAAGGTTCATTCGGGGTAGTGAATGAGTTCGTGCATAAAGAAAGCTATTCCGGCCTGCCGTCTATGCAAGGAGGTCCCCGACTTCGGCTCGTGGTCTCAGGATGACTCTCACTACAGACAATTACTGCGCTTCCCGCAAGATGCGGTGTTGAATCCATTAATATCATTTTTTTTCTTCTTCTCTTTCTTTGTTCGGTTTTAGGATCAGAGCTGACCTGATTTGCACATCTTTTCGGCAAACTTCGGTCCCCCTGCATCATCATGCGTGACGTGATGGTGAAATAATTTTATTATTATTATTATTATTATTATTATTATTATTATTATTATTATTATTATTATTATTATTATTATTATTATTATTATTATTTTCAATACACAAAACCTGCTGAAGCGTCTGCGACGGAAGTTTGTGTCATGAACTTGGCAAAGAGGTCATCGTGTGCTCTTGTGGCATCTCATGCAACTGGCGCGCAATGGCTTTACAGGGAAATAATGATATGCCTACACAAGAAGGGCAATGAATAAATAAATGAATGATGATGTTAGGTGGTGGTGGTGACGTTGGCGACGTAACAGCGACGCAATAGTGGCGCAACAAGTGGCCTACTGGCAACAGTGAGTTTGTCCAGTAAATGGAGGCTTGAGTTTAATACTTCGCGTTTGTCTCTTTTGGGCTGTACTTGAACCATCAGAAAAGCGCAAACAAGCCCTGCTCTAAGCATTTTCTTGTGCAGTCAAGTGTCTGGATTTTATTCATTTCAAGGTTCTGACTCTGTAATCAGAGTATGTTGTCTGCGCAAACCGACGGGTGCGAATCTTGGAGGCTAGCAAGGAAACTTGCAAGGAAGATATATGTAGCAAGTGACACGAGCGATAGAACAGAAGATGATAGACTTGAAAAAGACAGAGTGGTAGAAAGATGGTAGCAAACATTCGAGAGGAAACATCGGCATCGGTGATGTTCCAGTTCAGCTCACGGATGCGAGCTGGGCACGTCATGCAATGCGCAGAAAAGATAACCGTTGGTCTTTAAACTGCAATGGCAAAAAAAAAAAGAATACCAAGAGATCGGAAATCTATAGCCGAGTGCGGCAAATGATTAGATGCAGCGAGTTGATGACGCATTTGGCCGGCATAGGTTAGCTTCGGATTGCGCAAAGCAGGGGCAGTTACAGATATCTGGGAGAAGAAGACTTGTCCCTGCGATCATGATGATGATGAAGATGAGAAACCACAGTCGACATGCTCACACAGTGCTCTCGTGAAGAGGACCACTTTCATGGTGTTCGGAGTAAGACGCGCTACATGCCGTACAAAGTGCGCGATCTCGGTTCCTCCGACGTCACTGCAGTGAACTCCGTTGGAAGAAAAGCACAGAGGCACTCGGCTGCTTCTGCTGAGCCTGCTTTTCTGTCGCCGGAGGGATTGCTCAAGCGCCTCGTCGAGATTGCGGATGAGTCTGTCTGGAATGTTCTTCGTCTCGATCGTCTGAATTAACCAGCGCGACAAAGCGCTTTCTCTCTCTCTCTCTTGTGACGTTTAATCACGCTCGTTTCGTCCCGTCCGGCCGAAGGGCTGCAAGCAACCAAGGCAAGCGTCCACAGAGCGAAATCAATAAATGCGTTTCAGTAATGCCCGCCGGGAAATGAAGAGTCTAGTGATTATTGCGAATGCTGCAGCTACGAGAACAAATGAGGAAGGGAGTCTAAGCAAGTTCACTGCGGCAATCTTCTCGGTCTCTGTCTGGGAATGTCGAAGACTAAACCAGAGAAACAAATTACTTGAAAAACTGCGCCCTAGTCGGTAAGGCTTCAGCCACGGGTGGCTAGCACGTTCGAGCAAAACTCAATGTGAGGAAAAACATCGCTGGTTCTTCATCGTCACTCAGGTTTTTCAAAGCTCACTGACAGCCAAAAAGGTCTCTTCTGGCGATCCCTACACTCTCGACTCCGATCCACATTCGTTCCAGTAAGGAAGTGAAACATTTTTGCGAAAATGCTCTACTCGGTGGAACCTACGGAAACGAGATTAATGGTGTAGTTACCATTCTCCTGTGTCAACGAGACCGATCAGGTGCGTTTAAATTTACTGCAGTCTCAACGCTGCACGTAATTTTCCTCCACCCTCGAGTGTACGCGTTTACCTTGCGCCATTTTCCCGATGTTGTCCGGTTTTGTACTTGTACGAATATCAGTCACTTTGTTGCGGGCTATTGATATTATCCACAGATAACCCTACCTGTTTCCCCAGAATAAGAAAGAAGTCAAGAATTCGAGCAAGTCGGTGGCTAACAACTAAACTTCTCATATATATCAACGAGAAGTACAGCGACACTTCACCTTTCTTTGTACGCTAGTTTTGAACACCCGGGGTCATTTAATACGCACCCAATGCACGGTACATGAGCGTTTTTGCACTCTGCCGCCGTAGAAAGACAGCCGCTGCGGCCGGGATTGAACACAGGACCTCGAGCTCAGCGGCACAATAGCATAGCGACTGGGCTACAGCGGCCGGAATCCCGTGGACAGCTTTTATTAATTTTTTGTAAAGATTACATCATAGTGCCCCATTGGATACGCTGTCATTGCGTTACTTTAGGGAGAATGAATCAGGGGCAAAGCTTGCGTACAGCCACGCCCATTTGATAACAATATCATTTTTGAGTCATGGCGTCGAGGATATGCAATACTTCTTGTCAGCCCTGGTATGATCCCACTCATCGCCAAAATGAACGTTGAACAAATGAACAGTGGAAACGTCTGAGAGGCAAGATGAGAAGGCGACGCACACGGGCACTGACTCGGCGCCCTCGATCCAGGAGTAGCCCAATGATACTGAACCAACTGGCGCGCAAACAAGGCTTAAGATCGCCAAGAACCAATCTTCGCGCGAGACCCATACTTGCGTGTTCCATAAGAGATTTCACCCAAAATAGAGCGAAGTCCCGCAAGTTTTCTGCGCAGAAGAAGAACGGCAGATTGTACGAGCTTCTGCGCAGATTGAAACTCGATGCGGCGCTAACTCTCTCGAGTGTACGAGTCAGAACGCAGGTTGAGAAGATGGTACACCACTCTGCCCCGAATGTGGTGGTTTTTGTGAACGTCTGATACACAATTGCGCATTGCCTAAACTGCCCCTGTTTCGGGGAAGAAAATTCTGTAACCACACGTAGGACGACGGTCACAGTGTCAAAGTGCTGCAGTGCCAGCCAGAAGCCTCGCTGATGAATAATTTTACTGATCGTCGTCCTTGAGTGAGTAACCCAGAACGAGGCTTCCAACGGCTGTCATTTTCGTTTCCAAAACTGGACATGGACACTGGGGACGGCTTCTGCTTGCACAGTGGCTTTAACAGGCTTTAGTGTTCCTGCTACTGGGCACGAGGTCGCGGATTCGATTCCTGGCCACGGCGCCGCATTTCAATGAGGGCGAAATGCAGCAACGCTTGTGCACTTTGATTTGAGTGCACGAGCGTGAGCTTGAACTTATACGTGAACGTCGAAGAACCACAGGGGGTCAGAATTACTCCGGAGCCCTCCGGCACGGCGTATAATTGCCTGTGCTTCTTTGGGACATTAAAGCAAATCAATCAATCAATCAATCAATCAATCAATCAATCAATCAATCAATCAATCAATCAATCAATCAATCAATCAATCAATCAATCAAAACTGACCTTGTTTGTGATTTGGATGTCCCACAAAAAAGAGACTTTTTAGTCGTTCCCCGTAATTCCCCGGTAGTTCTTAGCAACAGTATGGCGTTGTTCGGTGCTGTCTAACCGTGCATTAAATATAAGAGTGCAAGCTGCGTTTAGAAAACTTATGCGTCTGCTAGAGTTTTGCCAGCTGCGCTTACAGGACAGGCACTTTGGCGTGGATGCAGAAGACTGCTGTCTTTTCTATGCGATCATGTTTTTATCCCTATGCTGCCGTTGTACCCAATCCGGTCTTTACGGACGTGCTTAAAAGCAGTGATGGTAGCACTTTGCGTGGCAAGCAACTTTTGCAGAATGCTGAAAGCAGAGGTGCCGAAATGGCGCCTCCAAATATGTCGGATTTTAGGACCAAAAAGAAAAGAAGGAGGCATAATATGCACTACCAAGGGCGCAACGCAAATCCCTGTTTGTGTCCTTTAAGGACGAAACGACCGGGCGGGGATAAACATCGAACGCGGGTCGCCTATGTCGACCGGCTGTGAACACAACGCTATCTACAGGCAGTGATGAGAGCTAGTAAACACACGTACACGCGTGGGGACACAAACACAGCTCCTTTCGCGTCGTCTGGAAAGGGTTTACCCGCTCCACTAGCCATCAACAGGCGGCAAACTTCTGCTGCTGTTGAGCTGGTTTGAAGAGTACCAGGTGGTGTTAGTGTAGTACACAACGTGCCGATAAATATGTGCAATCTAGTATGCACACTGCATCACTTTAGGTAAAAGGGAAGTTGAATTGACAAATGCTACATCAGGTAGGTCTGAGTAGGTGGGCGCCGTCATCTAGTTCCGGAGTACAAACATTTCCGCGTCTTAACGCTCGGTGACGTGGCCGTTATGGGCTGAATATACTTGTAGAACAATTTCGATATTCGAAAATCAACTGAGGCCCCACGCACGAGGCAGAACTTGAAAAATGTTAGAAAAGGGCAGCACTTGAACAGTAGTCGCCTTTATAAACACTGTTTATGAATTGCACATTCGTGCATGTGCTGCTGTGTGTATTAAAACTCTCTGTACATTTCTATGCGAATTGCCTGCAATGTTTCTTTTTTTAACTTCTTCTACTTGTTTACCCCTGCACGCGTAGATTAGCGAACCAGAAGTGTTAGAAGCTGGCGCTCGTTGTTTCCTCCGTCTATCTCTCTGCACCCGACTACAGCCGACGCTGGTTTACACAGCAAATTCTGCAGTACTGCACGGTTCTCGAGAAAGGTCGGGGTTGCAGCAGGTCGAGGGCAGCCTAGCCTTCTGCACACACACACAAAAAAGGATCTCGCAGCAATCTTTGCCGAGGCCGTCGGTGGGTGGGATGTTAATGTTGAGCCCCGCGCTTCCCTGCTGCGCGAAGGCCTCATAAAAGAGCAATGGGAGGCCTCTTTCACGAGCGCCTCCTGACACCGGGAAAGAGGCGCGGGAGAGGAGGCATCCATAAACGCGGGACGACGGTCTTGCCTGGCCCACGGAGGCGTGCGCCGAACACAATGGAAGTGGCGTGGGCGCCGTCGCTTCCAGATTGAGTTAAAGCGACCTCCCCGCTGGGTCACGTGGCCCGTCACGTGACGGAGCCAGCGAATAGAAGAAAAAAAGTGCATCGGAAATAGTTGGAAGCGACACTGCAGCGGATTGTTGCTACGGGAACGTGAGTAATGTCCTAGTTACATGCGCCCGCAAACCAGTATTGTACTGAATGAACCGCAGTTTTTGCAGCGGCGAGGAAATGTCGTCGCTGCCTTTCCCACAACACTTGAACGTCATATAGTAGGAAACCGAAATGACATCAGCTACATAAGATAAGTAATAAAGTAAACGATGACTGATATTGCAGCAATGACACACTGCAATCAATCACGTTTCTCGCAACCGACTAGAGTTGCGGTTGGCGATATACGTAAGGCTCAACTTAACCATGGTTAACATTTCGGTGTAAATAGCGAAGGTATTAAGGATGTGTTGATTATTTACCTGCATTTGGAAAAAAAGTACTGTGAGAAATTTCGCCTAGGTCTACGTATAGAGACACGGGTTCAAGAAGACTTTTGTTTGCAGTCTACAAGTTAACATTAGCCTGGTGCCATCTCGTGACATGTCGGGATAACGATTATGATTATGGGGAACGGTAATCTCTCTTCATGCTGTACAAGAGCGCAGAATCTTGTTCCAACATTGTTCTAGCAGAGACTAATATAGCCTATATTATAACGTAACTAATCACGTTATCTGTTAAAATAGGCAAAGAAAGTACGACCGCGATAGTGATCCGTACATGTCAGAGTTACGATGCATGTTTTCAATCGGTCCACCTTTTGACCCCCGCGATGGCTATAACCCAATGAGGCGTCCAACGAAGTCGCGGGTTAGATGCAAAGACGCAAGGGGGCCGTGTTTGGATATAGGTGCTAAACAAAGAAAGAAAATCAATGAAGTAAAGAACGAAAGAACAAGTAACTTAATATTTCGTATTTTCACGTGGATGGATGGATGGATGTTATGAGCGTCCCCTTTGGAACGGGTGGGTTGCGCCACCAAGCTCTTGCTACTATACTTCCTAATATCCTACCTAAGTTAAACAATGAAAAAAGAAAAAAAAACACTATGAACTACCACGCCCAAATTTTCTGATCCCCTATTGCGAACTGTGCTTTTGTACGTCTCCGTTTTTTGTCGTTTTCCTACTTTTCTTCCACCAATCCTCCAATCGCCTCTTACTAATGTCTATTGCGGACATGTTTGCTTTACCACTGCTCCCTCTGAACCCAAGGGCTTCAAGGAGGCCAGTGGCGCCTAAATCAACCGCTAGATAGACGTCTTCACATTCTAATAAAACATGCTCCGTAGTTTGCCTAGCTTTACCGCAGCAAGCACATGCTTCTTCTTCCTTCTTATATCTCGCTTTATAGGTGTGTGTTCTAAGGCATCCCGATCTCGCTTCGAAAAGTAATGAGCTTCCCTTTGAGTTATCATAAATGGTTTCTTTCCTGATTTCGTTTTTTCCTCTTAAGTAGTTACTCATGGCAGGTTTCTTTTCCATTGCCGCCACCCACGAGATTAATTCAGCCTCTCTGACTTTCCGCTTGACCTTCTTTGTTGCTGTGTTGCCCACCCTTCAGGCCGCATACTTGCTGGTAAGCTGCCTAGTTCTTTTCCTCCACTGTGAATCAATGTTGAATCAATGTCACGCCCGGCTGCGAAAAGACGCCGCATAGTGGTGGAGTTCGTAATTATTTGGACCTAATGGGGCTCTTCAACGCGCGCCTAAAGCTAAGCACATGATTGTTTCTTGCCTAGCCGCCCCCTGTCGGAACGTGGCTATCGAACCCGCGACCTCGTGCTTCGCAGTAAAACGCCGTAGCGATTGAGCCACAACGAACGGTCGAGGAATGACAAAAAGAAAAAGAATGAAAAATGAATAAAGAATAAAAAATGAGAAATATAAGGAAACAAAATTATCATATATTGCGATTTCGGCACATCTGCAATGACACAGGACATGTATGCAATTAAGATTATCTTCGCTCTCCATATATGAAAAACTTCGAAAGGAACGGGAGATTAATTCAAGGTTTTTTTTTATTGTGTATTCCGTCATTGGGCTGCCTTCTTTTCCTTCTATTTATGAATCTCTCCTGCGTGTTTAATTCCTAGATTTAATGAATAGTGTCGCCACGCGTCTATGTTTGCTCTCGAGCAAAGTTATTTGACTCTAACTTGCACCCGCGGGGTACATCTGCGATATGGAGGTGCCCCGCTGCTGAATAGAATAAAGGTCAGGGTTCAACTTTCGGCTTCGGCTCGACTATGAGTGTGACACAACGGAAGAGGCTCCCGAGTAATGAGATTCCTCCGGCTATACGAAAGAAACAAAAGTGGTATAAAAACGGCAATCAATATTTTTCCCGGTAATAATCATGATTGTGAAAAGCAATGAAGCGCCTCTTTTCGCGGCAAATTCGCGTCGCTAGAGAGAAAACACGTTTCATACGTGCTCTGTTGACGCCGCTGAGTTTTTTAAAACGTTATCAGCGTTTTCTTTCTTTTTGTACCCTTTTCTAAGGAATCTTTTCTCGGTGTGTTCTTAGTGAGCTCGTTCTATGCTAAATAATAATAATAACAATAAAAATTATTCCGCTAATCTAAACAAAACTGTTGATGATTACATATTAGTACTTCATTATGGCGTGGCAGTGAACCGGCAAAGAAGGATGCCATTGTTTGCAACGAATACGCGTGTAATGTACTCATTTCAGGCTACGATACTACATTCTTGTTTGCTTGTTTCAGTCAGTTTATCTGTACTGTCTACTCTTTTGCGTAAGCAAGAAGGAGCAACTGGTATCACCCTTAATGTCACCATCTTCTACAAACACCTAATAATAGTAATGACAAAAAGCGGTAACGGATAAAACATGTTACAGAAAGTATTATTTCCGGGTAGTGAGCTTAACGCCATGAAATGCTAGAAAGACGCCAAGGTGTCCTCAATTTGTTTGCATTTGCTTTCTTACTGAGTTCCGTCGATTCGCTATTCAGCGCTTTATCGATAGTTAGGGGCATTCAAACTCATAAATTAATATCAACAGCGCACCCTTATATTTTTCCCGGGCTGTCGTAAATTGAGAAGGAGCCAAACGTACATATGAGACCGCACATTTTACTTGTCAGAAATCTAATACATTTGGTTGCAAAGGATGCAGGTAACCTGTATAAAGCCACGCACAGCCAGCGATAAGAATAAATTGATTTATACTTATAAGAAATTGTTGTTCAGAACTCCCCTCACATTTTATTCCGGGCAAGAAAAAAAAGAGTAAAGCATTGGTTCGTCAGTGTGATGTCATGAATTTTATAACGAGTTTTTCTTTCTTTTTTGCACTTTGGCTGCCTTGGTGATAAGAAAGTTAATGAAGCTTCCTATGTCATGTGCCTCATGTTATCACAAGGCTGTGCAACTTTTTTTTTTTGCGCATGAACGATTAAGTACCTTTAATAGAGAGCTGCCCAACTCGATGACGTCACTAACAGGGAGCTGCTTCGCGAACTTCAAGGCAGCGTTGTCACCGGTATTTTCTCTTCGCGTCTTCACCAACTCGCCGCGCCCGCGCGCTAACGGCAAGCGTGACCTTTTAGAGATTCCACAAACGCAATTTACAAACTAGCGTAACTCAATATTCTTTTTAGTGTCTAAAATATACGCGAAGGCTCAGCTTTACCCCATGCACCCCCCAAATCCCGTGGCTCTCGTCGTATCTCGTAGGGGCGAGCGCTGTTGTTAAGCCTGGATATTCGCGATAAATAGGCCGTAAAATTTGCTCCGCATCGCTCGATTTTGGCTCTACTTTTAACGGTAAGCTGGCAGCAGGCGGAACCAAGAACAAAGAATAAGTTTAGCCTTGCGTCTACTGCTTCGTTGGTTATGTGTGAAGCGCCGGCACGACTCGAACGATTTGCCCCAGGCTCCGATGAATTCGAGCGAAAGGCAACAGGCCTTCTTTCTTTCTTTCTTTCTTTCTTTCTTTCTTTCTTTCTTTCTTTCTTTCTTTCTTTCTTTCTTTCTTTCTTTCTTTCTTTGTTCTGGTTATCTTATTCTTCACTTGTTTTCTTATATCGGTATTTTTTAATTTTTACTTCTTTCTTTATTCCTTTGGCTTTCGATTTTTTTTCCATTCTTTCTTCGCTTCCCCATTCCTTTCTTTTTTCCTTCTTTCTCACTTTATTTCTCTCAAGGTACTCTTGTTAAAGTATCTCGCTTGCGCTGTCAATGTACGAATGTACCGCAGAACGTAATCACACTAACAATGAACTTGGCTAAAACATGTTGGCGGGCTAGTTCGTTTGAACCCACGACAGAGTGTGAAAGCGCGACAGAACAAGGACGTAGACAAAAAAAAAAAGATGCACAGAGACAGCTTACACAGTCTATCATTCACACTAACAAACTCCTTCTCGTTAGAAAAAGCACTAACCATTTTGGAAACCGGCCCGGTAATGATTTTTTAGAGGCCATTGCTGGACCATTTATTATCTTTTCTGTGCAACAAATTTTTGTTTTTCTTCAATTTTGTTACATAGATTTCGGTTTCTCGCGTAGCCAGCTTTTCTTTCTTTCTTTGTTGAGCATGTTTTTGTGTTCGTGTTGTTTGTGAAGTGTATTGTGCATTGTTTGACTACTTAGTATTGATAATCGGACTATCGTTAATACAATGTCCTTAGGATAAATAAATAAATAAATAAATAAATAAATAAATAAATAAATAAATAAATAAATAAATAAGTGCCCCACAGCAGTGACGAGGCCACACTTTAAGTAAGCCTGTTAATTCTGGAAAACTGCATTCTGTCATGTCTACACACGCACGGACACTTTTTGTGAGTTTCGATTGTGAATACGTAATTTCCGACTAAGTATCCTCGACCTTCTCAGAATGACAGGCAGGAAGAGTCCTTTACCCGACCAGAGCAGGAGCAGTGGACAAGGAAAGAATTTCGGCTCACGACTCTCTTTCTTTTGAGAGCACGGTCAGAGGAGATATGCCGACGCAAGATCCCCAGCGGCATCGCCCGTCGCGCAGCCTTCTCGTCAACCCCGTTGTTTTAGAGCGCAGCTCTTTGGCGTCCGTTCCTGGGTTTCGCGTCGTCGTCGTCGTCGGCCTCGTAACCAGCTCCGCCCCCCTTTCATCCCCCCAGCGCTAGCAGCGACCGACTGAAACCGCTGGATGCCGCTGACGCCGCTAGAGAGTCAAGATAACGTGACTGCATAGAACACCGTCGTCACCATGCAGAAAGAGGAGGAAAGGGTCCCCCCCCCCCTGTTCTTGTGTGGCGGATAGGGTGCTCTTCAGTTGCCGACGCGCCGGTTATTCATTGTCCCTGAAACCAACTCCGCAGCTGGGGTTGTCTCACTATCGGCGTCAGCGGCATCGGTCAGTCGCTGCTATCTCTTCCCTCCTCCCTTTATCGTGTTGTCCGCTTGCTGCGCGCGCTTCTGCACCCATCGTTTGCCGCTGGGTGTACACGCCGCCCCCCTCCCCCCTCTTCCTGCGAGTCTCCGGTTGTCAAAGCGCCGCCTCGAACTTCATTCCTTTCTTCGCTCCTCCTCCAATGCAACCCCTGTGCGGTGGCAATCAGAGAGCCAGATCGGTGGCGGCGGATGTGTATATGTGCACCGCCCGAGCCGAAATTGCCGCTGCCGTTCGCCCTGTGCGGTGGCAATCAGAGAGCCAGATCGGTGGCGGCTTGACATAAAGACAAACAGCAATTTCCTAACACTTATGCGGGAGAACATCCCGTTCCTCTCGCTCGTAACACGTCCCACGGCTGTGACAACCTCGCGAGGCACTTGATACATCTCGTCTTTGAGAATCAAGCATTGGTGTACCAAGTCGAACATATATCAGTCTATTTCTCCGACCACAAAGCTTCCTTCATGACTGTCAAGAACTGTTAGTGGAGTCTTTCTTAAAGGAATACGTGTGAAAAATAAAAAAAAAATCTGTGATTGCGCATACATGTGTTGCTCGATTTCTTTGCCTCAATCTATCGAAAAGGTGAAACAGCTTATTTGCTGCGCTCAAATTTTGCATTAGGAAGTAACGTAATCGTCGGTAATTTTTTTGTTGTCGCGCTTGAAGTAAATTCCGCAGATAGCGCAAAGCAAGTGCAGTGTACACCTCTGTTTCCCACCTGACGAGAACTGCCTGCGCAAGTTCCAAAGGAAGCCATAGATGTCTTGGGGTGAAGCTCGCTTCCAGTGCTCTGACTGGTGTTCGGCACCTAGCGATGCAAAGGTTTCCGCAAAAGTATTAAATTTATTTTCGTTGAGTGCTCTCATTATCGCTGTATTTCGTACATTTTCACGGAATAAACGTTTCCTTCGGGTATTCTCGTGTCCCGCCCTTAAAGGATTAATATACAGCACTACGACACGGCATGCTTCCCCGCAGTGAGCAGCGCCATTCCGTATAGCGTGCGGGTGGCGTCTCGCATCGTGCGCTGCAGGGAAGCCCGCCCGACCCTCGACCTTTCCTTTCTCGAGTCGCCGCGGCTAGAGCGAGGTGCAACACGCGATGGTGGCATAAATAAAGCACACGGCAGAGGAACACTACAGGCGGAAGAGGCATCTCCACCGGAAGTGCGCGGGAGTTGCGTCACTTCCGGACTACGTTGCCGTTTCAGCTGGAAAAGCGAGCTAATTGCATCCAGCTCACCATGGTCGTGCCAGACTATGGATTTCAGTTTTGTTGGTAGAAACGTATAAACGAATGATATTGCTTTCCTTTTGTTCACTATCTTTTGATTTAGACGAACCGGCAAGAAGAAGAATGTTTACTCCGTACTAATCTCATCCCGCACTTTATTCCGTTTGTTGTAAAAGCCTCCAACATCATTTATTTATATTCCCTTAAGGGTCCATTATAGTTGGGCACTTCTAAGGGGGGACAGTAATCAGAAGTAAATAACAGTCCCTTATACAATAAAAGAATATTGTCAAGAGAAGAGATGCTAGGAGCATGCATATAAGAGCAAGAAAGTAACAGACGTAATAGAAACATCATAATTAGGGTAACCTCGCAGAAGGCTATAAGTACGGCGATTAAAAGGTACATTTGTAATTTTGTACCCCCCTTACACAATGCCCCCCCTAGGGTCTGTAAGGTACTTTAAATAAATAAATAAATAAATTGGTACTGTGGTTGCCTCCAAAAGTGCTTCAACAATGATTTTCGGTACTTTGAAAGGTTATGTTCACTTACTACTGAATTAGGCGTTCTATTCCATTCCCTAATGGCAGCAGGAAGAAATGCTTGCTTAAAAACATTAGCCAAGCGATGTAATCAGTTGTATGGCTGAAGAAATAAATACACCATGAGATGGCAGGGGAGGTGAAAGAAGTACTGTTTCGCATAGGCCTGGAAAATTTCAGAACAACTGAAGACACAGTCTTGAAGGCATCAGTCTTCAGAGCCTTCTTTCTCTTTCACGTTTTCCTTACGTCACATTATGGAGATATTTTGTTGCTTAGGGACACCTCGGAAATATACAGAACTGCTGGGGGAATTCCTTAATTTTGTGTGAAATTTCAAGATCTACTTATGGTGTACCGACTCACGTATCTCGAGAGACAAGACATCTAGGTGCGTTTTTTTCTTTTTTTTCAGTTAGGCTCCGCAGTTTGCTTTGATGCCATCCATTTCGCTTCCCTTGCAATCACTCAGAAATGCGTCGTGGTTCTTCGGGTACACTGAATTTGAATATCTTTTCCAGGTTCGCCGCAACGTTTAATCACGTAAAATTTGTACTCGGCGTTTCGCACCGCCTTGTTTAGTAAGAGTGGCACTAATGATTTTAGCGAAGTTAACGCACCCGCGACCTTCTTCATGCCAATGAGTTCGAGATACGTCCCGACCTGTTGTTCTCCTGTTTCTGTAACGCCCACAAGACCCCCGCACCGTTCCCGCGAGTGACAAGTAAAAATGTCGGCGCCCTGGCGCCAGAAGTCGAGAACGTCAACACGCAACGCGCCTAATGCCAACATGGGTGGCAGCGCCCGCGTTGAAGCAGGCCGCAGTGATTGCGTAATTTGCAACGTCTGCGACGAGCAGCACGAGGCAGTCCCAACTTTGTCGCGTTCGCTCGGATGTCGACGCCAACGCACGCCAAAACTGTGTTTCTTTTTGCGCGTAGACGGCGAAAGTCTCGAGTCAGGTAAGTGGCCGGTTCCGAAGGGCATGTTAATGAGGACGGAGTGCGCGATGCAGCCGAGAAAGGGTTGTCGCCGTCGTGCCGGCAGTTCCAAAGTTATTTTCATTCGTTATGCAGGAGACACTGCGCCAAGGAGGATTACGACTGAGAAGCGACTCCCGGGCGGCATCCATTTGGCGCCTGGAGGCGAGCAAGAAGAGCGCCAGCCGCATCTGTTTATACGTTCGTGGCTATGATAACTTCGTTGTCATCTTGGGGGGAAGTGTGCACGGCACGTCAGTGTTTTTCTTGTCTGTAGACAAGACGCAGACGCCTCGACATTCGAAACGCTGCTTTGCGCACTTCGGTTGCTCCACGGTGACTTCGTTACGAGGCGACAGTACCGAGATACTCTGAAATTGGCACACCGCTTGCAAAGCGTACTTTCTAAACTCCATCCTTATTTGGTTGCGAGAAAAAAAAGAGGAGTTAATTACAGCTCGAGAAAGGTGAACGTTAAAACTTTGGTATTCCGAATTTCGCGACGAAGCCTCAATAGTTGGTATGAGACAGTGTGACGTCACGAATTTTAAAAGTAGCAACCTAAAAAAGGACGTATATAGACAGAGCGTCGTGTGCAGTCGTTCGTATTTATGTCCGTGTCCTTTTAGCGCTATTCAGGTTCCCAGTGTGACAGACCAACCCGCCCGAAACAATGTCTCGTTTAAGAATAGTTTCTGGCATCTGAGCCGTCTTGGCGCTCAGAATGTTCGCTCAAAACTCAGTGGTTCCGCTTGCTCCTGGAGCATTCAGTACACTAATTTACCTATTAAATACTGCCTAGAGCACAGCTGCTGGTGGCCGAAATCCATCCAGTCACGTGAGACGTGGTGCCAGAAGTAGACGGTGGGGGCGTTGCGTGTCTTTCGTTTTCGCACCTTTTCTGGTTTATAACGAGCACCTTCTCACGGGATTGGTACGTAGGCGCTCTTTTATCACAGAAGCACAATTTTTCTAATACAACTGAAATTTCAAATTTCTTATTAGCGTACTCCTAAGCAGCTTGGGTAAACTAGCGGTTTAATTCAATATACTTGCAAAACAATGAAAAAAATGCCCTTTTTATTATATTTCATCTTATAGCCAATTCTTCTGGCAGACGCACACGTAAATTGACGCAAGCATCAGTGTTGTCTGCCCAGTGAAACTGAAAAAGAAAAAGATTCCAGCCACCATTTTTCTTCTCTTTTTTTTCGTTTTGTGGACATTCAAAGGGACTCACCGGCGGCTTTTATATGATCACCGTCAGAGGCTGCTGAGAACTAGCAGCAACAAAAACTATCACTTATATTTCGCTGTCTTCTGTCTCGACGAGATTGGTTCGTGCTATTAGGGAGAATAGTCGCTTATTTGTGTAAAACAAAGAGATTTTGATGCATTATGAATACTTTCACTTTGTACATAATGTCTAGACGCTCCGGTGAGTTTGCGCGTGTGTGCATTCTACATACTGTGCCAAGTCATTAAGGATGTCGACTGTTCAGATTACTACTGGTATCCCCTGTCCTTGGTCAAATAAAACAACACTTCAAGTGCCGACGTGTCTATGGTCCATATGAAATATAATCGACGTTTGCATATCTGAACGTTCCTGTAGACAGTTCGCATGTTGGAATCCACATTCTACAGATGGGACAAAACACCCAGAGAAACTAAAAATTCTTAATATGTTCTGCAGATGTACGCCCTTTATAATTTCAAATAAGCAAGAAACGTCGTGAAGTTAAATTTTCATTAGACAAAATGATTTAGCTTCTCAAGGGGTTATCAGCTTCCCCCCTCCAAGTTAATGAGAATAAGCGTTTTTTTATTTTTTAGGAGACACTTTACGAGTCTAGACTGATAAGTTCGTCTTCTGTGTTTTCTTTAAGTGCCCCTTTTTCCTGGATAATTGCCGCGAAGAAGGAACCATTCCCGGAAATCGAGCTATCCTTATGCTCATTGAAGATGTTTTTTCTCTCTCAAAGGGGAGTGCAAGCTTCTTAAAAATTCATGACAACATCGCGAAATATTGCTCGCGCTGAAAGGACAATCTTTTGTCGTCTTTCTCTTTTCTTTTTTATTGCTTTTTCACTTAGACCTGAGTACCATCATTATCGCAGCTTGCCGAATGTTTGCGATCTGTGGACACGTGCGAAAAACCATCAATTATCAAAAAGCGTTCTTGTTGCTGCGAATGCTCACGCTCTCCTTTGATGTAACAACGGCGGGAGTAGGTGGGGCAGCCTTCAAGCTGCGTGGAGCAGCTTTCTTGGTCTGCGTCCTCTCTCCCCTATCTGTGTTGCGAGAGAAATGAAAAAAAAAAGTTCCAAGTTCCGAGATCAATTGCCAGCGCTGCTGACGGCATACCGACCCCTTTCCAGCGCCTTCATATAGCTCGGCTCGGTGTGGTCCTCGGAACGGCATATTGCCATGCACGGTTTATGATAACGCCACTGCATTTCGACGGCGAGGCAGCGAGTGTTTCGTGAGCCCCTGCGGGTTCTTCGCTGCGGCGGCCAGTCGCACAAAGCGACGACGGGCACAATGCCCGCGGGGCCCCAGCTACGCCGGATCAATGCGGTGCCTGCGTCATTAGCGGAGCCGCCGACGCTGCAGTTGCTGCGGACGGCGCGAACTAAGTTAACTAATTCGGGTTCGAGCACTAGCGCGACGTCGCCTACGAATGAAAAAAAAAAGAGAAGTAAATGCGTCACGAATTAAGCCCTCCACCCGCGCACTGTATTCGACGCTGAAGGGCGCTTCCATTAGTTTCTGGCCGAGACAAATGTTTAATATGCGGAGCCTGTGGAAGCGCTCGGTATTGTGACAACTTCGACGCGTGGGTCGTAATGTCAGCGCATAAACGCGTGCATCTGTAAAGGTCTTATGGGTGCAACAGCTTTTCGTGTTACCCGGGCTTCTTGCTCTTTTTTTTGCATTGAAGTTTTTATTTAAGTATACCGCTATACATCTGTGCATATTCATTCGGTTGCTCATTCGCCTGAAGTGAGTTTTTGTTTCTTCTTGTTTGTGGTAAGCGGGCCTTAGTCGAGTGTTGGTACAGATCTTAGCGCCTTACCTACCTTCATTTGTGACATACACTGAACCAAAATTTAACAAAGAAAGAAAGGATGGACGGAAGAACGAAAAGCACCATCACTCATTAACGACACAGCACAGTTTTGCGCGCAATGTCACTTTAATGAAAAATGTAAAGTTATGACCATTTTTGTTGCTGGCTGTTATTTTGATGGTTTTTCAGTGAATCGACGTTTCACGACCAAACTTTTCAGATGTGATCACATGGGATTTTCTTTCTCCAATACAAAAGCTCGACCAACCACACGGCGTACAGAAGTGTTATTCTATTACGTTAAAACCAATCAATCAATCTTAAAAATGCACCCTCTCTTTTCCAGGAGTCCTACCAATGCCAAATACTAAGGTAGAAAAAAAGAGCTTTTTCATTAACATACCTTTCCAGTTGATCGTATTAGCCACCATAGCAGACACGCTGAAGATTTGTTTCTGTAGACCGGTCAAGGACATAAGTTTCGTCAAAGCACGCGAGGTATCAATCTGATGTTGACACTAATATTTCCTGGTCTTTCTTTTATCTCTGCTATACAAAACGAAGGAAAAGAGTACCAGTTAAGTCAATCATTTTGTATCACTTGAAGACTATTTGGATTCAATCACGAGCATATTCAATCACGATCAAATATGGGTTTCTCAAACTTGGATGCCTAACTATATATACCGTCTGTGCAATGACTTGGATAATTTATGTACTACATTTGAATAAACATTGATGAGCTCGGCGTCGCTTGGTTTATCCCGTCGTCTGAAATGTCTTTCCTCGAAAGAAGCCGCAACTTTGCTTCTTAAAAGTCATAGAAGAAAAAATAAACAAAAAGAAGCCAAAGCAGAAACAAATGCTACGCTTTCCTCTCATATAGACTGCATTTATTAAAAGAGCTGGTTTAGATATTCATGTTTCTGAAAGAGTAGAGAAGACAAAAAATGCCTACCGGAGTTCGAACTCGGGCGGCCTGTAACAGGATTAGGCCAACGCATATATTACAAAGCCGAGCGAGTAATATTATGCCGCAGAATGTGATTTGCAGGAAAAGTCAATTACTCCGCCTGTCGGCAAAAAAAAATAATAAAAAGAATAATAAAGTAAGAATAACCGTGTGACAAAGAGAAAGAAATGTAACATGCTCTGTCCGCACAAAAGTAGTGGACGTCTCGTCTCGGCATGCTTAAGCCAGTCCCAAGAAGCTTCTAACTCCTTGGCCTAAAGGAAGTAGATACCATAAACGAAAACCGAAAAAAAATCTGGGGGAAAAACTGAAAGATGGAGCTTGGTAAAAAGACGAGTCCCGTGTTATTCTCCTCAGCGTGTTCCTGTTTTCTTTTAATCTCGCGAGCGGTGGTCGAACGCCCTCGGCTAAAATAATTGCCATTGTTGGCTCAGTGACGCTGGCCGTGGTATACGGTGTCGGCTTTTCTGATCGAATACTTGGCGTTGACGCGCATAAAGAGTATCATCATCTATTACGTAGTTGTCATGGGCCGCGTCTTGAATCGGGAAAACTTCATACAGAGGAACAAACAGAACAGCCATACAAGAAATTTGCTCTTGGTTGTATGACGTACTTTAGCTCTCGTAAAGCGACGCGCTTTCAAAGCGTCATCTTTCTTTTCGATGGCGGCGCTAGGTCAAGCACGGCTCACGTCATCCATAAACCCAAAGACGTGACGAATGTGGTATGTAAGACTTATGCACGCACACGCAAGAACTTAAGACATAAGACTGATTAATGCATGCGTCACAAGGTTCAATCAAGCCTCATGACTCAATAAAACTTGGTGCTGGATAGTAGGTTCATAATGCTTAGGTTTAATACTTCGTTTATACGCTACGCAATACGGATGAAGACGAGAAGAGAGCGGCATGGACTACATAGCTCATTAGTTCAGTCAAGCATCGTCAATTTAAGCATGTTAACACACGTGAGCCAGCGGCAGCCCACATTCGCTATGAAAAAGGAAACTGAACATTTCGCCAGTTTTATTGAACAAGTCGGCTCGCGCTCATAGTAGCCTTCCGTGCTCACCTAAATTCTAGGTCGGGATGACGATCGTCGATTCGGGCTGACTTTCAGCCCGAGTGCAGGGGGTGCGTCTACTCAGCCCGATGCGCTTGGAACGAGCTTCTAGACGCGGTCTGCTAGTGCAATCGGCGGTTGGCAACGAGCAAACGGATGTGTTGTTCGTGAATGTCACCTCGCTTCGACGCAGGCCGCAGCAACAAACTCGACACGCCAGGTTCGTGGGAACAATGTCGGGTTGGATCTGTCTGAACACGACTTCTGACGAGGCTCGCTCTTGTTGGGTTTCCTCTATAGTGAGTCGCTAAGCGAAACGGACACTTGATCTGGTTAACCTTTCTGCCTTTCACCTCTTGTTTTCTCTTTCTCTCTCTCTCTTCTTCGGTAACATGGCTGGTACCGCATAAAATTATTTCACGCTTAAACCATACCTGTCTCCTTTTTTAAACCTTCTAAACCAAGTCGCTTTGCTTTTAGAAAACCGGGCTGCGAGTCTGACGGCGAGCGTACGCCTCAACAGTGCGAGGTCGCGTTATACCTTTGGTCTATACGAATAACTTACGTGCTCACAAGCGGCAAGGAATCCGTACTGCTCGTCTTTTGTTTGCCTTGCCAGCCGCGTTCGGTGCTTCGCGCCTCCGAAGCGCTTTTTCCACGTCACTTGTGGTGTTGCTTCTGTGTTGTGTGCTACTGTCAACTCTTTCCTGGCGCTGACTTAAAAAGAAAGAAAAAAACGCTTTGTCGCAGCACGCGTACTTTAAGCAAGACGCACCGGCTGAAAACAGCATCTCCGCCCCGCTCCTGTGAGCGAAACGGGCCGTCCATTTTGTGCCCCCTATCGTCCCTCGTCCACACTCTAGGACGGGTGGCGCAGCCAAAGGACACTTCGCCATATCTCGCGTCCTCGCGTCATAAACGGAGAAAGCGAGAGCCGGCATCAAGAACCGCGTGACGATAAGGCTTCTCTTCGTTTGTGTTTTGCTTTTCATCAAACACCCAAGAAATGGGCTAGAACTCGCCACTCAAGTGTCTCATTTTACCGACTGCTCGGCAGCAGCAGGAACGCGAGCACGAGGCCCTGCACTCGTGCAAAGCACCGCGGCAACACCGATTTTATTTGTTTTGTTTTTGTCTGCTTTCTTGGGTTCTTTGTCTTTTTCATTTCTTTCCGCGCACTCGTAAGTACACGACTTTGCTCACGGCGTAATACGAGAATGACGTGCGCGGGACCCGACTGGCCGGCCTCTCGCATTGCGTGCCGAGCGCTGCATTAAGCTTGACACGGAGACCGCGTCAACGGGCGGCCCAGAAGCGTCGCTTCCGGTCGTTTTCGCGTCGTTTATGCGAAGCGTTTACGGCGCGCGACGCTCGATGGAGCTCGCACGGGCGACCATCAGCGCGACGTTCGTCGTTCGTGCGAGCATGCAAGGCAGCTGCGGCTGCTCTTGCTTCGAGCTGCTGCACTGCTGCTCATTTAATGCGAAAGCATTATATACGCCCCACGAGGCAGAAAGGCCTCTGTTTTCCGCAACAAGTGGTACCAAAAAATCGATGTGACGTCATCAGCGTCTTGTATGACGTCAGTGGCAATACAGACCATAGTAAATGGTAAACGAATTAATGTGAATTAAGGTGCATTAGGATGAAGTAAAATGTACTAAAGTTAGGGCAAGTTACAGTAAGGTGACTTAAAGTGGAGTAAAATGAATTAAGGTGAACTAAAGGATTTAGATGGATTAAGGCCGGTACAAATGAGAACAAGGTGGGCTAAGGTGGTTTCGAGGGAATTAATGTGGATTAAGAATCGCAAATATTAGAGCAAGGTGGATTAAGATGGGGAAATGTGAACTAAGCTGGATTAAGTAAGAGTTGTGTAGGACACGTGACAAAGCATGACGTAACTGTCATGGACGTAACCAACTAATTAGAAAAGTTATTTTGCTTTCGCATTCAAATCACGTAAGGATACTTAAGTGAGTCTCAATTTTTTATTGTTGGAAACGTTTCTATATCAGAATATGCTAGTAACCGCGTTTTCTGTAATCTTAAACCTAATTTTTCATTTTCTTTATTGCGATAGCAATTATATGGGCACCCCAGGCGCTTTTCTGCCGTCGTAATCGCCGCCACCGTGATGTTCCGTATAAAGTCCAAGGACGATAAGATCGTCGCCACGCGCCGTATGCTGTATGTGCGAGTGAAAGCGTGCGAAGATGAGCCGAAGATGGTGGCTCAACCTCGCGCATGCAAGGCACCGGGATGAGGGGAGGCAGAGGGGGGGGGGGGGCGTTCCACTCCTCCGGCAGCTGCGTGTGGCACGGTCACGCGAGTGTTATCTTTAAAGCGATCTGCTATGGGGACAGTGCGTCAAGCGCTGATAGCTTCGTGTGCGCTGTTTTCTCGCCGCTTATTTCGCGTTGAAGTGAGAGGCCGCACGAAGGTCGATTCGCTCGCTGCTGCTGCCGCGGTTGCTCACTTCAGCGTTTTGACAGCGAGTTTCCGCGATCATCGAGTGAGATGTGTTCATGTTTGCTGATGCGGGCGTGACACCATGGTCATTAATTTAGTTAGTGAATGCTTGCAAGTTTGTATGTCCAATAAAACTACTATCCTTACTTCAATAGCTGTTTTCTAATTTGCTATTGTAATCGATGCTTTGCCTTTCGGGCGAAACTGCGACTTTTTCTCTCTTCGTCATCGGCTTTGTTGTTGTTGGATAGGCAACTCGGCGCAGCGGATAAGAAGGATGGAAAACGAAGTGGATCCTTGTAAAGTATTCTTATTTTTTTAATCTTTATTCAGACAACATGCTCATACGTAGTTGCTTAGGGGAACGGCGTAATGAATAAAAAAGATTGACGTTGTGACCCGTGTCCGAACTCATTTTCTCCCGTTTACACACAGCTCAACATTCACTAGAGCAAAACAAAATTTGTACAGAGGCCAGGAAAAGTAGACGGCGACAAGATATGAGAAATAACAAAGGTAGAGATGAAAACACACATTGTTCAGATGCAAAAAGCACCATTAAAATGAAGAAGAGCCATACACAACTTTATACCCGAAAGAAAGGTGACACAGACGTGACGACCGGTGCATGACAGCAGAAACAACAAACTTAGCATGAAGTTATCTTTGGGTTCAAAATAAATGTTTTCTTTATCTTCTTAAAAATGTTGGTTAGAAACACTTCTATCAATTAAAGTGATTATCGAAGAGTGTTGGCTCAGGAAGTGCATAATTTGATACGCAAATTTTGTGGGCTGTAGTTACTACGACGTCGGTTCAGACAGCCTATTAGTTGGGAGAGCATTCACGAGGATGTCATTGCGGAGTTGAAATATAAGACAGATCTAAATAACGCTCTTCGTTGTAGAGGTTGTGTGCCTCAGACCCAGATTACACCCTAAAGTATTTTATCTTATGGTATGCAGTCGGCATTATTGCAGCATTGCTTAACTGCGCGAACAAACAAACCACAAAGACAGCGAGGGACAAGGACGGACTGCGCCCGTCCTTGTCCCTCGCTGTCTTTGTGGTTCGTTTGTTCGCGCAGTTAAACAATGTTCGCTAATATCTACCAACTCGCCCAACAACAAGTACTTGTAAATTATTGCAGCATTTGGCGTAATTTGCCTTCTTCTTAATGCAGCAAAGTTCGTTTAGACTGGTCTCACGGCTGTCAAATGAGAGTATTTCTGAGCTTCGCACGTATGTTTTCTTACTGCGACAGAGACTTAAATTAGGGCATAGTATTTCGCGTGCATTAGGCTGTGCTGTGAGCAGTGGAGCAAACTGCTCGCTTCACAGGGAGACAGACACAGAGAGCTTCAAAGAGCTTTGTGACTTTCCAGATGGAACCATATTGTACAAAATATTGCATTATAAATTTAACGATTTGCAACAATCGCGGAAGCGCGAACGCTTAGAAAGTTAAAGCATAGTAAGTAACATCAAAAAGACGTTTCAAGCCACAAGCGGGAAAATTAGGCAAATCCACGTACTGCAGCCAGCTATCATTCCAGTGACACGCGAACGGTCGCAGCGCCGGAGGTTTTGCTGGTAATTTAAGTAGGAAGGAAAATTGTATGGCCGACTGGGTGAGGCACACAGTGCGATGAACGGGGAGCCGACGCGCGTCAATGTCTTTTTTTTTCTCTTGTGCGACTGGAGTCTTACCGCGCATGCGCGGCCTTGGAGAGGCTAGCACTTCCAGAGATGATGATGTTCTCGCCCGAGGGCTCTCACGAGCCGGGGTCCGCTCTCGCCACGGCTTCGAGCACAACAAGGTTCCAGCGTCGCTTCTACGGCCGTGGCTCCCAGCTGCGCCTCTGGCACCATCTGTTCGATGGGGGCCGTGTTTGCAGAACGAGCATCGGCACTCGCCCTGAGCGTGCGTTTAAGTATATTAGCATACGCCCGCGCGGCACATACGCGTGCAAAGAGGGGGGAGGGAGGGGGCAAATCGCTTTCGAGGCGGGGACGCGCTATAGCTTGTCACACTCGGCGATCTGCGGCGCTTCGTTGCTGCGTCGGAAACTAGCGTGACAAACTTTTTTTCTTTCGAGGATCGCGGAATCCGGCCTGGTTGTCTCGGTTGTTTACGACATTACGGGCATGACGAAACTTCAACGTGAGAGAATTTGGAGATTGGAAGGAAAGCTGTTTGGGGCTGCTACATAAATTAAAAGCTATTTCGCAGCCACGTTGGGACGACAGAAGCTCTTCAAAGCCTTCACTGTGTCATTCATGCTTCGTGTTCCGCTGGTATGCCCGAGGTCGCGGGATTAAATCCCGGCCGCGGCGGCCCCATTTCGATGGGGGCGAAATGCGAAACCGCTGCTGTCCCGTGCATTTGGGACACGTTAAAGATCCCCTGGAGGTCAGAACTAATAAGGTCCGCCACTACGGCATGCCTCACAATTAAGTCGTGTTTTGCACGTAAAACCCCAAAATTCAATTCAATTAAGAAAGAGAATGGAAGGAGCGCTGGTCTAACACTTCAAATTTATAAGCAACAGACTGTATAAACATTGAAAAGGAATTATGTGAACCACGTGTATGATTGACGTCGCACAGTCACTCCAACCCTCAACTGCTTTTCTAGTTTTCTAAAGAAAATACTGTTTTCGCCAAAAAAAAAAGAGCAGCTGGTGAAAAGATGCGCTTTCGCCGTTCCGCAGTAACACGTCAACCATGTTGTCGCTGTTGGTAAACCAAACGTCGCGAACGTCGATCTGCCCACTTCTATATATACATACACACACACACACACCCATATATATATATATATATATATATATATATATATATATATATATATATATATATATATATATATATATATATATATATATAGGTCGGCAGCTCTTGTAGCTATTAGCACAGTTTTACAACGCAGCAATTCATACGCGGCATTGCGAAGCTCTACTGACAACTTGACACGGCTCGACTCATGGGCCGGTTGCTCAACTGAGCACGCGAAATGCGTTCGCTTGTCAGTGGAGCTTTGCAATGTCGCGTACGAATTGCTGCGTCGTAAAACTCTGCCAGGAGCTGCCCACCTGGAACGAAGTTTTTCAGTTTTCCGGCGCGACCATGCTTTGGAAACCCACGCGAACGCTGGATTCGCATGCAGTGCAGGCCGTGTGAAGTAAGCGACCGCGGACACCTACAAACTGCATGCTGTCACTCGTTCTCTGCGAAATTACGCTCCACGCAAGTTGATCTATATTTTTACAGTGCACACGGGACCGACTAGTAGCCGGCAAAGTGGTCACGAGTCTGCAGTCTACATTTCCTATAGGCGGAAAACCATCGACAGACCCAGCTTCTCCCTCGTAAGCTCCTGCTGTTTTTCCGCTGACCTACCGAAAAACTGCACGCGTGTTGTAGCGCATAGACCAATGACTACATATGGGTACCACAGTGCAAACTGGCAAGTTTACAGGTACACGAAAAGAGGTATATTTCAGTTGGGCGCAATTCAGTAAAAGAAGACGCTACGTTCTACGTATCAGCAGAGAGTACAGTTCGTTGACGCGAACAGTAAGGAAGGAGCCTCGGAAGCGTGGCAAAATGCATCAGGGACCACGCGAATTTTAGCATTTACCCTACCACGACAGCTTTCCCCCTTGACAGCTCTGCGCGTGCAAGCGAAGACGCGCCACGCTTGTGTTGCGCTACGTGACGGCTTAGATACTACGTGCAAAGCTGGCACGTAACGTTAGCGTAATGGAAGCCGTGGGCTAGAAAATACCGGCATGATGTTACGGTTTGAGCTGCTACAAAACCAGATGCGTGTCGAATCCGTTCAGTAGGCACAGATTACGTTTCATGGGGCCATGTCGAGGCCGGAACAGAAAATCGCAAACAGCACACTTCACCTCTATTACTCAAGCACTCACTCCACCCGAGAAACGTCCATAAACGCAACTACGGCACAGTAAACTTCGCACAACTGCTACGGCATCATAACTGCAAAACTGCTCGGGGATCGTACGTTTTACTTGCACCTATAGCACTCAGATGTCAGATACTTTTAAAATCTGATACACCACATGTCGGACGCGAGTGTCAGCGTTTACTGAGTAATAAGCAGGGAAAATAAGAATGCATACGCACCTCGATTGTGACGGCGTATGCCTACAGGTTTGCATTGCCCTGTCGCACGTATCGCTTTTTCAAAGCACTCAGTCGCCCGTCCGCGCTTTCTCCGGTCACGTCGAAAACATAATTGCTTCGGTACAATTTAGGTGCTTTCTCTTCGTTTGAGGCCCTAAATAATGCTGCACTGTTTACTTTCTTGAAACCTATCCGTTTCAACACACCTGTCGCCATCGCGCACACGCACTTCCATGCAATGCCGGTGTAGCAGACGGAGAGACGACAGTTCGTAGCACACTGGTGGAAACTGAAGTGACCATTCGTGGCGCTGGCGTACGGAATAGCTGTAAGAGGCGATTGGAGGATTGGTGGAATAAAAGTAGAGAAACGACAAAAAACAAATACGTACAAAAGCACAGTTCACAATAAGGGATCAGAAAATTTGGTTGTGGGAGTTCATAGTGTTTTTTTTTATTGTTTAACCTAGGTAGGACATTAGGCAGCATAATAGCAAGAGCTTGGTGGCGCAACCCACCACCCCGTTCCAAAGAGGACGCTCATAACATCCATCCATTCATCGTTGCGCCACCTGTAGGTGTCGCACGTTCCCCACGCGCGCGCGCGCACGCGAACGCACACGCACACGCACACGCACACTTTTTCTTCGCCTCTCTGCTGTACTTTGGCCACGCTCGTCAGCCTTTCGTCCAAATGAGTTTCCTTCTGATTTCAGGTACGCCACTTTTACCGGTCAGCCCCGGGGTCCCTCACCACTTGACCTTTCGCTCGGTCGCCGCGTAAAGGTGGCGCCACCGAAGGACTTCGCTCGTTGGGGAGCCGAATCCGATGGGGGATTTCGCGCTTGCTTCTTGCCATCTTGGTGCCTCAGCAGGCGCTGACTGTACGAAAGGCTGGGCACCGAACTGGAACAGCCTCACCGATCGCAGCAGACCAATCTATTTCGAGCAGCTTAACGCAGCCACATCAGATAGCTGGGCAGCTATTCGTTTTTTTTATCCCCGTACGTGTCCCTTAGTGTGGCTGAGGTACAAGTCAGCCTAGGGTAGAGAAAGCCCTTTGGTCGTTTGCAGATTGGCTCGGAGAGTCCGTCTTGAAGAGTGCGGTACGTGATACAAGACTTCGGCTCCGCAGCTTAGTCTCTCTCTCTCTCTCTCTCTCTCTCTCTCTCTCTCTATATATATATATATATATATATATATATATATATATATATATATATATATATATATATATATATATATATATATATATATATATATATATACCGAGAAAAATCAACAACATGAAATGGCATGGGCGGGGCATGTAATGAGGAGGGAAGGTAACCAATGGTTATTAAGGCTTACGGACTGGATTCCAAGAGAAGGGAAGCGTAGCAGTGGGCGGAAGAAAGTTAGATGGTCGAATGAGATTAAGAAGTTTGCAGGGACAACATGGACACAATTAGCAGATGATCGGGGTAATTGGAAATGTATGGGAGAGGCCTTGCCCTGCAGTGGGCGTAGCCAGACTGACATATATATATATATATATATATATATATATATAGCAGATGATCGGGGTAATTGGAAATGTATGGGAGAGGCCTTGCCCTGCAGTGGGCGTAGCCAGACTGACATATATATATATATATATATATATATATATATATATATATATATATATATATATATATATATATATATGTATATATATATATATATATATATATATATATATATATATATATATATGCTACCTGAGCGAGGACAGACTCTCTCTGAGGTAGCGCCTGTGACGTCTGTCTGTCTGTGCGCTTTGTAATTGTGCCTTCGCACTACAATATGTCGTTAAGGCAGCACCAGCTAGCCTAACACTTAAGTGTGCCTGCAGGCTATCTCTCAGGTACCGCATCGGTGGTCAAACTGGGTAGCTTCAGCGTTTCCCTTTAACATTGCAAGAAATAATGCATTGCGCTATATGGTGCTGTGTTCTTGCTCAAATTTTGCAGAATGATCACTTGTAGGGACATAATCGTTCAATATAACATTTGACACTGTTATTTGCCTTGTTTTTCAATAAAGTTGTGCGAGTTCGCCTTCGTCACGGTCTGCTTGTCCGCATCACATCACAACCGCCAGCGTTTAATGGGCACCAATCTAGAAAACCATGCTTGGCTGTAATGTCGACGCCGGAAGTTAAATGGCCACCACGATTTAAACATCACTCAATGCGAAGGGTGCAGATGAAAGCAAAATGACATTTTCTTTCTTGACAAAGCAGGCAGGTAACAAAGCCAAGTCTTACATTGAACGACCCGGACCATGAAATGGGATCCGCGTGTCAAGCTTTGATAAGAACAAAGCAGCAGTAAACGCATTTGTTTAAAATATAATTAAGAGAAAAACGCAGGCCTCGGTACAACACCGGGTAAAACACATTTCGGCGGGACTTGCACTGAGATCGTCGAGTGGCGCGCTAACACCATGCGACGCCTTGTCGCAAACACGTCGGAAGTGCTCTTCGCATGGTTGCCGCTTAACAGCAAGGATAGAGGAAGGGTCATAGCAACCGCAGTTTTGTGCCGTTAATAGATGGCATGCAAATCCACGCCCCAGCGACGGCTCCCCCTGAGTGACAGAATCAAATTTTGGCTGCGCTTTTGCAACTGGATGAGTCCGAAGTGACTGCGCAGCCGTAAAGACGCCATAGCCGCCACGTTTTCTAGACATCGCGTGCAGCTGTCTTAGTAAAATCTGAGCAGGAACGTAAACGGGCAAAAAAAAAAAAATACGCGAAATTCATATCGCAACAACAACAACAACAACAACAACAACAACAACAACAAAAAAGAACGATAAACACGCAGCGGGCAGGACAAGGGCTCTGCATCGTGTCCTTGCCCTTACTGCACTATGAATCATTCTTCGTTGTTATGAACCAAATCGGACAACAAATGTTTCGAAATGATGTAGTCATTCTATATAAAATTTGTTCATGCAGGTCGTTTAGGCTAAAACGTGGTAAATCATACTTGAGTCTAGAAAAGTGCCTGAACTGCGTTGAATGTTTTCATCGTAGCCAACTTGAGTACATCAGTTGCCAAGAGCTGTAGATATGGGAAAGCAACTACGACAACTTCGGCCCAAACTAATCCCACGCCTTCAGCAATGCTCACGGCTTCTCGTAAGTGGATTTTATAACGAATCGAATACAATCAAGCATACTTCGGAACAACAACTCGAAGTAACGAAGCACAGAGGTGAAGAGCCGCGCATTGCGTGCAAACGAGGTTTCGTGCCGTCGGGCTGGTTCCTCAGCTTAACGCAGGAAAGTGAATTTCTTTGGAGAGAGAAAAAAAAAACATGAGAAAGAAAAATCGTCGTAAAATATCCTCGCTGACGTGCGGAAACGCACCACGTCCTCAAATGACGTATCACAGTTCTCAAGTGAGTTAGCATATTTCGTTAGTTTCAATGAAAGCGAAATGCAAAAGACGCCCGTGTAGCGTGAATTTGGTGCGCGATGTTCTACAGGGGGTCACCAGAACCCCGGCTGGTCAAAATTATTCCGGAGTCCTCAACTACGGCGTGCCTCAAACAATATCGTGATTTTGGCCCGCGAAACCCCACAATTTGAAATGGCAACTTTTTCGTTTCCGTAGCCATGGCGTCGTTCTAGTTGGCAGAAGACATAGCGCACTCATGTCGGCTCGTTTGAGAGCGAGCGAGTCACTTACGTATCGTCGTATCTCGATATGCGAGATGCGTCGTATTTCCTTGCGAAGCAAGGAGATACGACGCAATTGCCATAACGTGACGTCACCGGTTCAATTTACCATGCTTTGTTATTCATGAGACAGCGCTGCGGTCCTATTTTTGCGTCCTTACAATTCTGCGACAATTCGGCTCTCGTCTGATCCAATTGGACTTTCAGCGTCTAAGAAAGTGGTCAGATTGTTTTTTCTTTGCTTAGAAACACATGGAACAATTTCATTCGTCTTCACCAAACAACCACGTGTTTGCATTGCAAAACCCCTTCAGAAGTTAAGGTGCGTCCCGCCCCTATCAAAAGGACTCTCTGAGGGGCGGTAACGGCCGCAGCCAATGTTGCTCTCGCGACATCATCGTAGAGCAAAATTGCGGTCTCCGATTGGCCCGCGCTTCAGCTATAGGATCGGATACGAGTGATGACGCCACGCGTTGTCGTGGCCGAAAAGAAAGGGCAAGAGCCCTCAACGCCATATCTGCGCGAAGTTTTATTTTCTCTCTCCCTTTCTATGTCTTTTTATTTCTTTCCGTCGGTTGTTGAATATTCAAAACCTCACCACCCATCTCTCGTGTTTCCTTTTTAGTTTTCTTTTTCTTTTTTTTTGAAAAATCTCTCGTCGGCATTCCTTCGAGATTAGGGCATGCATAGCTTGCATAACACCGCATAGTTTTCTCTGAGACGGAGAACAACGCATAAAGGCCGTCGAGCAGCCGAAATGTTACCCAACGCCCGAGTCCATATTTTCCAAGAGCCGAGACAGATATACACCGCCAATGAGGGCTGCGGCGGCGGCTTTGAAGCGGATCAATGCGCGGTCGAAGCACTTCGACCGCCCTGGCTGCCGAGGGATTCACGCAAACGAGGGGGGAGGATGTCTGGCACTCCGGTATGCACAGACAATATGGAACGCCGCGAACGGACCAGCAACGTTACACGCTGCACAGCCGCGGAGGCGGGGAAGATGGGTGGGCGGAAAAGTGTGGGTGAAGGCGCGGGGCTTTGTGGAGTCTCTGCTGCCGCACTACACAGAGCTTATAGCGCAAAGCGCCCGACACAGGACACAAGAGCAACGCAGGCGCGCGCGGATGTAATCATGCCTGCCGGCTGCTATGGCGACTCGTTTTCTCGGCACGCGTGATCTGGTTGGGCGTCTGAGCGATGACGCCAGATTGCGTGCTCACGGGGACAACGGTTTGTCTTCATCCGAGTGACAGATCTAGGGCGGTGTGTTTCTAGGGTCCACCGCTGTGACTGAGTCGCGGCAACTGACTTTGCAGGTTAGCATATAACGTGAAGGGAGACTGAAGGGGGAACATTAGGTTAGCCTGTGTTAGTAAGGTAGTCTTTTGCTGTAGAAAAGCAATTAACGAGAGCCGACACAAGAAAAGATGGAGCCTCACTAGGCTGTAGGATGCGGACTGCATTCGTAGGTTTTCTGCAAGGCGATTCGAGAAGTAATACTTCCGCAGTTTAGTCGTCACTGTTTTTTTTTTTTTTGCAGCTCATTTCTTTTATTTCGTGGGGAAACGAAAAAGGGATATTGCGTGATAAAATATGACTTCCGCGAAAGCCAGAAAATACGGCAACTCTTACCGTGATATCAGCAGGCATTGTTAGCTATAAAAGTCGAAAAAACAAAAATGAAAGTATGGGGGCTATACTGCCTCAAAGTTTCCACACCAGCCGGCCTTGACGCCACAAATTTTGGCACAGTTTACTGGGGCCTGCTCAACTGTTTATTTGTATAGGAGCGCCGCACTGCATTTTACGAAATCGAAGACTCGACCAAGATAAGCTTGAAAATATGGTAGAACTAGCCGGTGGTGAGAGGGAATCTAAATATGAAGTTCAATACTATAAACTATATTGCTTTTCCTGCAGCAGCAAGCTTGATTAACAAATCAAGCGAACGTCTTTGTTGTGTGCTTTACGCGTTAGATTGTTCGAGTGATAATCGGGTTAGGCACCGAATGGCGTCTTTCTTGGCTCTGCACTGATGCAGCTGAAATTAATTAGCTAGAAGGTGTTTGGGGGCAGGGGGGGGGAGGGGCGTTGGAGTGGAGATAAATGGTGAAGCGTTCGACCCTTCCCCGCTCATGGAGGAGAAATTGGGAAGTTTCCGAACGAGAGGAAATTGAAGTTCAAAGGTCGTCATTGTAGAATCCAGATTAACTTGACGAAATAGCTGAAATATGAAGGTGGTGGCGGACTTGGGAGACAAGTGCGCTACTCGGCGCTGAAATTACACATACTTGGTACGGCGACGCAACTCCGTCGGTGAAGCTCGGGGAACGAGTGGGCTTCTTGGGGAACTAGAACAGGTCGAGCGTAACAAAATGGGAGATTATAATTTCACTATATGTCGGAATACATTGCAGAGGGGAAAGGAGGGAAGAAAGTGGTCAAGCGTGTTCAAAGACAGCCTTAAATAGCCGATCCAGCAGGTGTCAAATGACTCTGAATGCGCTTATATGATAACCGAGGCCTTTCAGCGGAGAAGTTGAGCTAAAACCCTCGTTCCTCAGATAGCCGCCGTAATGGCCTAGCTTACAGAATGTCAGGCACTTGGAGAACAAAGGCTGTCCTGTCGGGTCGCACTGGGACACCGGGCGCATCCCTGTAGTGTCGCCCCTTCGATGAGGAGGCGCCGAGTTTAATGAAAACTAGAGATAGGAGATAAGAAAGTAGTCTGGTTTTTGTGAATCAGGTGTTCGTTTCGTTCGAGGCTTAATTTTTTAAGCTTATAGTTGTCTCGCGGCATACGTCACCCTAATCGTCACGACGGTATCGCACACTCGCCTTAAATATTTCGGCGTTCGCACTATCAATCATTAGTTACCCGCGAATTCAGAAACGAAACTTAACTTGAAGCCCATGCTTGACTTAATTGTATGACGCCTTAAGTGAACGCGCTCAAAGACGCTCATTGCGTTTCCTTCGGCGCATTCACGATAGGCGTCATTTAGATCAAGCCAAGCACGGGCTTAAAGTTAAGAAGCATTTCTGCATACGGGGCTTAAACTCTACTTACGGGGGAGTTGAAGCACTCAGAAACAGGACCGAGTGGGGTGCAGCATTTGCAAGTTTTTGTTTCTGCATAATACAGTTGATCTCAGTGATGAGCGAATAAGCGAGTTTGTCTCAATCCAAGTGTAATGTTAAGTCAAACGGCAATATGCCAAGCCTTCGGACTCTCCTGTATCGGAACAAGTCGTCTATGTTTACCGACAGGCAGTGAGGAGACAGAGTGAGAAAGAGTGAGTGAGTGAGTGAGTGAGTGAGTGAGTGAGCGAGCGAGCGAGCGAGCGAGTGACAGTCACTCACTCACTCACTCACTCACTCACTCACTCACTCACTCACTCACTCACTCACTCACTCACTCACTCACTCACTCACTCACTCACTCACTCACTCACTCACTCACTCACTCACTCACTCACTCACTCACTCACTCACTCTCACTCACTCACTACTCGTGCTGCGTCGTCTACCTTCGCATAGAAACTCGGCGTCTGTTCCGGTAGCGCGAATAAAGCGACCTATATTGAGGCGGAAAAGACATCCTTCGCGAAGCTGCACTTCACGACACGCCTGCCTTTTATCCCTTTTCGGCTGCGCCAGCGCGCGCCGCATCAGACAGAAAACAATGGCACGCCGTGTCACTTCGTCTCTATATCGCTGTCAGGGAACAACGGAAACACGCGCTGTCAAACAATGTCCATCCTCGTCGTCGACTGGCGCAGCCCGATCCGGAGCTATCAATGTTTACGGGCAGCAAGAGAGCAGCCTTCGACGGCGCGCAAAGGCGAGCAAGCTAACGGCTACTGGGCAGTGCGTAGGAGCAGAGACGCGTGGCATTCATGCATAACGCATGAGACCATTGTGAAGACAGCACACCGCGGCGATCGGGCCCACCGGTTCTTACGTGCGGGAATGCGCGGGCCTTGCGTAAGCAGAGCCGTGCGAATCGATACGCAATATCCGGGACAGGTGACGTATGTCGGTCGGTCACAGTGGTCACTGGACTCGTTCGACATCATTTTGGCGCTGGACCCGTCTCTGGAACCTGCTCCCCCCCTTCTCTTTTCCCAACGTCCGTGCGATTGCGTGAGTCACACGCCGAAGCCTGTCACGTGCCCTTGCCGTTGCGACTCCCAGTGCATCGGCCGGCGTTGCTCCGCAACTTTAATAAGATATACCACTCACTTTCTGTATTCTTTTTTTATTTTTTCCTACAGAGAATAAGTGAAATAGTAGTCCGTGCGTGAAATTTTGATATTGAAATGTATGCTGTTTTGTTTTTAACGCTTCTTGTGCTCATATTATGTTTGAAATGTTAGTCACTGGTTAATCCTACTGTATGCCTCGTAAAGGGGGTCCGAACCTCTGTCAAGTGAATTCAGTTTCACTTTTTAGTTCGGACTTTCCCCCATTCAATGTGGAAATCAATTCAATTCACTCGTACGACGGTTGTGCCTAGGATGGCGTAAATGCTAAAAGGACGCTAAAGAGAAACACTAACTTCGCTTACACTAAGTATTCCTTCAAAACTCTGCTCTCGCAAATTTCGCAGTAATCGTTTGACGGTAAACGATGCCTAGAATACAACAGGGCAAAAACGAACGTATTCCACCAACAGGTAGTGATCGACACATAATGACTCTCTGTGCCGCTGCACGCGGGCTTGTATGTTGCCGCTGCGTTTCAATAGGTGTGATGTTAGCCTCGATGTTATTAGAAATTACAGGGACAATGTGCACTTAGCTTCAGTGCAGGCGTCGTGTTGTAGGTGCCCTCACATGGTACATGCGCACTTCTTTAAATTTTACGTCAACAGATGTCGACTTTTGGCCTATCGAAAAACACTAAAGACATTTAAATTAGGCTCATATTAAGCGGATAATAACACCATGAGTAAATAGCGCTGATTACTTACGAAATAGGAAAACGTTCCCATTTACTCCACTTTCTACTGTTATACGACTTATAAAGTTAGTACTACTAACAGCTTATCTATGTCTGCGTCCTCAAATACTTCGGGCAATCCGTTGGTGTAGTGCAGCAAACTGAGAAGAGACGCGTTCTTCACAAACTCTCATCTACCTGTCAAACACTCGGACGTTCGTGGAAGACGACCGTCACGAAAATTGTCAACACACGAAAATCGGTCGCGAGAGTGACAGCAAGAAGAAAAATAGACGATGATCGAGGATCGAGACTGCTCGGAGAAAATAAGCGTGGACGCGCACACCATTTCCTATCTCTCGGTGTATAACAACCAGTGCCATTCTTCCAGTGTTATGTGCTCTCCATCCAGACACGTTGATAAACGTCATCTGTAGGCTGCGGCGATGGTAAACACCATCCGACGGCTTCGCGAATCGTACGCGCTGTCATAAAGATGACGGGGACCGCCTGACAGTCAGCGCGGCGAAAGACCCGAGGCGGGGGGAAGGCGGCGCTGAGTCGAGAAATAGCGTGCTGTGCAATCAACGACGCCACTTTGTGCAGAGTGAAGACGGAAAAAATGAGGTAAACTTCCTGGCGAGGAAGTTTATTGCAGAATGCGAAATTCATTTCGCGGCGCGGGCCTGCGCGAGAACAAGGGAGACCGGAAGGCGTTGAAAGTTTTCTGCGAGAAACACTGGTTGGAACTCCGACGCTAGAGCGGCTATACAATAGTTGCAGGCACGGCTGTTCAGCCAGCGTTGGAATTGTGGATAGCAAATGGGCTTGCCTGAACTTCGTCGTTCCGGCTAGAAACGGCTTTGTGGCCTTGCAAATGGATGAATTCCAACTAAGTTTCCCGTTGTAAGCGCCGCAATTCTCAATGTTTGCGCATGTGCGCAGATATTCATCTTATTGATGTGTTTAGAAAAACGTGATTGCTTGGAAATTCGGGACGATGAAGAGTATTAAACTGCAAAACTGCACCACAAGAACGCATGAAGCCATCAGCATGAAGCTTAGACAAGTCTACTTGCGCTACGCGTCATTGCAATGATATTTGAACGAGATTCCTCTGGTATTTTTTGCACGAAACGATGCATAAAAAAGGTAGTCGCGCACTGTTCTCGGTGCAAGTGCTAGAGTCGCTAGGGGGCAGTCACAGCACACTGAGTGTCGTTTATTGTGGGATAAAGGGATTCTAAGCCACGATTGCGCTCTTTGGCAGCGTGTGTTTTGCTGGTCCGCCCCTGTTCTCCGCGATAGTGAGCCGGGGCCATTGGAAGGAAAAAGAAAGAAATTGCACCTAGAACAACGACAGCTGATTCCTGATGCAACCGTGATGGCGCAGTAACTTTGGTTTTGCGTTGCTAAAAATGCAGCTGCTAAAAATTAACAAATGCCGGCATTAGTGACCCAAGGGGGCGTGTACCATGCAGTGGGTACACGTTAAAGAAACCCAGGTGGCCAAGATTACTCCGAATTCTACCACTACGGCGTGCCTTATGATCACATAGTGGTTTTGGCACGTAAAACCCCAGAGTTTAATTTTGACGGGGCAAGAACGCCCATGCAGCAGGTATACACAGAGCACAGGAGCTAACATACAACTGAAATTTTATTTAGCGCCACCCCAAAATACTTTTAAATTATGTGCTTGCCCTACATCTCCCAACGCAGAGATACGTTCAAAAAAAGTGGCCTTCACGACGCAGCACAACGGGGTGCGGAGAAAACCTCACTGCAGGTTCGAGCGCACAGCCGAAGCGCCGGTCGGCTCTTGCCGAGCGCTTTCCTCCCTTCGTGGAGAGCGCCACGTGCAAAAATTTCTGCTAAGCAAGATGCCACGCGACAAAATGCAATACGGCTGTTTAACCCCCAGGGCACAGTAAGCAACAATGATACGTACGTGCGGGCTGAGGTGTGCTCGAAAACCTAGCGCAGCGCTTGCCCGCTCTAATTTTCATCAGCGGCCATTTGGACTTGAGGAACGCCATGCAGTCTACGTCTGCGCCTCAGCAGGCAACACCGACGCAAGTTGGCAAGGCCTTTATAGCGTGCGTGCGTCAACGCTCATTCATGCCAGCAGCGGAAGGCAGAACGCTGCTCTTGCTCCGCCCCCAAGTCGGTTGTGCGGAGTGTTGACGGCGCTTGGACTATTCGCCGCTGCTGCTAAACGCACTGCGGGTCTCTGGAAACGTTCTATTCCTCCAATCACCGAGTGCGCATGCGCGTTGATTCCGTGACAGCATTACAACGCCAATGGCAACAACGCAAACGTGCCTCGAACGTCCATATAATTTGCTGTCGCAATAACGAAAATATAAGAGGAGCCACAGAAGGTAGGCATGGGGTGCACTCCCTTGACAAAGTATAATCAGTCAATCGGCATGAAAAATTCACGCACTGCATCTGCGGCCTCGATGAATGTTCACGGGTTTCAGAGCCAGACGTCCGTCCAATCAATACCTATAATACAAAACTACAGAGTGCTCTAATTGTAGGCTCTATGCAGCCGAGTGTCCCTGGGCTGAAGTACGTGCATAGTGGCATCGCAGTATTTATTTCTATTCCCCCTTTCCCTCACCTCCAGTGTAGGGAAGCAACCCGAACGCTCATCTGGTTGACCTCCCTGCCTTTCCTCTCTCTCTCTTCTCTTCGCGGAGACGCCGTTGCTACAGTTCGGCGGTTATATCGCAGCGTACCTGCAATTTTTGAGCTCTGCTTCTTGGGCCCGCCACGGTCTAACTAAAAAGGAAACTCTTCAACTTAGAATCGACATCGACAGGATTGTATTCGTGCGCCTACGCTTGTTCCTTTCACACCCTGTCAACGAAAACGGAATTGTGTTGCGTAATTCACCACCATCGATTTTCGCTGACGTTATCAGCAGGCCTGCGCAGGGAAACGTAATTGCAGCCTGCGTTCACAAAACCTCTCATGCTTGTAAGCGGCGCTCACGATGGGCCGTGCCCACGTAAATGGTTTCGGGTAGCCTACACTGACTCACCAGCCAAGGTCGCAATACTGCTGCAGTTGCCGATGCCGACCGGCCTCACTTAGTGACTGCAGTTTTGAGGTGCGCTTGCAGACGCAGAAGCGATACTCTCAGTGTTTGCTATCCTTTCTCTACCTCTTTTTATTACTCAACTGCCTTTCCTCCGCGTAAGGTAGCGAATTGGGTGCCCGTTTGTAGTTGACCTTCCTGCCTTTCTCTCTCAGAGAGAGAGAGAGAGGGAGAATTCTGAATGCATTGAATTCTGGTGTTTTATGTGCCAAAACCACGATTTAATTATGAAGCACGCCGCAGTGGGGGACTCCGGATTAATTTTCTGCCACCAAGAGATCTTTAATGCGGCCCCCGAGTACAGGACACGGGAGCTTTCGCATTCGCCCCCATCGAAATGCGGCCGCCGCGGCCGGAATTCGATCCCACGACCTCTCTGCACTCCTTTGGTGATTTTAAAGATATCGGCAACTTTAACCACCGTTGTTTCCCCAATATTTGGCTGGCGAACGAATGTGCAGAAATGACACGTGGACATGAGCAAACAGAAGGACGTACGCGCATACATGCACACAATGGCAAGAATTTCGCGTCGATGAGCTTGAGTCGATGAACAATGTGGTGGGCGTGACAAGACACAATGTACCCCCAATGCAGGTTGCGTTACTCCAACCTAGCTTCCAGTCGGATTGGCTATCGCGAGCACAATTAGGGCACCGTCATGCTCTAGATACACTGTTTCTTCACGCTCGGACAACGGTGAGCGATGAAGTCGTCACGGTGCGCTCTAACGAGCCAAATGGTTTCGCCAGTGGCTTGCCGATGTGGCGTAAGTTACCTCAGGGGGCGTTTCACGCTTATCTGTCTGCGTAGCAGGACTCCCACACGACACGCCGATTGCTCAAATTCGCGATCAGAGCGGCACGCAAGGCGGCGAGCTTGAAATCGAGCAAACACGCTCCGTTTTGTTTTCTTGAGCGCAGAGCTGCTCCTCGCAACGACGTTTATTGGGGTTTCGTACACCCGTGCACGTGATGGACAGAATTCGCAAGCTTAGCAACACGAGTGACATTCTTTTCTTGCACCCGTTCCTCGTCGAAAAGAGTTCCAGCTCTACGCCGCAGCTGCAAAATTCTATACCCTGCCGGGGTACGAACCTGGACGCTGTCGAATATTGCGGTGATTTGAAATTCTACCATGTTTGCGTTTTTAACCAATCAGAGAGAACGTAGCCGCCCTTTAAGCCAATCACAGCTGACAAGATGGAGAATTCGACAATAAGGCTTAGTTTGAGAGGGTCCAATATAGCACCCGGCTCGGCTCTATATTGTCTAGTACGTTTGCTGGCAGTCACTTGCTTGAAATGTCATCGTGCAAACATCACTGCACCTTTATAGACACTGTTACTTTAGCAAGAAATAAAGATATAAACGAAAAGAAATAAAATTAACCTATGGTTATGTTTTACTCAAAAAGCTCTTATAGAAGCCGGCTCAATGCGCCATCACGTGATCGTTCATTGCGTGTCCCACCGAAGCCAGCACCAGGCCTCTTTCCGTGGCAGCTATTGCACCTTCTTCAGCAATGCAGCGCTCAGCACACAAGGCTACACACCGGAGGGCTTCGTTGCTAAGCAACGAGTCGTGCTTGTCGCTTGCTTTCGCGTGTTTAACCAGCCTAGCCGATACAGCCGTTGCTTTTGGGCACTAGAAAACTGCGTCACGGAATGTTTATTTCGCTTAAGCTTTCGTCATGGAAACAAAAAGAAAAAAAAAGTCACGAAGGAAAGATTAGCGACGCGGAAAAGGAAAATGTAACGAGGCTGAACAACGCTTTCAAACGTAGGGCGTCCACTTGTAAGTGCCTATTTCGAGAACTAATGTAATTAAATCACATTGCGAAACGAAACCAGAACATGAGCTACTTTAATTTCCGGCCGACGGCCAATTCCGGCAGGATACGTTGGTTGTTGCGCGATCTAGCGAGGACATCGGACAGCCAGCCTTTCAACATTCGTTATTGAGTCTTATTCTTTTTGTGTGTGTGTGTGTGCGTGTGTGTGTGTGTAATCTATTCGGTGTACCGTGCCTCTCGGAGCTTTCCACATGCCGAGTTCACGACCACGGGCCGAACAGCAAGCCCACGCGCTCATTACTTGTAGAGCGATGCGCGCGGCTGCGATGTCGGAGCGAAAGAAGCGCGTGCGCACCGGCCGAATAACCGGGGGCAATCCGGTGAAATTGTTCATGCGGCTGTGGGCGTACCGAAAACGTGGCGTGTGTACGCACTCCGTCGGGATTGGTCGATGATTGGTTGGGCGCAGGCGATACGCGCAACCAGATTCTGAGCAAAACGGTAAACGACGAGAGAGAGAGAGAGAGAGAGAGAGAGAAGTCGTAGAGAAAGGAATTGGACAGACGCCAGACACTTGCTACATCCGGTGCACAGCCATAGGCTAGTGATGTGCGAACAATGTCAGCAGATATAATTACACGACAGCACCTGCACACTGCCTACCACGTAGATGCCGATTGAAGTGTCGAATGAAAATATTGATAGTGCACTACTGAGAGATTAGAAGAAATCAGTATTGCCTGTTATGGGGGGGGGGGGTCCATAAATGTTAAGGTATTTCTGCCAAATAGACTGGCTTTTAAAAGTTCACCACAGAACGAAGTAGTTTTCGATTGAGAAAACCGCAACTTGTTATGCTCTCGCAATTGCAGCTATACTCTCGGACCCATTCATGCCAGGTTGGTTAAGTGCCAATTGGCGTTCTGCTACTGGAAACCAGGTCATGGGTTCGATTTTCAGCCTCGGAAAAGGTGCTGCAGTGAGGCGGCAAGGGCGGGATGCAAAATAGGAAAAAAATAAGGAGCGATAGGATATATTGGGTACAGAGCCATGGCGGTCTCATAGTCAAGCTGGAGCACTATACGGCTTCCCTCGAAGCCCTTCCGTATATTTCTTTTCGACGTCAAGTCCAATGAATTAGTACATCGAATTTAACTAACGCCTATTATTATAAGCGTCAACGTCATAATTATGGTGCGCCAATTTGCAGGGAACCAGTGCGCGAATAGCACAGACCGAGAGAAGAAAGACACGATACCTGGCTGTCGAGTCTTTTGCGATTAATTTTGCCTTGCCCTTTACGGAGATATATATATATATATATATAGACAGAGAGCGAATGGTGGGGAGGATAATCATGGTCGTACCTGACCGGCTAGCCTACATGTGGGGAAAGGGTAAAGATTAGATGGATGAGATTCAGTACTGGTCCGTACGCAGATTCCCACAGACGAACGCTCGCTCTCCTCTAAGCGCATTAACACTCTTGTGGACTTGCGCCATGCCAGAGTTCTTCTGCCTAGGTCCCCGAATGTTTGCTTCCAAGAAGGGTCAGTCGTATAGGTAGGCGGAAACCAGTACGCACAGCCTATCGTTGACCGTCGAAATATGAACAGTAGTACATAAGGCGTTCTGTACTGGTTTCATCCCACCGGCAAGGATAGTTACGGACAATCCAGCAACGGGTTTAGCGCACTTCCTGGGAAAGGAGGAAGTCAGTTCCACCTGGTTTCACTCACTGAGCCAAGCTGCTGCGCGTACACAATGTTAGCGCACGTGTTACTTGGCGCAGATGAAGGAACGGCCCTGTGTGGCAACAAGCGCCAGGAGCCGACAGCTCTCGTACTATCACACGAAACGTCAGCGTGCTGTTGGCTTCGCAAACGCAGTCACATCACCTGAAGATATTAAATTATGGCGTTTTATGAGCCAAAATCACGATGTGATGATGAGGCACGCCGTAGTGGGGGGACTCCGGAATAATTTGTACCACCTGGGGTTCTTTAATGTGGACCTAAACCTAAGTACATAGGTGTTTTCGCATTTTGCCCCCATCAAAATGAGGCTGCCGTGGCCCGGGCTTGAACCCGCGATCTCGAGCTTACCAGCCCAACACCATAGCCACTAAGCAACCACAGCGGGTCGTTTTAAGGTATTCAGTAAGCGTCCACACTAAACTATTTAGCGGTGATTTAAGAGTGAAAAAGAAATCTAAAATGCTAGAAAGAAGCTCTAGAAGCCATCATGAGCACGGAGCACTTGGGTAAGGAGCGGTTCAGGATATCTATGCGTACAGTTTCCACAGATGTTGTCGGAGGGGCGAAGTTGCGTAGCGACTTTAAGCTGTGCTTCATCTCTTACACAGTCGAAACATTTTTGTTTCCCGAAGTTTCTTGTTTTTTTTTTTTTAACTCGCCTGATTCATACAGGCTGCACGAGAAATAAAATCCATATTAAATTCATTAAGAACATACACTAATAAACTTTTTAATTAATTACTTTATGGTACATATTGCAATTTATTAACAGTAGCCGGCGCGTTTGCAGGGCGCATCCACTTGGAATAAAGTTGCAGAATGACACCAGTTTGGAGATGTGTGCCATCAAACTTGCTGTAAAAATGCACTGTTGTTCCACTTACTTCTTTAACAAAGCGTTCTCTTATGCAGTCAAGCCCAAAACTAACTCTAACGCCCATGTTTTTCGTCCCTCAATTCGGGAAACAATATCTCGAAACTGGTGGAATCTTGCAGAGCGATGGCAAGTGAATGCGCCTTGCAAACTCACCGGCTACAATTCGTAAATTACAATATGTGCGGTAAAATTATTAATTACGAAGGTAATAAGTGCATTTCTGTTAATTAGTGGAATATGTGTTTAAGTTTCTTGTGCTAGTAATGTCCGTGTCTTCGAATATTCCAGCTCAAGGACCTGCAGGAATTATGCAATCTGTCACAGGCAATCTTAAAGAATTCCGGTAAACTTTAAAAAAAAATTACCAACCATTATAATACGTAGGTGCTACGCTTGAGCTTATGCATTAGTGTGCCACCTTGTCATCATCATCATCATCATCAGCCTGGTTACGCCCACTGCAGGGCAAAGTCCTCTCCCATACTTCTCCAACAACCCCGGTCATGTACTAATTGTGGCCATGCCATGCCTGCAAACTTCTTAGTCTCATCCGCCCACCTAACTTTCTGCCGCCCCCTGCTACGCGTCCCTGTAGTAATGTAGAGTAAACGCCTAAAGTGATTTGATTACGTTGTTGCTCGTGAAGGACAACAATTTGTAATGTATAGGAGGCTTGTCGCCTGATAAAAACTCAGGTTAAAAGGAAATTTTACTGCAGTTGTGATGCGATATGAAAAAAAAATACACGTAAATCATTTGCAAGCAATGATCACCAGAAAGTCGTGCATCCCAACGTCATCTTTTCATTGCTGTATCAAGTAGTCTTCCCGCTGAACCTTTCTTTCTTTTTGGAAGCATATAAGTTTGGCATAGCTGTGTAACCGGTATGCTTACTTAAATGGTGTAATTTGGATGTTCCCTTTTAATGTTGCCCATGGCAGTGTTTATACGTAACTAAAACTCGCGAAGTCTTAAATCGTCAAAGGTCATCTCGAGCACCCTGCAATCATAAGGTCCACTACAACTGCCCCCGTGACTAGTAGAAGTTAATCCGCTCATCGCGTCGTAGAGTAAGATATATGGCTGAAGAAAAAGGTAACTTTGTTGCTATGAACCTTCGTGCCCGTCTTCTATATTTAGCCAACGAGATACCCTCCTATAGGATAAGCGGCCACTGCGAGAACAGCTACATGACGCAAACAGTGTCACTGGCGGGGGCAAAGTTTCGCGTTCTCTGAGCCAACAAGGGCTGTCCTGTCGCCAGCCTGTTGAACTGAGCGGTCAAGAGCACGGTGCGTTAGCACAGCTCTCCTATCCGTCCTTTATACCAACAGGTGTCGAGCCGCGCCGTGTTAGCACGCTCTCAGATCTAGGCTCGCCGATAAAGGCAAAGTAAAGCAATGTGGGGTCGGGCAGTTGATGAGTGCGTTTCCAGCGCCCTAGGCTCTGTGGGCGCGAACGGCTAACCTTGCGGTAAGCAAAACAGCTGGAGCGAAGAGAAGCAGACGACAGCGCAGAGAACGACGGAAATTAAAGTGGATGACCGCGGCACCAAGTCGTGGAATGAGCGATAGATGTATATCGCATGAAAGGAGGGAGGTTAACTAGTATAACCCTCTAGTTGGCTACTCGTGAGTGAGAATGGAAAAGGTTAGGTTAGAAAAAACAAATGAAGGTGCGAAAAAGAAACTGTGGTGAGGCGCCCCTGAGAGCTATCACAGTCTGTAACGACGTCTGTCGCTGTCTTCATAGAAAAACAACAACGTACAACAGAGCTTTTAAAGCTACTTGGGCTGACGAAGTCGTGGAATCACAGAAAGAAAGCGACATAGGTTAATGGACAAGCGCTCGTCAATGGTTCCTAACTGAAACGTTACCCTTAGGGCAGAACAGACCGGGTAGAACTTCCTTCTGCATACAGTGTTAACGTGATATTTACAAGGCAAAGGACAACATATCGGAGAACTGCTCAAAATCATATGAAATAATGAAAGTATGCCGGATTACAGTGAGGGAAAATTTCCGTGAGGAAAGGCAAAACATAACTAGCGCGCCGCTCTGAATAGAGGAGACGAAAAAGGAACGTGACAAATTAAGAAATTCATGCCTCGAGTGCCTGTGTTCTAAAGCACGAATGTTTCTTTCAAATACTCAAGGAGCTTAGAACGACAGAAAGCTGAGTTAGTTGGTAATGATTCATTGTGCAAGAAAAGGTGAGACGTGAAGAGAGGACACAAGAGAAGAGAAGTGGACAACACGGACGTCACTTCTCTTCTCTTGTGTCCTGTCTTCACGCCTCACCTTTTCTTGCATAATGAATCCTTACCAACTTGCTCAGCTTTCTGTCGTTCTAAGCTTCATTTCTAGAACTCTGAGCCCTTTTCCATGTTCCCCTAGTTACCTGCACAATCCTGCTTCATTAGCTTCCTTAATTGCGATATGTATCTTTGGTGCTATAGAACCATGTCGTGGTTTACTCGTAATCGTGTCTTCCCATTGGAAGTTCAAATGATCTGCGGCTTCCTTCAACCATCGACTGGACATGCCAGGAGGATTGGAGCTATTCTTTACGCTGAATCATGGCGCCAAGTTAGGTTCTACCAGGAGTGCTTAAAGGTCCGCTGCGCGGCCCTGGGAGACGGTCGCCATTGGAACCGCCTTTACGCCGATTGGGACAGGTTAGCCGTGCAACACGCGGACATCCTGTGGAGGATGAAACTTCCTGACGGCGTTTGTGTTGTCCACTTCTCTTGTGTCCTGTCTGCACGCCTCACCGCTTCTTGCATACCCAAGGAGCTCACGCAATTCTCGCTTTGCTGATGTAAAGTCCGGCCAAGGGACTAGTAGGAAGTCTACAGCAAAAAAGACTGTTTATTTCTTTTTATTGAATTTATTTAACATCAAGGCCAAAGACAATATACAGGGGAGTGGGTAATAAGTACAAACAAAAGAAGAACGATCAAAACTGCTATAAGGAATAATAACAATAAAAAATTTAACGTAGGAGGTTAGTATACAAGGCTGGCTTCGCAAAAACTTCACCTACAGCGGGAAGGTAGCTCCACTCAGTTATTCTGAGCAGTAGAAATGAACGAGATGATGTCTGTTTTGCAGAATTGGATGTCTACCTTACGACAAGGATCAATGCGACGTGACGTGTACAGTGGTGATAGAACAAATCTGCCGAGAAGGACGGTATGGTCGTACACTTTATCAAATACCTGCAGGCGGCAGAACTTTCGACGAATTGCTAAAGACGGAAGGGAAAGGCTGGCTTTCATGACTGTTATGTGTGCTCGGAGTCCAATTATAATAAGAATAATATTAGCCAAGTTATTTGCTCAGTTAGTGCTAGTAAAGGTGCTAGTAGCAGTCGTTCACGCGCATATTTTTGGAGAGAGAGAGAGAGAGAGAGAGAGTAACCTTTATTCAAGAACCCTACGGTCCAGGTTCGCCCCCTTTGTTCTAGTTGTCTGCCAAGCCGAGCGTCGTGATATTTTGTAAGAATAGATGACTACTTCGCTATTTCAGCCAGTTCTCACAAATCGCAAATTGTATAGTTGGTATAGCTGGTATAAAGTGAACAACGCTGGCAGGGGAAAGGGTTATCATGGAACACTAAAAGATGTCCCTTGCCCCGCAGTGTAGTCTCCTCGGATGACATCGATACTTTGAACGGTGGTTGAAGAGTGGAGGAGTGAAAAAAAAAACAGTTTGGTTCACATGGTTTCATGTGCACCACCCGTGAACGACACGCTGGTGTATACACTAAACATTTTTTCATATCCTTATGGTTGCATAAAGCGTGTTCATTTTGTCTCGTGGGTGAACCACTCACCCTTAATGGGTAAGATTGAATCTTATGGGGACAATGGAAGTTTTGTTCTCTTGTCGACATTTTGTAGGATCTAACCATGATATTAGATACTGCGGACGACTTGAAAGCTGCATGAAATAAACTTTAATAACCATCGCTGCGAGAATCGTGTCAGATGTTTCCATGGGCACCAGATGGTCAGAATTATTACGCTGTTTTCAGCTGCGGCTTCCTTTATCGTAGCTGTAGTTGAAGTACGCTGTCCTGTACACCAAGATATCTTATAATGTGATGTGTAAAGGTATTATCTACGAGGCAAGCCAGCACCTTTAAGGGTGTAAATTCTTTTTCGGGAGTAACGACTGAGTCTGCTTCTCTGGAAATGGGTGTTGTGCAAAGACCTTCGAGAGTGGTCTTCCCGCAATAGAGAAGACTTCCTCGTAGACACTATACAAACGGCGGCTACTATTTAAGTATTGGCCCTGCCGCCTCTAGATGTTTATGAGCGCTTATGAAACAGGCCTGCAGATAAATATACATGTCTCGGCTGACATTTACGGGGAGCTTTTCGAGAGGGTAGCTCTTTGAGCCTTCGCCTCACTCTTGACATTTTCGCGTATAGCACTCCAACGTCATCACTACAAGTATTTTTGGGAAGGCGATGTGGGTTCTCCGGTTTACGCCTCATCACTCGTAGTTTCGGAAATTGAAAAAAAAAACAAAAGACTGAAAAATAATAAGGAGTGCAAATACCCACACACTCTGTACATAAGGCGATAATAAGGTATCGACTTGTGAGGGGCGGCAATAACACTCATGGTCGTTGGGCATGCTGCGATGGCTGTTGATGCCACGGAAAGCTATAGAAAGAACGCTGTTTGTTTACTATCTCGTAACATACGAAGTCATGTGTCCGAAGAAACTTTACTTAGGTAGCAAGTAAAACGGAGATCGACCAATAGAAAGGTGAAAAGAAACCACCCAGAATGACCGAGCGAACAAGCTAAAAAAAAAGGAATTAGTATTAGGTGATATGGCTAAGTTGGAAGAAAAGTCATATTATGTTTAGAATTTAAGTACAGTAGGTTATGGTTGTCACAAGAAGGGAAATTTTTTCACTATAACGTAACGCGTATGCCATTGGCAATAGATTGGCTCTCTATTCTAGCATGTGGGACGTACGTTCTCTAACGCTTACAATCTCGCTTAGCTTGAGCTTCACTTGGCACCAAACAAATGTGGGATCGTAGAATGACCAAAAAATAGGCTGGGTCCTTAGCCGATAGCGGAAATTTTGTTTTTTAAGGACGGTTTGTAAGAGCATGTACCAGTCAGCCGTGATAATGAACATATTAACGAAGGCGACCGCCCAGTAGCAAACAACTTTTACAAAAGAAACGCACTGCGTATTAGGCCCGTGCATGTTCTAGGACGGAACCTTAGAAAGTAGTCGTGTTAAGAATTTTGTGCAAAGATCACAGGCACCACCACAATGACGCACACAATACATAGATCCGCCGATACAAAGTACAGGAGTTTGTCAGTGCCAGGATCTTTGGCTGATTGGTGCTTGGAGAAACTCGTGTGTTTTCGACGCAACGTACAACGCCAACAAGTGACACAATTATAAGGAACACCCAGGACGGCGAGTTGCCTCTTTTCTTGATATTTGCACCGGCAACAGAAGTAATGGTGTTGCAAGCGTTTGCAAGATGCCTGCCTGAATAGCGCCGGTATTGAGTTCTTCGGATCACAGCCATGTGCTCCCTGAATGGAATGCAATTAGCGGTGATAATATTTTTATTAGACCATGATGCCACGTGATGTTAGACATACCTATTCAAAATTCAAAAATATAACCCTTTAGCGAGGTAGAAATTCATTCAATAATAGAACAAAACTTGCCACTTTGTGTTCTGCTAATAGACGATTCTGAAGTTCGTGAAAAGTTCCGGAGAGGAAGTTTTGTTCTAACCTGTGACGCGGGGCGAAGCAAGCTGCCGCGAACAAACTTTCCTCATCAAAGCCTCAAAATGGCCTGCCAGCCGTGAGGAGGGAAGAGTGGTTTCGCATCGAGGTCGTTACGAATTCCAGTCCGCAAGGGCAGAGGAGACGACGGCCCACTGCGCGCGTCCGCGAAATGTTGAAGCCCCCACGCAGTTCGCGTTGGTCTGCAAACAGCGGACTTGAAGCGGGCGTTAATTACTGGCTGGAGGGCGGTTCCATTCCCACATTGTGGATTCGGATAATAGCGACCACGTTCCATGCGGTTCATGGATCGAGCTAATAAATACCGCTGCCCCTATACAGTGCTTCTTTGATCTGACTATTGCTACTCGGAAACTGCTCTGTGAGCGCACGGCATAGAGAGACCGTTGATAGATGACATGTGAAAATAATTAACCTATATATATATATATATATATATATATATATATATATATATATATGAAGGAGATGAGAACGGCAGGGAGGTTAACCGGAAGATAGATATCTAGTTTTCTACCCTGCCCTGAGAGGGGTAAAGGGAGACAGGAAGATCTTTAAAAAAAATGCACACGCATGAAAAGAGTGGGAGACGAAAAAAAAAAAGAAAACGACACACACACAAAGAAACATAAGAGTGTCACAGTCGTTCGAGATCCCAAGATGACTCTCCGCGGGAATGTAGTTAACTCGTCTCTGAAGTTTTCTGTTGACTTTGGGACTGGGCGGGGGGGCTGACGCCCGAGTACCCGTTCCATGTACAGACACTTTTAGTGGCGATAAATTGAAAAAAAATTGTTCGTGGGTGGCCTTGGGAAAAATTGCAACTGCTGTCAACCGAATACAGTGTCAAAGTAATCCGGATACATTGTTCGCTAATTAACTACAGAGCAAACAAGCATTTTATCAACACTGGCTCGACCGCATCGGATACAGGACTTTCCAAGTGACGCTTCCCACAATAAACATACTGCGTTAACTACTGCACGCCCTAGAGTGTCAAGGATGGCGAAATTCCTATGTCACTATTCCCCCAGACAACTCGGACGGAGGGTGAAAAGGGGGGGGGGGGAGGGGCTGACTTGATGAAGACACAACGCGGGAATACCAAAGGTACCTGACTGCCTTTATTCAGTCGGCTTTGACGAAATTCCCCAGTGGGGCACTGTACTGAGGGCATTTGAAAACCCAACGACTTTAATGAACAAGGTTATGCTCTATCTCGACTCGCGAATGAATAGTTGATTTGCAGGGTTACGGCAGCTCAGCCTCGTCACTCTGGGGGAGTGATAATGCCATTTGTGCAGGATAAATAACCTTTACAGGCTCTTGGATATTTTGTGAAGTGAGCGTCATTTTCGATGTTGAAGTTTGCTGTGGAAACAGAGAGGATCTTTGTCAAGTTTTGTAGTAACCTTGACATCGCTTGTTCGAAAGTGAGCGATTCATTTAATTGCATCAAATAAAAGCTAGCTATCATGCACCTAATACGCTCACATTTATACATGACTGACAAGTGCAGACATTGCTACTCTAGAGCCACCCTAGAGCAGATCCTATGGGGAATGTTCATCTCTAATACAGGATAACGGTGATGCAGCCTCAAAAAGCGACAGCCTCCGCGCGCGCTGGGAGTCTGCGTTGCTCAGCTCGGACCTGCAGCACCAACTCTAGGCCATCCAGCGAGCCGAGGAAGCCCCCAAGGACCAACAACCCTCGGCCGAAACCTAGGCGGGGTCCAGGCCCACCCCACCAAATCGCAGGGCACTCAATAAAGTTATTTGAATAAATGAAATGAAAGCTGGACTAAAGGCTTCTCCCGTTGCCGCGACTTGACCCACAGGTTTTACTCTCTAGAAGACCACAAGGATCGCTACCAAATTTGGCGCCTAAGTACTTATGTAAGCAAACTGCAATTTGCTTTTGACCTAGATATGCAGAATGTACAGGAAAGAACAACACAGTCTATCTTGGTCTGATTTCTTGATGATGATGATGATTTGGGATTATTATGGCGCAGCAGCCGTGCAGGCTATAATGCGCCAAGGTCTGATTTTTTAACTACATTTCAGACTATGTGGCATGCTATGCAAAGCATGGAGGAAAATGGTATTCAGCACCCTTCAGTATCCGTTTCAAATATACTTCTTTTATTAACGAGCATATCCCTATGTGCTACAGCTGTTTTAGAACAGTTTTCTTTTCTTTCATCAAATGCTTAGATGATAGCTTGCTCAAACTTTACGTGGCATGTTCCGAAACAACTCATGTTGTTCGACGAGCTCTTTTCATTGTTGCGAGGATAACGATTCCTTCCTGTTGGAAGCTGAATACTTGCTGGCTGACAAAAACATTCGTTCATCATTAAACGCAGTGTAACTTCGACTGTCCCTGCTATTTCGTTATCGTAGAATACATGATATGAGAACTGCCACGTTGGGATTGCCGTGCGGTGTGCTAAATGCGACAACAGTGTCCACATGCAGTCGAATGCCTTTATAACGAAGTACTTGAGGCTTCTGAAACCATTTGTTATACAGGTCACTTCGTTGTAAAGGTCATGCGCAGAACCACTCATATTGGAATCAGCTCCGATCTATTACTTCGTAACACAGGTAATTTAGTTATATGTGGGCGTTCGGATGCATTGTTTTGCACTTGTCATAACAGAAATAAAAAAAGAAAGGCTCTACTTGGTCAGTGCTTTACGTGTCGAGCAGCCTAAGAAAGAAGTCAGTGAAAAATTCGGGCACGAGAGAATTGATGTTTGTCTTACCAATGGGAGAATTTTTTTCGCAGCTTATATTTTCATTCATTTGCTGTAGTTCAGTCAAGTTTCGTCATATACTTGCCTAACAGCTATGTGTGTCTTTTAAGCTTGTGCGCACGGTTGCTGTCGTGAACATGCGAGGAGTAAACTTGAATGGTTACGCACGTCGGAAATGTTCGGCTCACTCTTACCTGATTTCGCGTTCATAAACAGTGAATTTGAAAGGCGTATCTCTACAACGAAACGTCATATTCGGTGATCGTGGTTTGCCCAAACGCTGACACTAACTATAACGTAATTTAAGGCGTTTTATTTTACTTAGTAACGTCTAAATAAGTTACTCAACCGTGCAATAGTGCCAGCATTTTCTTCCTTTATGCCTCGCTTCACAAACTTTCCCTGAACATTTATAAAAGGTTTCCATATATGCCTAACTTCAGGAGCGAGTACACTAGCGTTCCCTCCTGAAAAATTCAATCAACTCAAAACATCACACATCGAAAGTTACAATAAATTTACTCGACGTTTATTGAATTTCTCCGCGCCGTATTCCTAGATGTGGGACTAAATTCAGACGGGCCGAATGAAATTGCACGCACTTCTGACTTATATTGAACAGGTGGCTGTGATTCCTTGTCGGTTTAACTTGACACAAAAGACGCGTCGCTTTTCTTTTTCGTTGTAGCAACAGTTTTGCTTCACTCGCGTCAATGGGGGTATACCAAGCGGAGGCACGCGCGTTAAAGTTTTCGACGAGAAGAAACAATGCCCGTCATGACGGCAACACCTTTGTGCGCAAAATGTTATTTACAATTTTTGGTAGTTGATTCAACCAGGTTGAAGCAGACGCTCGTCCTACGAAAAGCTTTCGTTATTCGTTGCTACCGCTACCCTGCGCTTTGCGCAGTTTCAGGAGATATACTTCTGCAGAAGTCAAGGGAAAACTTGCGCGATAGATAGATAGATAGATAGATAGATAGATAGATAGATAGATAGATAGATAGATAGATAGATAGATAGATAGATAGATAGATAGATAGATAGATAGATAGATAGATAGATAGATAGATAGATAGATAGATAGATAGATAGATAGATAGATAGATAGATAGATAGATAGATAGATAGATAGATAGATAGATAGATAGATAGATAGATAGATAGATAGATAGATAGATAGATAGATAGATAGATAGATAGATAGATAGATAGATAGATAGATAGATAGATAGATAGATAGATAGATAGATAGATAGATAGATAGATAGATAGATAGATAGATAGATAGATAGATAGATAGATAGATAGATAGATAGATAGATAGATAGATAGATAGATAGATAGATAGATAGATAGATAGATAGATAGATAGATAGATAGATAGATAGATAGATAGATAGATAGATAGATAGATAGATAGATAGATAGATAGATAGATAGATAGATAGATAGATAGATAGATAGATAGATAGATAGATAGATAGATAGATAGATAGATAGATAGATAGATAGATGCGAAGACATAGAAGAGGAGCTTAACCAAGTCCGTGCTATATTAGAAACGATACACTCAGGGAAGATAAAACATAATAATACAGAAACATCAGAAGAAAAAGAATAAACGAAGGAAGGAAAGGGAGCTAGCGGTTCTGTTCGGTGCATGGCATATAGAGAAAATCAGTGAAAGGTACGTCTGCCTTATTTTTTGTATTGATGACTGATAAGCGATTCGGTGTTTCAAAAGTTAGTTGCACGTTTGTCTTACGGTCATTAAAGAAATCACGAGGGCCTGTCAAGAACATAAAGATAGTCTCGCTTACTCCTAAACTGCAGGTATGCCCATTCTGCTGCACTTTTCTCGGCTTTAAAGCCTGTTTGATTATTTAGTACTTGAGCTTTTTTTTCTAATGAGAGCCTTCATTTTTTTTTTGTCAGGGAAATGACAAAGCGTGTCCTCTGATGGCGAATACTATTCAGCGATGTTCTAAGTTCTAAGCGCTTAAAAGATGGAATTTGGGTATCACGACGACAATGGCACACAGAGACAAGCGAATGCGCATTTAACATCGTATCTGCCCACGAAATAGAAAAAAAAATTATAAGTTTGTCAGGTTCTGCAAGTACTCGGCGCCGTCCCACAATTCCTGAAGAACTGTTACCATAGCGGAGGTGGGGAGAACAGTTTAGAAGCGCTTTCATTTGACCGTGCCTTCTTCTCTTCGTTGTCCTCAAGTTCCAAATTTGCAGGGCAAGGAAATTCTTCAAGAATTTTCTAACTAGCCAGCATCGATGCTGCGCATTATCCTTTGGGCACGTGATGTTCGCTTAGGGACGAATGTACAGTAACGATAACAACACCCACAGGGCTTCCATGTCGAATTGGTCTTATAAAAAACTCACCGCGCTCAAAGACACTCATTGCGTCATTTGAACATTTTACTCGTCAGTAATCAAAACTAACGAGGCTCGTACCATTGAGCAGCGGCGCGTGAAATCGAAAATTTGGATTTCTCGCTTGGCTGGCTCATTTGCATGCGACATAACGCATACATCAACGATAGGAAGAAGACAATTGCGTTTTATTCAGGCAAGACTTTCTGCACCCGTCTGCAGGGGCTTGGAACCAGTTCCTTTTCAAAGGCGTAGGCAGCCGAGGAAGTGCATTCGTGCCGTCCGTGGCCCTTTCATGCCAATTGCTTCCCTTTGTGAGGATCGACGCACAATAAATCTCAATTATTCCAGTCTGAGAAGTCGAGCGTGTAAAATTTTAAAAGAAGTAAGAGGTAACATTTATTTTTTTTCTCCTGCGCTAGCGCTCACTCGCTTTGACGGTGCGTGGGGAGACACCGTCCCCTGGTAGATATTATTTTTAATGCATAAGTGGGCGCACGCAGCTGTTGTTGGCGCCCGTCGAAACTGAAATTCGAACCACCCGCAGTGCTGGCGTGTACCTTGCTTCGCGGAAGATTCAATTGTAGAAAACGCGATGGTTCGCTGGTTGCTACGGGAGAGTCAATATTCAGGAAGAACATGAAGCGGCGACCGCGTGACTTGTTTCTTTCTTTCTTTCTTTCTTTCCTTCTTTCTTTCTTTCTTTCTTTCTTTCCAACTCAGCCAGTTTAATGTTTGCATTCTGCCGAGCATAACTACGTAATATGGACTGCTCATACTTGGATTTTGCCATTCGTCGTGCGAAGGCGTTATTCAACTTTTCATACGGGCATCCGTTGTTAAAGGCTTTTTTTTTCTTCCTTGAATAACGCGCAATATCATTGTGGATCTTTGACGCTCCAAGAAGGCTTGGAGTGTCGAGATCAAACAACGGTGTACTAAACCTTATTGGGCAAATAAAGCAAATAAATACATTATTCGCGACTACTGTTCTTTTCGAGCAGCCTGGAAGTCACGTCTTCGTGGATGAGTACGACTAAATAACTTCGTGCACACTTTGGTACGTTGTTAAAGAAACCACAAAAACGGTATAAAGGCAATGTAATTTCAGTTCTCTGTTTGAAAACTGAAAAATTGCATACAATCAAAACATTTCCTGGACTTTAATCGAAAAGCAGGGGTTTATGCGATTTAAACATACAGTATTATCTATTGTTTACGAGAACGCGCACTTAGTATTCTGCCAACATTATCTAGATAGATAGATAGATAGATAGATAGATAGATAGATAGATAGATAGATAGATAGATAGATAGATAGATAGATAGATAGATAGATAGATAGATAGATAAATAGATAGATAGATAGATAGATAGATAGATAGATAGATAGATAGATAGATAGATAGATAGATAGATAGATATCGGGTTTTCTTGACATATATCAGCGATAATCTTTAGCACATAAACCACGTTGGGAAACACCTCAGTGATATTAATTGGAAGAAAGTCAAGTTCCAGTTTCCTTTAACCGGGAACAACTTTGTTCTGCACAGACTAACTGGATAGCAGCATGTCATAGCGGTCATTCAGCTATTGTAGCAGGGAATAAAAGAACTGTCTGCAGGAGAACAGCTTCACTCGAATTTTTGCTCTACGGTTGTGCAGTTCATTACGGGAAACGTTTATTATTGGGCATCCCCTTGGCCCTAGTGTATTTCCGTTACTTCGTTTAACCTGCACAAGTGTTCTAATTCATTTCGCCTTTTCAAGGCGCCAACTAACAGTGTAGTGTTGGCGTTACCAACGTTAGAGCGATCTACTTCGTGTAAGTAGACGGGGATCATTTACATTAAAAAAAGCCACTAAATTATAAATATTGTACGCACAGCTTAATGTAGGTGAGCACGGTTTCAGCGATGTGGTTTACTTTTTCGCGTCACAACCGGCAACCTGCGACCTCGTGTCCAGCAACTCAGCTCCTCAGCTTCTGAAGCTTGGCTATTAGTAAATGCATAAATTCCGCAGCCTTCGGTTGATGGTCTCTCTCGTTCGTTACACTTTACGTCCTTACGTGATCTTGGTGAAGCACCGCACTTGAAAAAGAAAAGAAAAAAAAGCACTTTCACCCAAACATGAATCACGAGGACGTACACAGGCGCAGGTTCAAACATACACAGCGCCATGTGCATGTCGTCAACAGTCATGTTCGCGTGAACGTATTTGTTTTTTTGTTCTTTTTTTCGAGTGTTCCGCTTCGCGAAAATCGTGGATGACAAACTAGCACGACAGTACATATTAAGCATCCACACGAGACGTCTTGTCATCGTTTCACATGATTATGAGATGCCGAGTGAGTTCACAAGAGCCATGTAATCGTGGCTCGAACTCAGGAAAGATGCACTCAAGACAAACGAGCCTTCGGCGTTTTAGAGGATTTGCTTCGTGAGAGTATACTGAAAGAATAGGTGGTTTGATATGACTGATAAGTTCGTTATAACGTATATAAACAACGGAACCGTTACTGAGTTTTCTTTTTCACTTTAGTTGAGGTGTGTTTTGGGTATGTTGTGTGCCTATGTTGCATGTAAACTATGCACGTCATTTCATTTGTCATCCTATGCGTCTCAAGTAGCATGCTAGGTGTGCCGCCAGGCAAACTTCTAAAGGATTCATGATAGATTTCGCTCTCTCTTTCTACCGAGCTTTGTGTTTTTCTCCCTCCGTCCGTTATTTATACGGGCTTTATCACATATATCTTCCTTTTTCCGCAACGATACGTCACGACGCATGCTGTTGTCTGCATTCGTTATCAGTGAAATCTTAAAGTGACTATGTTATAAGACGAACATAGCACCGACCAAGAGCTTTGAATGAGGTGATGTGCGGTGCACGAGCTACACATGATGCTTTACACTATAATGCTGTCACTTGTGTCTCCATACAATAGATTGTGCGTACACTGAATTATAAGTATCATTGAAATTATCGAAGCTTCGAATGCTGGAGCCTACAGTCAAGATGAAGGCGACTAATTCATCACTGTACTTTTTCTTTCTCTTGGGAGCTTTTTTTTTTTCGGCAATGACCCCTAACACAATTTTCTTCCTCACGTGCAAGTTCCGGTAGCAGGCCTCTCCTGAAGCATAGCACAGCTTTCCCTAGCCTCCTCTCGCGTTGAGGATTAGGGAGATGCTGGAATGAAGTGACTTCACAAAAAAGAGAGATAACGAGAAGGCATAAGGTAAAGGCAGGGAAGTTAACCAGGCTGAGCCCGGTAGGCTACCCTGAGCTCGGGACGAAGGAAAGGGTATTGAAAGAGGAGAAGGAAGAGAGAAATTCACACTTTGCACGCTTACACAGACAAACCTACATAGCTGCTTAAGTCACAGGTGGTCATACAGGCTGGTGTATTTCAAGAAACGCGGCAGCGCTTTTGTACCCCTGTACATACCAGACGCACGAGGCCAATGGCCTATAAGATCTTCTCCGCTGTAAAGGGCATGTGATCTAAGTGCCCCAAAGATGTCCGAAGGGCACTCCTCTCATCTTGGTATGTGGGGCAGTCAAATAAGAGGTGTTTAGTGAAAAGAGTGACTGCACGGCTGCCTTTGAGTCACAGAATATAGCACATATAGGCTATATAGGCCTGTATAGGAACATAGGAATAGAAGATTCCTCGTTCCGTACTGGAATGGGTGACACAACTACGTGAAACTCCTGCGGCACGAACAAAAACGAAAACTACTGAACACCTTCTGTACCTTTGTTCCTGTTATGACGTCAAGAACCGCCCTCCCCGGACAACGTTCAACCGACTGGACTCGAGACCACTTCCACAAGCGGAGATCCTCGGCTCGTGACCATGCGCGTCGCTGGCTTCGAAAGCAACGAACGCGTTGCCACGGCAGCTGAAGTCGACAGCTTTATGTGGCGACTTGGAGACTGATGCGCACCTTCAAGTAAGCGCGCAACTAGTGCTTCCAGTGGCGCCTTCATCCCCTTTCCTGTACCAAGGGTAGCAAACCGCGGACGTGTGGGCCTGGTTAACCTCCTTTAGTTTTCTGTTTCCTCTCTCTCTCAAAAGATGCTGACATTTATTCAGAGAACGAAGAAAATAGTATCGACGGAACGATTTCGAGTCGTCTCTCGAAATACGACCAGCACCGGGTCGAGATGAAATCGTAAATTGTGCGCTGTCGACGGGACTCGGACGTGGCGCGTGCCGCCGGTGGCACGAGTTGCATCGTTTATCGCTTTCAGCGTACGCTTGCACCAATCGGGGCTGTTTTCTTTTTCTTCTTTCTTTCGTGTGATTTTTCTTTTTTTCCCCACTTGGATTTTTATGTCGTCGTCTTTGGTTGTCGCTGCTTTCGAAACTTCGGCGCGCGTCCACGAAGAGAAACTGACCGCGTCTTGCTGCAGACAAACGGACGAAGTAAGCCTAAGGGCCTAAAAACGTTAAAAACAAGAAAAAAACAAGGGTCAGCAAGGAACTCATAATAGAAGAAGTGAATAAGTAGGTTCATCTAAAGTAAAAACCAACTGAAACAATAAAACAGGGATTAAAATTTTTAGATGATATTGCTACCACCTAGACAACTACACCCATGACGCATTCTTTCTTTCTTTATTGAAATGAAAATAAAAGAAACAGACGTAGTCACCTTATAATGGTGGCGGCTACTCCTCTTCGCATAGCGGAAGCAACAATATAAATATGTATGTAAGAAAATGAGAAGACATCCCGTCATACGGTCAGTACTTCACAGAACACAGTCCTGTACACCCATGAACATGAAAATATAAAAGTCAAATGCAAGCTGCCCCACAATGAGTTTGTAAACAAAGTCACAAACACATACAAACGGCTCTGATGTAGACTTCGATGAGCATATAAATAGATGAGGAAATACACAGAGTTAAAATAAAGCAAGCAGAGAATACAAAAAAAGTATAATACGTAATATACAAGCTCTAATAATTACAAATAATAAAAGCAAGTTATAGCACCATCGTGCGATTATTCAGTGCAATGCCTAGTACTTGTTAAGGATGCCTGTTTCTTCACAAAAATGTTCGAGTGAGTTCAATGCTTTTCGCTGTCTTTGTTTGCGAGCTGTTTCGAGGTGCAGTTCCAGTTTCAGTTTTAGTTTTAAAGTCTGCAGATGTAGAAATTTGGAACACATTCAGATTCCTGTAAAATGCTGCGTACTTTAACACGGTGCGAGAATGAGAACTCCGAATCGGAAGAGATTTAATTGTAATTTCACCGCAATAAGCTGTAAACTAGAGCGAGTTGTTGGATAATCGTTATGGCGGCAATAAAGGAGAGGGAGTGACACGCAGGATAAGAGGGTACGCCAGACAAGGTGCTGAACCTACAACTGATATTTTAATGCACTAAATCGAAGAACAAACAGAAATGGCTCGATTGCGCACACATGCAATGTTACAGCGCGCGAGACCCAAAGCTTTCGAGTCGATCGCTGTCGCGGTCAAGCGGATTGACAGAAGGAATTGATATGCGAAGAACATCAGAGATTTAGCGTACCTTTTGACTAACGTTTCCAATTATGACTTGCGTTTTTTCACAGAAAAGCTCGCAACCTCATTAACGACATTGTGCCGAAACATGCAACAAAAGCGTGCCGTTTAGTTTGCTGCGCAGGCACGTGGTGTATGTGGCGTAGTCTACATTATTCCACTGTCCAGTGGCGGAGAAAAAATGCATTGGGGGCGCCCTGATGCCCACCTCATCGCGATGATTCGCGAGGCTTCAGAATTCTCCCAATTTGATGCCAAATCTGGAACAAAGACTTGAATGGGATTGGGCTCCGAGATCTACCTCTCCGTTGGGCGACACAAAAAGTTTTCTTTCATGCCTTACAGTTTATTTTACGCTTAAAGTTTTATTTGTCCTTTTTATCTCCCAGCGCAAAGCCCCACCACGCGTTTATGCATATTTCAGCGGCATGCGAGAGAAGAAGTTCCTTCTCTGGCTAGATTAATCATCATTATCTTCATCATCGTTAACAAAGGGTTCTACATTGAGCCCTATCCTGAATCAGTCGAACCCACCTAGTGCCTTGAAATTTTTTCAACCCCTTGACACAATCCAATTGTTTGACTCCATACAGAGCGTCTGCCTTCAGTCGGAACCTATTTTCACACTGTGACCTACCACAGCGTTATCGGTTCTTCACTTTCGGGCTGTTCGACTCCAGTGCTTCTCAGTGTCAGTGAATAACCAGCGTCTGTCAATCATACCTAAGGCTTTCAACACGAACTTTGCAATCCGAACATGCAACACGAGACTAGCGAAAGCAATTAATAAAAACCTTCTGTGTTACCAAACATCGAAGGGGAGCGAACGCTACGCTTGAACCGCTCTGAGAGGGGTTCTCTCTGCACGGCTTCGTAGGCGGACGATAGATTAAACATTCGCGAGTGTTCGTCGTCGTCGTGATTTAAGGTCGCTGCTCCGTCTTTAATCCTTCGCTGCGAGTCCGAAACCCTTGCCCGGATGCGATTACGCAACAGGCAGGTGACCTGGGCGGATTTCATTACCCCAACTCGCAGTAGCCTTTCTTTCTTTAAATTCATTTCCGTGCGCTGCAGAACGTGAACGTGTAATCAGTCTGCCTGTTCTCTAACATTGCTTTCAACGACAATAACTCGTGAATACGACCGGCACGTTTCTTTTTTTTTTGAATTTTTGGGTGCCGTCTTTCGCTTTTGTAATTGCTGGTTGGCAGCACCGGCTGGCATTAGAGGGTCATTATCCTTTAGTACCTGCGGTATTCGTTATAACTTTAAGTCCAAGGCACCGCGTCACCTTTACGAGCAATCTTGTACCTGCGCCTCCTGCATCTGCTTTCTTGACATTATTTCGTTTTACTTGCTGTTATGTCATAGGTTGGTTAGCCATGCTAACGATACATAAATTTGACGAGAAATTAAATGTAAAGCATGTAACGATATTAAATTCCCACTTCCTAATGCCTAAGTGTCCGCATGTGTTAGTGTATAACCATTGTTATTTTTCCCCGTATTTATAGATAAGCGGGTACGTTGGTCATCTTCCGTAATAAATAGTTTTACCTTACTCGTCCCCGTATTACCCTTCACGAATTACCGGGCTACCCGAGACGTGTACAATGGCGACCGCGTTGGTGGCGTCTTATCTTGTAGCCTAGAGGTTAGTTAAGTGGCGCAACGCGAGGGGGGGGGGGGGGGGGGGGGCAGGACATAGGACGAGCGCTTGTCCCCGTCTTTCCTGGGTCCCTCTGTCCTCCTTTGCGCTGCACCAGTTAACATTATGGAAAACCAACTAGCCCAAAACGCCATCCTTCTAGGTCGAGTTTAGGCAGAGGTAGAAAGCTAGTATTGTAGCATAAACAACCGTATTTTACGTAGCTGTTGGTGTAAATCATCGAGACCTACGTAATCGTCAACGTGTGCGCAGTTAATTTCTATTTTTATTCAATTAATCATTCGCGTAACACAAAAACGTATCTAACGAGTTGTGGTTGGACAAAGCGTCACGAGATGTCGCTGCCAACGTTGCTGTTGGGCTAGACTGAAAAAATATTTACAGCTAACCTGATTAAATCAAGCAGGCTAGGTGACTATCGGTCACCGCACCGTGTCAAAGGGGATGCCAATAAATCATCACCATCATCATCGTCATAATTGTCGTTCTTGTCTCCCGTAACTCAGTGTTTACTTAAAAGGTAATACATTTGGAGACAAACTGGAAGTCTCTTATATGTGCACACAGCGTTAACCTATTCTTCATACATCTCTGTGATTGCGAAGAAGGAGGAATATTTCTTTTAAAGATTGTTGCTTAGCTACAGATGCTACAGCAATGACAGGTCAATTCCCTTTTTCGTGTCGCATTAAAAGAATTAAGAACGTCCATTTCCAGGCTACAGCTCTTGAAATAACTCTGACGTTTCAGTGGAGCATATTCTTATAGAAGGTCAGCTACATGATTAAAAATGGGTCCGCCTGCGTTCCTCCCTGAACCTTCTTGAAGGTTGCTCGGGCTCTATCTGTGAAACGTAGTGCTGAGGCCGGGCTCGCGTCCTGATAGGCAGAGGCGTGCCTCCAGTGCCCTTCATGAACTCTCAGCGAACAGAGATTCCCATGGACTGCCCGAGAACCAGATCTTGTTGTTCGAGCGCCATTTCAAAGTTACGTATTCCACTTGAAATGTTTACGTGAAAGTTGAAGAAGTGAAATACTTGCGCAGTGGAAAATTTGATAAGAGCTATGCGGGACTTCTGGCAATGCGATGTGAATTGTACTGAATTCTAGAATGTTTTGCGGACCAGGACCACGCTTTCATCACGAGGCACGCCGTGGTGGGGGACTGCGGATTAATTTTGACCACCGGGGGATCCTTAACGTGCTCCCTATGCACGGGACACGGGCTTTTTTGCATATCGCGCCCATCGAAATTCGGCCGCCGCGGCCGGGATTTTAATTGCGTGTCTGTGTGATGTTATGACTGCACGAAATAACTACAGACCGTGCTTGCGGTGTTTCATTCCTGTGTTGACAATACTTGTAGCTTTTTATTTTGTTTTATTGTGCATGTCGTGTTGGTTCTTAGTTTGATCTTGATTTCGCCTTCTGTTTTCTTTCCCGAGAAGTGCTTGGAATAGTCGGTCCTAAGCAATCCTACCTTTCATTTTATTTTTTCGCCTAAAAAATATTACACTATTTCAATTTAGCCTAGAAGCCACATTCGCATTCATGATTTGTTTATCACATGCGTATTTGTTGCCAAAGGAATGCGCCCTTGACTGTAAGGGACAACGTATTATCACGTGACACACACATCTCCCACAATATGAGATATTATATAGCTAATATAATCCCGAGGATGAATCGTTTATAACTGCGTTGACAAAAACGAAGTTCCATATTCCTACGCATCCTCGTTCCCTTTCTCCGTGCCAACGCTGCTTTATATATTTGCAGGTCGTTATATATATCCATATAGAATGGATCAACACACAATAGACAACGCAACACGAAGAAATAGACAACACCACCACGCGCTGTTGAGTACACAGCGTGGTCCATTTCTTCTGTGTACCAACCTCGTTTGGGTGCAGGTAAAATCCGCATTACATGCAACTAGCCTGATGACAGTTCTGTTCCGTACGTATTGTCAGCATCCAAGCCACGTTACTTGGCGTTCGTGTTTAGCTGGTGCATGATCTCGTGTAAATAAATATCAGCCCGTTTCCTTAGATAAGCTTCCACTTGAGTTAATAAGCCTCCGTGGTAATTTCAAGTTCCAGTTAACGATTTTAGTACCGCTTGGTTGAAGAATAAGTGATTGAAGTAAAACTGGCCCTTCTGTAATAGCACTGCATCAGATAAACACGTTAGTCAGCAAATTTCTGGCGACCTTGCAATGACACCATAGACAACTGATTGTTAGCGCACTGTAACGTTATCCTTATTTGGCAGCGATTCGGTTTCCTTTTCTTTTTCGTGGTTAAGAGCATGGTTGGTTTCTGGAAACCAACAACCCCGAAATCAGCTCTTGAAAATTTGTTAAAGTCTGTTGTTTCAACAATTGCCCAATAATATATCAATGATTATACAACAGTCATTTTTGTACGGGGTCGTTGGTTTCTGGAAACGCAAGGTCTGCTGCAGTGAGAATTGAAACACTTTATGTAATCAGTGACCATGTTTACTTTGTCGCTAGCGTGCCCTGTAATTAGAATGCCAGAAAAAGCAATCTCACAGCCAGCCTTCCTCGGTTCGTCATTCGTGATTGCGCAAGGCGTCCTGCCCTCGAGCCACCCCGAAAACATATGAAAATTGAGCTCGGTGTGTGACATTGGCCGGAATAAGTTTGTGCTTGAGAGCACTAAAAAAACGGTTTGAAGTGAAAAGACGCTGTCGTGGCACACACGTGCCAAGCTGGCAGCGTAACAGACCAAGGCATTACGCAAGCTTATTTGCCTCGAACGGGTCGCCAAATAACTGTTGCTTTACTCTTACATAAAGAAGGACGCAAGTGACAGCTTACTTGTGGATTGTCCAAGAGCACAAAACTAGGCGTCAAGCGCATACACACGATCTCGTTCCTTTATATAAAACAAGAACACACTTTGTCACCTATTGAAACGTTGCACATTTTCGAAGGCGAGTTCATTCTCGTGGTTTCGAAAGAAAGGCGTACAAAACGCGTGCATAGGAGAATCGAAAAGGACAACACAAACTTCGGCCATCAGCTGGAAGATCGCACTATGGCGGTGACGATGGAAACACAAAAAAAACTGTTTGCGCATGGACTGGAGGGGACTCATAGTGCTAACCCATTTGTCATGGACACCACGTGAATACTCTCTTAACAGATGTAGTTTCAGACACGACAGTTCTGTATGAACCATAATATGTACATACTGCCGGATTCCCCAATGTTACGTTCATTTACCATAAGACGTGATTCTTTGCTCGGCCGTATGAGTCGAACTAGTTCGCTAACATAAAAAAAATCTCAGTGCCCTTCCACTCTATGAAGAAGGATGACCAGCGAAGCTGTGTATGTGGGACTCTTAATGGCGAACTGCACCTCCGCCGCAGATCGGCCCGGCATCGCACTATCTTCGGGATTGGCCCACGTATGGGTAGTGCTTAACGCCTGCTTCACCCCCGCCTCGGGTCGTCTAGGCATTGCATTATCTTCGGGATCGGTCCAGGTACGGGGAGTACTTAACGCCTGCCTGACCTCCGCCTCGGGCCGGCCCGGCATTGCACTATCTTCGGGATCGGTCCACGTATGGGGAGGGCTTAACGCCTGCGTGACCTCCGCCGCGGGTCGGCCCGGTATTGCACTATCTTCGGGATCGGTCCACGTATGGGGAGTGCTTAACGCCTGCTTCAGCTCCGCCTGGGGTGGGCACGGCATTGCACTATCTTCGGTATCGGCCCACGTATGGATAGTGCTTAAGGCCTGCTTCACCTCCGCCGCAGGTCGGCCCGGAATTTCACTATCTTCGGTATCGGCCAACATATGGACAGTGCTTAAGGCCTGCTTCACCTCCGCCTCGGGTCGGCTAGGCATTGCACTATCTTCGGTATCGGCCCACGTAGGCGGGTGCTAACGCCTGCTTCACCGCCGCCTCGGGTCGGCCCGGCATTGCACTATTTTCGGGATCGGTCCACGTATGGAGAGTGCTTAACACCTGCCTGACCTCCGCCTCGAGTCGGCTAGGCATTGCACTATCTTCGGGATCAGCCCACGTATGTGGAGTGCTTAACGCCTGCTTCACCTCCACCGCGGGTAGGCCCGGTATCGCACTCTTTCCGGGATCGTCCCGCGTATGGGGAGTTCTTTTTTTTTTTTTTTGCTTACAACGACACGGAAATTTCCTTGGAGGGTAGAGGTATACAGCTTCGCTGTAAGAGATCAGGTCGCAAGTTTTATAGCAACCCAGTAAAAACCTTGTGTACCATGCATTACAATGGAGGTGTTTACAAAATCAGTCGTTTATTGTACTTCGGGTGCAAAGAACCCGAATGGGTTAAAATCAATTGGGAATCCTCTACTAAGGCGTCCCTCATAATCCACTGTGCGGTTTCGGGACCGCTAAACCTCCCCATTTCATTTTTTTAACCTTCACTATTTTGGAGCACCAGTGCAATCCCGACAGTGTTCGCTCATATTTCGCGTGTTCTGAATTTTAACGCGAGAGCGTTAATGGCCCCGTGTCCCAGAAAATCCGGTGTTGGTGCTGGCGTCGGCGACGGTGGTAGTTGTCCGTGAGCGAAAATGTCCGTGTATATTTAGGCATATGTATATGCCACGCCTTGCTATATGACATGCAGTATATGCGGTTATATTGCCACACCATTCTATCGCTAAAGTTGCTCACCACTTGTCTTACATTCTTGAACAAGTTGTTTCTCGAAATTTTGAGAATGACAGCCCACAAACAAATGTCACGCAAGAAAACGCCGACAGCGCATATGTCTTCTATGTTAATCTTGCCAGACTTAAATAGTAAAAGTGCGGAACAATAATAGAAACCTGAAAATTATGTAATTTTTTGTCAAGGCTGTGCATTACCTCCAGGATCGGCGCACGCGAGAGGCCGCGTATCTACCAGAGAGCTCGCCTTCGTGCATAGCGCTCGCCGCCAGGGTTTCGCGGTAAACATTATGGTTACACAAGTTGCAGCTACTGGGAAGCGTTGGAAGCAGTCAGGAATATTTTAATGCTACCACTTTGCATTCTTAAAGGCGATGTTTGAGCGTCCTTCAAGGTATTATTCTTATTGATGCGCGCACAGGTAAAGGTTTACTATGGCACACCCCCTTTCAATAACGCCGTAAATAAATTTTGTAATGTCGACATATTCTGATATCAAAATGGGGGTAAGGACAGCCGTCATCTTAATCTTCTGGTTCTCACAGACAACGAAGAAGACGATCATGGGGGACAACGACGAGGGCGGAGGCCGGACGTTGCACGGTTTCTCCGCACAGGCGTGGAACTGCTCCGAGCGAGCGTCAATGATAGACGATGTATACAGCGCCTGTTATATCTATCGTGGCATACACTGCGTTTAGTACTGACACGGCATTATTAGAGACAAAAGTTATTTCTTGGCGTCAACCTACGGCACCACCGAATCTGTCGGGCTCAAGTCGAATTACAGTTGGGGAGTTTCCCTCAGTGCTCGTCACACTTGAATAGGCAAGCTCGCAAGGAATGTGCAGGTCGCGGAACTCGAGCGAATAACAGAACGACTCATGCCATGACAGCAATGTCTGTAATACATTACCAGTGTAACAACTGTATTACTGTAATAAATAATACTGCGATAACCTTCTCGAGTCCCAGGCTTGCATCTGCCGCGCTCAGTAGCCCGTGGGTTCAATGTTTTTGAGACGTCTTTTTCCAAGAAAACGCTTTGTTTTGCCGATATAACGCGCTCTCTCGGTCAACTATGAAGATGCAATCGCTGTTTTTGTCACAGGTTCAGCTTGGAGAGCGAACATTATGCCCGTCTTGGGTCGGCGCAACGCGAGCAGCTGCACAGCGAACTGGCAGTGCACGTACGTAGCACGCTGGGACCGATCGACGAAAAAAGCACATCTGCACATTTCTCTGCTGGCGACGTCCGCGTTTCGAGTTAGCTTCTTCTTTTGGAGAGTGACAGTGACACAGCTGCCCTTGACGTTCGCTGGTTGAGAGACCGCAAAAGCAAGCCCGGAGACAGCTGGCGTCCCACACGGACCGGCCGTTTGCCGATGAGTGTGTGACAACTTTCGCTTTCGACCCTATACGGTCGCATTTAGTGCATAACTCGGCGACGACCACCGTCGGAGGCGCGTGACAACGACTCGAGGCCGCGCGAACGCGAGGCGTGCCTTCTCGAGAATCCCAGCTGTTGGGGCCCGGGGGCGAGCACGGTTATGTTTGGAGACCGACGCGTTGGCCAACGGCGGGGCCGTTCGCGTATTGCCGCCGCATGCAGTGAACGGGACACTCACCGGCCCGATGCTGTGGAATCCGTTGCGCTTGGCGACGGCTTCTGCGGCCCGGGGCTCGTGGTCTCCTCTTAGCCGGACCAGGAAGGAGTTGGTGAAGACCTCGCGCGGCTCCAGGGCGCGGACGGCGGGCCCCAGGCCGCACACGAGCAGGACTAGGAGCCGCAGCACCGACGCCATGCCCGCTCTGTTCTCCCGGCGGTGAAGATGGCCACACAACGCACCGAACGCAGATCAATAGTCGGACGGCCCCCGAAGCGCGCCTGCGCGCCGGGGCAGTGACGTCAAGGTGACGTCGCGGTCCCGCTTTTTGGAGGGGGGGGAGGGGTCGGTCGGGCACCGCGGGAGAGAGCGCGGAACTAACCCCTATCGATTGGTTTTTCTTGGGCCCATACCACCCGCCGCTCTCTTTCTTCCACTCACGCCACTAGTGGCGATGGAACGGGAGAATGGGGAGATCTGGGGAATGTATAAAGGAGGTAGGGGCAGTGGTTGGGAGCGAGTTCTGTAATGAATAGCGCCCGCGTTAGCGCTCCAGCTCGTGCTTGTTCTGTCTGTAGAGTGTCACGCCCTCGGTGTCTTTGTGTACGCCCGCGCTACGAGCTCGCGGTCGGGCGCTCGCGCCCTCTGGGTGACACCAAAGTACGGCCGAAGGAAAAACGAAAGTGGGAGAGACAACAACGTCGTACGCGGGGAACAAAAGGGAACACGAGAGGCGAGAAGGAGACTTCGAGGGCCTTTCCCCGCTAATTGGTCACTGCGAGGCTTCGGCGGGAAGGATAGACGCCGCAACCGACGGGCCACGGTGGCAACGAGGGCGCACGCATTACAACGTCGACGCCGCGTTAGCGACGGCACCGCCTCTCCTGTTTGACGGGTCGCCGGCCGCCTTGTGATGCCCGACCCGCGACAACGTTAGCGCGATGATGCACGTTCTTTCAGCTCCATCGGGGGATCCCGTGGCACCGCCGGTGCTGCTTCAATCTTGGGCGGCACCGATGCAAAAGAGCGCGGCGTTGTTGCCCTGATGGGACGCTGAAGGGTTTGGGGGAGGTGGGTGTTCCTGGGAGACGAGCCGTTTCGCATCTAGGCGCAGGCGGAATGAAACGACCCTCGAGTCGCCAACGTTTCCATAACGGAACCTTTCTTTAAATCACTTTGGATATTTCCACTAAACAGTATACGCATATACAAGTTCGCCCAAGTCATTGATGAAGTGTTAGCTAAAAATGAATCATTTCCATTAAGCATGTTTACTTTACCTACCCGATATACGAGAGCCTATACTGTTAATCACTTTGACCTGCCTGTTTGTAAAAATGTTTATGGAACGTGATTATGCGAATTTAATGGGGCCGTTATTGGAAATTCTTTTCCTAATAATGTTAAAGCGAATCACTTTTCACCAGCACTAAGCGCTTTTTATTAAATATGTGAGTGACTATTATTCTGAATTATGAGATTCTTGTGTATATCTCGCAATTTTTATAAAATTTGTGCGCGCCTTATGTATGTGCTGAAAATAAAAAATATGCATTTAATTTGATGGATGCGCCCTTATCCGCGATGCCTATAGGGTCCAACAGTTGTTGCTTATGCGTGTAGTGAATTTTTTGGCGGAAATAAGGAAAATGAACGAAACCCTTTAATGCCCGAGATACAATATATGCTACGCTGAGCTTGATACCTGAAAATGCTGATAGTGGAGTTATTGATATTGACACGTCTACTTGTTTATCTTTCTCCGGTGATTGCTTTTTCAATAGCTAACAAAGCTTAAAGGTTATCGCTCAGCGCAGGGCGCGTCCGCATGCATTGGAAGTGTCTCGAATCTTATCGATGGTTCTAGCCGTCGTCTGTTCTCACCGAATCTCGTGTAATCGGATTGTATGCGCGACGCGAATTGAGTAGTACTTTCTGGAAGACACACGGGCACCAGCGATTGTTGTGGAACCTTCGATGCCTCGCGTTTAAAAGCCGACGCGCCTGCCCCATAGATGAGATTCCGACGATCGACGATTTTATTCGCCGCTGTCGTTGTGCTTTGAGTGTAACTTGCTTTTGTGGGCAAAAGGTCACACAATAAAATGTTGTTATTCACAATTTTGCTGCCATGTTCTTCCCGTCACTGCTACGTGACCATACGGTGAAGTTGTGGATAGTTCGAACAACCAACTACTAAATTGATTTATTACTTTACTTAGCATACGTTCAGAACTAAAATATTTCCATTGTTCCTTTTTGTACAGTGTAAGAACAAATGGTGTGTTAAAGTAGTAAAAGCGACTCTGTCAGAGGAGTAGCTACTTGTCAAAATATAAGCTTTTCTTAGAATACATGCACTCTGTGTACTCCCAACGCTGCCTCTTCCGGCAATGGGAATAGCACTATAGTACTTCAACTCTACTCTGTGGAAAAAGGGTAACTGCACTGTGACGATTCTACTCTATTGCAGCTGCTTAGAGAAAACAAGTAACAACCCTACAAAACTGTCAAGCGATCCACAGAGTAAGGAAGGAAGAAAAACAAGAGGTGAAAGGCATAGAGGTTAACCAGATTAAGTGTGCTGTTGGCTAGGCGTCTGAGACACGTACAACCCTTCCGCAGGATTCCCGCGCTCTCCAAACTAGCACTGAAGTCCAGCCTCCGATGGAACACGCGCGTCTTGATTTCCCCGTGTGTCTGCTTTCTTCCTTATCAGGGCGCAGGAATTACCCCTTCGGAGGCTTCGTGCTGCAGCGGCCATTACACCGTCGTTCGCCTCTTCTTGGAGATCGACAAAAGACGACCAAGTAACGTGCCTCACTGACCGGCTCCTGTGGCAACGTCAGATGCCCGACACCTGCTTTGGATGTGTCCTGCTGGAACGCGGGCGATCAGAAGTAATGATTCAAGAAAGGCTGGACTAAAGCCAGGGTTGCCTGAGAACTACTACCATTGGGTGATGGACAACAATTTTTAGGCAATGCTGCAGCTTTTGCACGTTGCAGAGTTGGAAGCTGTTATTTCGCTTTATTCGTTTTGCTTGGCGGCAAATATTCTCCAATAAAAGAAAAGAACTGCCGTGGTGCACATTTTACTCTATTGCAGTTGATTAAGGCAGTTTTGCCCCTTCTTGTTAAGGCGAATAGTAACTGAAAGTTTATTATGTATTCCTATACGTTGCAACCCTCTTCAGTGCATTGTACGTATGTTAGAAGCCTAAAAAAGCATCCTCAGCTGCGTAAAACATTCACGTATGTGAGGCTACTTTTCAGGATTTTTTTCATACATAGTTTTGCATCTAGATACTCCGACAACTTGGATTAAGCACTGCCACATATGTAAGCATAAGTACAATCCTTTGAAAGTTGTCATCCCTGCCTTTGCAATTCCTGAAACGAGCTCATATTGACTTCTACGAGCAATGGCGAAGCCGCGTCAGGGCCACATATCCTGAAAAAGGCAGGAAACAATGCAGGCAGGAAATACTGAAAAGAAAATCATACTTATCAACCTAATAAGTTAAAATGTAACAATAATTGAAGACAAGCGCACCTCCTAATGAAAGACTTGTACATCTTACTGAAGTCAAAGCAAGTTCTAGTAGCTCAGATATACTGAATAACGAATACTATTTACAAGCTGACCAACAAATTCAGCCATGAGAACTAAAATCAAAACACTTTGTGTGTAAGCTACATAACCAAATGGCTGTAAATACCACATTCGAAGATAGATTTGTATGAGTGCAAGACGATAAAAAAAACGACGATAGTTATCCCTAAGAGGGAGGTAACGACACACACCTAATAAATCGAGCGTACCAGTATGGTTGAAATTCTATTTCGTCATAGATGTCCTTCAGGTGAACAATTATTCGATTAAATAACATTGACGAAGAAACAACAGACTCATCATTATCGAGAATCATTCTCGCATTCCATACACTGCGTAGTTCAATAAGTAAAAAAAAAACATATCATAAGGCAAACAATCTTAGTCAGGCACAATAAAATATCGAAAGGTATGCGGATTCGTTCCTTCAGAGCCCTTTGCAACGCGTCCCAAAACAATATTGCATCTTTACAACTGGTAAAACAATGCTCTATCGTTACCAGTACATCGTAAAGACCAACTTATATGGGACACAAAAATACTTTTTTCAGTGTAGCCATGCTTTAATAAGTAAGGTTTATGTGTGTAATTTATAGAAAAACAATTTTGTGCATGAGAAAGAGGCATCTTGCACACTTGCTCAAGTAGGTCATAGCCTGGTAGACAAAGTTATAGGGAGGATGGGGTAGAGAGCTTTGATATTAAATTATTGTAAAGCGATTTCCGCGGTGCTGTGTAACTACATTCATGGGAACAATGAACCAAAAGAATGCCCCACAAGATAAACTTCATATGTGAAACCCCATAAACAGTAACGTTCAGAATATCAATATGACACCACTAAGCTGGGTAAAGCATTGACTTGGTTTACTTGCATGAAGAATCGGATTTTTGCATGTGAACTATCAGGGAAAAAATAATAAGCGATATACTATCAGTCGCAAAAAAATAATGATGCACTTTCATGTGCAGCTGTTGCGCATCTTTGATGTTTTGATGTGCACCTTTGCAAAGATGCAAAGAAACCAACCCCGATTGTACAGAGGGAGGTTGCCTTGCTTCATGGGTTCAAATTTAGAAGACCACGTAATAGGGGGCAAATGTTCTATGGAAACGTTGAATATAGGACCTGGCACAATGATGACTCTGCAGTACATGGTATATATACTTGTAGCCAGGAACAGATTACACGCCTTTGCCCGCCCAAATATAGCAAAGGGGCTATGGAGCAAAAGTATCAGCAAATGTGCTTCTCTCGTACGAACAAAAGCTGACGACGATTACGATTTCCTACTATGGCAGTCGTACCCACAACAGGGGATCGGGAAAGACGCATGCATGCGTGCGAATGATGATGATGATGATGTCCATACAATGGCACATACCCAGGAAGCTGGCAGTACACATCGTGTCATTGCCGACTAACTCTCTGACATGATCGCCGCGCGTCCATTACTGTAATTCCCACACTATCGCACGTGCGTATCGCGTATACACTATCGCGTATACGTGCGCGACAGTTTCCTTTATGCGAAAGATGCAGGAAGGAACTGGACAAATTTATAGCATTTCGTTGGGCGCTTCAAGAAAGCTGCGCTTCGCATCGATTCCAATGTGTGCGTTGGATCTGCGTAATATTATGCAATCTGTTTATGCTGTTGCTAATAAATGTACGTTTTTATTAACAGCAGGGATATGTGACGTATTTCCAATGGAGCCAAATATCACGGCCGCGGTGGCAGCATATCGATGGTGGCGAAAGGCAGGAACGCCCGTGTGCATTGGGTGAACGTTACGAAACACCAGGTGGCCAAAATTATTCCAGAGTTGCCCAATACTGCGGGAATCACAATCTGATAGTAGTTTACGATACGATGTGTCCGGATTTATTAATGGAGCCAAAGAACCCAGGTGTTGTTAGCATTCGCAGTCTGGAAAAGCCTGCGTGATTGCTCTGGTTGGGCAGCAAGTTTCATCTGCAAATCATACGAGGCTTGCGGGCAACTTTACCATAAACTTTTAGTAATAAAAATCTTCAGTATTCCTTTGTGTCTTTTCAGCTAATACCTCTAAATGCAAGGCAAGTGTGCCTCAAAACTCTGTTCTTGAAACGTTTGCTACTAATGGACCATAAAGGCATAAACATGCGCTTATAATGTCGGCTCGCAGAGAGAGAGAGAGAGAAATAGAAGGCATGAAAGGCAGGGAGGTTAACCAGATGCACATCCCGTTAGCTATCCTGCAGTGGGGGAAGGGGTGTGGGGGCGTAGAGAGAGTGAAAGAGGAGAAAGAGAGAGCACAGTTTCGCGCACATTTGAAGGTTCACTCATACGGTCGTACAATACCAAGGAGGTTAAAAAAAATTTTGAAAACCTCCTAGGCTCGTATTTATCTCTAAAGCCCACCGAAATTCTTAATGGAATAGTGGGTTCAACGGATTCTTGGATTTACGTCGTTTTCTTTGGTTTAGCCATTCAGTACGTGCCACTCTTTCGAGGGCCCATTCTTGGCAAATCCTCCGCTGCAGCACAATGTGTATGGGGTGCATAAATTAGCTAGATTTATGCCGCATTTCTCTGACATTGCCATTCTTCCCTCGACGAGACTCGCCGATTGGCTCCGTACTCATGACATCGCTGCGGATACGTCTCACAACATGCGTCCTGCAGATTTAGTGTTTTCATTTCGGTGTAGCTAGAGATCGGTGCAGTACATAAACGCATATAACACTTGCGTGACGTTAATGTTGCGACCTTTGGTGTCGATAAACGTTAACATTGCATGACGTTGCGCGCTGCATAGGACGAAACTATACGTACGCGAATGCAGCATTAGGAGTCACCGCTAGCTGTGTAGGATCTTTTATACACGCCCAGACTAAAGCTCCGCTGCACGTATGGTTCCCACGTGTGTGTCGTACCTGCATAATTATCTCACGGTTTGGCTAGTGATGTAATTTTCCCGATAGTTATTTCTTGGTGTTCTTGAGTCCTCATGATGCAAGAAGAGGGATGCGGCAGCTTATCTCAAGACACTCCTGTTCAATGCAGTTTCCACCGCATCAGCCTTGTGGGACCGAAAAAGATCACGTACTCGTGACGCCTGTGGCAGAAAGGATGTTCCACATCCGCCGCCAAGGTTTGTGAGTGGTGGCGCTGGCTAACACTCCCAAGGTTAGTTCTAGTAGTAATACCTCAGAAAGTGGGCGGGAAGACGGCGCCGCGGTAGCTCATTTGGTAGAGTATCGCACGCGTAATGCGAAGAGGTGGGATCGTTCCCCACCTACGGCAAGTTGTTTTTTCATCCACTTTCATTGTCATTAATTTATCATTTCTTTATTGCAATTAATAAGTAGACGTAATTTCCCCTGTGTTGTCCTTGGTGTCCTTGTTTGTTGGCTTCTTATGATATGATTAATAAAAATCGGGCCCGTCGGTTAAACCCCTTTCTTCTCGTTCAATATAAGGAAGGGGATTACACAACAAGCATCGGCACATAGTAAGGTCGAACTCCAGCGTGGTGGGGCATTATAAAACGTAGTGGGTCGTCGTTTTGTGTGAACTGCCGAGCTCTTTATTTTATTTCATCATTCATCATTAGTACAGAAGGAGGTCCCGTAGTTACAAGAACTGTCAGGGGGACCTCCTATTAGTAATTTAACAATGCAGGAATTAATGCATTATGGTAACGTAGCAGCGACAGACATCAGAAAACACGAAGTTTATGAAGCAAATAATCAAATACAAAAAGGTGCTTCCAATAATTGAAGTTCAAAACGCAAGCAAATGAAACCGATACAGCGTATGAATAAATAAATATGTAGTAACTGACACGTTATGGAAACATAGGAATGACACATATCAAAGAACACGAGGTTAATGTAACAGATAACTAGAAACAAATATATGCTTACAATACGCAAAGTGCAAAGGTTATATAGACAACGCGACAAAAGATTTAAAACGCCTAAAAAAGGAGAAAAAGGAAGACAAAAGGAGATATAGAATAAAAAATAAATAAAAGCTATCGATACATTAGGCAAATGCAGAATCATTGAAAACTGGAAAATAAATGTGTACACAATATATACTTATAGTGATGAATCAGTAGCCAGTAGTGTCGTTAGTAAATATTTCTTCGTATCTTTCCTGAATGTTAATGTTGTGCGGCAGCCTTTAATATGGGGTGGCAGTTTGTTCCAGTATTTAATGGCCGTAAAAAGGGAAGTAAATATTCCGTAATTAGTGTTTATTCGAGGGAGTAAACAATTGTTGTTAGAGGAAAATCTCGTATTGTTAGTGTTGGTTAGCCTGTTAGTGATGGTCCGATGTAACACTCGCTTAACGTACTGTAGCGTTGTGCTACCCTATCGAAACTACCGCATCTCACGGCAGCCGTTTTACAGCGAAGCTGTATATATGTCTCTATATGGGAAGGGACACATAGGTGGACCGCGTTAAAACAACATCATGAGGACATAATTACCTCGCAGCAAAGGTGGGGCGCGACATTGGCTGCGCCGATAGAGACGTCGTTTGTCTCTCGCAGCAGAGCGCGCGCACAGCAGCCTCTCTCCGACTTCGCAATAGGTTCAAAAATGTGCCCCTTTCTTTATTTAAATGAAATATGCGGCCCCGGTGTGTTACTTGGTAAGTACAGTGCATAAGCGAGTCATAAACACTATGATTAACTCATCAGAAAACATAAATGCGTAACATAATTAACAAGGACTTTGATCAACCCACTGAATTAACACAATGAATCGCTCTTTGCACCCCTCCATGATGGTGATTATGCGAAGCGCGATTTGTGAAATTTAAAGTAAACAATGTGATAAACCCAAGCCATACGTGTGCATAACCTCATTAAGAAACATAAAGACGTAACCAATAATTGAGGAAAAGTCTAATAAAGCGTCGAAATTAACCCAGTGATAAACACCGGGACCGCAGATTTCAGCTTCGCTGGTTTGCCATCTGTATGGGGTGCATGGGCGGTAATTGTTTTCTTCCACGTGCCTGGTAAAGAATAGCTCACCAGTTACCGTCGACAACAGGCGGCCCTTAATAAGATAGAGTTTCTTTTCGCTTTGTTTGTGCGTCAATTATAGAAAAGCGTTCTGCCTGTCAGCTGTGCTACCTGAGAAAACAAAGGGTAATAAATCCTCCGCAGATGGACAATGGGCAGCAGGCCAGCGAAAATCTTGGGCGGAGTTTTGGCTTTCTTGTTGTTTTTTTCTCAACGTTTTCTTTTTTTCTTTTGTACTATTGCCAAAAAAAAAAAAACAAGGTGAGTTAGGTAAGTGAAAAAGAATTCTGTTGGATGTTGTGCACCTGCGAAGGAACACAGAGTGAAACTCGAGTGAAGGAAACGGAATAAGAAAAAAGGAACAAGGCTGCGGCAAGGCCCGCATCGGCGTTCAAAGACAGAAAGAAAAGCTCTGCGCTGTCCCCATCTGCGTCGCAGTCGTGTCACCGAGACCCCGGAAACAAGAGCAAGCGTTGTTTTTCTCCTGTTAAAGCGGTGCTAGACGATGGCTAACGTCCAGGCTACGTTTCTGTTTCTTTCCTTCTTTTTCTCTTTCCTTCTTTCTTTCTTTCTTTCTTTTGTGAAAGAAGCCGTCAAAGAAATATGTCTTCGCTGCCGAGTTTGAAGGCCAGTCGGCGCTGTCGTCCAACAAAATTGACGCAAGAGAGTCCCGGCCATGTGACAAGCCGGCCGTTGTATCGCCGAAATGTGTCCACCGATGTCGTGGTCACTGACTGCACTCTCGATCGACCCTCTTTCGATGGCGAAGAGACAGGCGAAAGTGACAGCCAATTCCGGTGGTACGGCATCGGAGCCTTTGTTTTTTCTCTTATTTTTCTTTTTTCATGCACAGAGCATGGACGATATGCCCACTAGCTGCTTCAAATGCCTCAGCGCGTGCCCGAAGCATAGCTGAAGGTCAATGTACCCCATCAGCCGGTCATCACCTTTGAAAGGCGCCTGTCTGGCAGCGCTGCGCGATGACGCCACCCCTGTACAGCGATATTTTAGTTTGTGTTTTGGTTCTCTTCTATTTGAAAGCATCAATACAGAAGCTGAAATATTTCAGTTATAACACGAGCATCATCGCATCACGCCGAACCCGGATGTGCGCGCCTGTCAGTAGCGCGCACTGTACCTTCAGTTATGTTTTCCGACACGCGCCTGCGCTGTTCGCGGTTCGTTTGACGCCGATGTTACACGTATCAGTTGTCGCATTCAATTAAGCCCAACAGGGATCTGTGGAGCGGATGAAATCGTAATGCTCCAAAAAAACATGGTTTAAAATATTAGCACGTTTACAGCAGTTATTCAACCGCTTCACGATTGCTTCGCTTCACGCAGACTCCAACACGCCTGTTGGATCTGCATAATTTTAATTATCGAGTGTGCATAAACGTGCGTAGGCGCTTGTCAGAGGTTCCTGTTACTCCTGGCGAAGTATGAAGAAGGAGAGAGAGAAGCACGCGGAGCCTAAAACTATACAATACAGAGAAATATTAGTAGGCAAGAAAAAAAAAAAAGAAAGACGACAAAGAAGCGATAACAAAAGAGGGTGGCGACGCCTTCTTGACGTTGCCACGCAAACTCGCCCTGGTAACGTGACTTTAGTTTTCTTTGGTCACTTCTTTGTATTTCTTTCATAATTACCAATATTCTAAATGTGTTTTCTTTTGTAGATTACTCAAGTGTGAACTTGCACTTCGGTGTGTTTTGGGCTTTGACGACGTGTCACATTTTTCGTGTAGTACAATTCGAAAGTGTGCCAGGGCCTGTATGTTCGCAGGCTCTCGTTATAATTAAGAAAATTAGACCAGTAGACGTAGACTACGTCACGTGACGTCGTCTATGTCTTCATCGCGCCTGTCGGCGGCGCTGCGCCCGAATGTGTGCGGCAGAAAAAAAAAAAAGAGAAACGAAAATGGGAACCAGAAAAAGAAATAAGATAAAGAAAAGGAAAATACGGAAATCACACAAAAGTGTAAAGTAAGTAAAAATATTCAGGACGTGAGACGCCGAAGTGACTAAACGCAATCGGTAAATCAAAAACATGAGCGTTCTGTCATTGAACCGTTCGCACGGAACTGGAGAAACGCAGTTATCTTCGCAAAAGGTGAGCAGCCTATACATACACGAAAGTTAAGCAGAAGGATCCTCATTAATTGCTATACTAGACAAGCTATGGCGGCCGTGAAGCGTGCTGCACGCTCAGAGAGTACATTTATCGGCGAGAAAGAGAGCGACGAAGGCGTGCCAATGACGCCCATGTTTGCGTGCGTTTGCGTTCCGCTGACCAGGCGCAGCCCCTCACATTCGCATATGACGTGCCACGCGGAAATGCGAATGAATAATGGATACATACGCCGGAGAATGTAGTTCTGTGCGTATAGACACGACACACGCTACGTATGCCTACTATATACGGCTCCGTGCCGACATATGTTGACGTAGCTGTGCAAATACACGCGCAACGCAAGGTCAACAGTGCCGCAAGATGTGTTCCGAAGGCACCGTCTCTGTCTGCTTTGCTCAGCGCGCCGGCGTCTTCCTACCGGAAGCCGCCGTGAATTCGTACGTGTTCTATTTTTTTTTGTCGCGTTCGTTTCGCGCTTTGCAAGATGCCTTTACAGACGCTCAACTTTATGATTCTTTGGCGATCTGCGGGGCTGTCCTTTTTTCGCGAGTTATAGCTAAGCTGACCCACCGCGGTGACTTATAGCGGCTTTGGTGGGCTGCGGTGCTAAGCACGAGGTTGCGGGATCGAATCCGGGCCGCGGCGGCCGCATTTCGATGGTTGGCGAAATGCAAAAACACCCGTGTCCCATGCATTAACCCGGAGCCTCTCACTACGGCATGCCTCGTAATCGAAATGTTGGTTTGGCACGTAAGAACACCCCATAATTCATAGCTAAGGTGTTCAGGGGCGACGCCCGTTTTCATGCTGCAGTGAAGACCAGTTTGCGGCTACGTGCTTAGTGTGTTAATCAAAGAACATTCAGAATCCATAATTTTCACTTTGAAAGGTAATTGTAAAAATTATAGTAAAACAAAAGTGGCCTTGCACGTGAATTTCATTTGAATCCGCAGCAACTTACTTGCGCAGGTATTTTTAACGCACCATCCGTAAAACGAGTCATCCGTAATGTCTTAAGTTGCTTCAGAAGTATGGACCACTCACAAGTTGGTATGGTTGCATTCTTGAAAAACAGTGCCCTTAATGAGGGTAGGTACTGCGACAGCGTAGGCGCATTCTTGAAAATGCAGTAGTTAAACAAATGGCCAGCGCCACAAACTCGACAAAAACGGGCGTCGTTGTAAAATTTCTTACGCTCGTCCCGTATTTACCTGCGCACTTTTCAGGAATGCACCTGTACGGTAACTGACGATGTGTGTGCTGTGCTATGTGCTCTCTCTCTCTCTCTCTCCTCCCTATCTCTCATCCCCCCATCCCGCTCCCATGTGTAGGGTAGCAAACCGGTTGAGCTGAACTGGTTAACCTCCCTGCCTTTCCTTCTCCACTTTTACCTCGCGGGAAGAGAGAAAGATAGAGCAGGCATAGCAAAGGAGAGGGAAATCTGCCAGATGAGCGTGCTGTTTGCTACCCAACCCTCGGTGCAAGCGAAATGGCGACTATAGCAAGAAGAAAAAGGGTTCGGTGCCGAGTTACTGGCAAATGGCAGAGAAATGAGTTAGGCCTTACGACGCACATCTTTCAAGTTTCAGATCGAGATTGCAATATATATATATATATATATATATATATATATATATATATATATATATATATATATATATATATATATGAATACCGGCCGGCTGTTTTTTAGGAGGCTCAGAAATGTTAAATGTTCAGAAATTTCCTGTGGCGGATGGCACAATTCTTCTAACCCTTTATCTGAATTAATTGATGAGGCGGCCAGTAGTTCAAGGCGAAATCAATACGCTTCATTAAATAATTGACTGTCGTGACTAAAATTGACTAACTTTTTTAAATAATTCCTTTATGGCACATATTTTAATCTATGAATTATAGCCGGTACTGAGTTCCCAAGGGGTATCCGCTTGCGAAGAATTCTCTGGACTGTGCCAGTTTCGATAGATTAATTTTCAATGCGGCCGACGAGATGCATTGGCGCTCGAGTTACTTCTGATTAGATAACACCCTCTTATGCACTGAAGCACGAAAGTAGCTGGCATACCGATGCATACCGTCGGACACATCGAAAATTAATGTCTCGAAGCTGGTGCAGTCGAGAGAACTCGTTGCAAGCGGATACGCCGTGCGAACTCACTAGCTAGAACTCGTTGGTAAAAATATGTACCGTAAAATAATTAGGGAAAAACGAGGGTTATTATGTTAACTATTTAATTATTTCCTAAGTCGCTTTGATATCTCGTGGAATTAAATGACCTAGCCGAGTACTTTCAATCAAGGATTAGAATTATGCTACCTGAAACTGGCCATTTTTTAAAATTTTGGACCCTCAAAAAAAAAGAAAGAACATCTAATATATGCAAAAGCACGTGCGCTTTTTTAAGCTCTCTGATTCCCTCTTCACCTCTACCATGTGACAGGCTTTCCACACTTCACACACACACACACACTTTTTCCCACTTTGGCACTACTCACCCGCCGTGGTTGCTCAGTGGCTATGGTGTTGGGCTGCTGAGCACGAGGTCGCGGTATTGAATCCCGGCCACGGCGGCCGCATTTCGATGGGGGCGAAATGCGAAAACACCCGTGTGCTTAGATTTAGGTGCACGTTAAAGAACCCCAGGCGGTCAAAATTTCCGGAGTCCTCCACTACGGCGTGCCTCATAATCAGAAAGTGGTTTTGGCACGTAAAATCCCAAATATTATTATATTATTATTGGCACGACCAGTGCTAAGGCGTTAAAAGGAGCACTGCGTTTACCCGGGACGATGCAAAGGAGCATTATAAGCGTGGTCCCTTACGCCGGTCCATTTCAAGGACTGCACTAGTGCGGCAATAACGTTCAGCAACAGCGAAGGTTGTCGTTACGGTCCCAGTATTTTCGACTCGCAACACACCGACAGTCCGGCCGGTGTAAAGTCGTGTGGGGAGAGTTACTGACGCGCAGCACCCAAGCAAATGCTTGTGCGCTTAAGTCCCCGTGTTAACCTCACCGTGAAGCCTGCTATAAGCCAGTGAGCACAATATATCTGCCATACAGGAACGTAAAAGGGATTGTTTGGTATTGCGAAGGCTCGTGAAAAGTAACTTCCAGTGCCTATACGAATCTATACACAAAGACTGCCCAAGTGGCAGTCCCTGTTCTCTGTCGTGGCGGTAGCTGAATTCTCGGTCGGTTTTGTTACCATAGTTTGGACAGTTTCCTCCTTGCGCACTTTCTTCACAACCCGGTGAAAACAAATTCAGCATTTTTCTGCACACACACACACACAAACACACACACACACACACACACAAACACACACACACACACACACACACACACACACACACACACACACACACACACACACACACACACACGCACGCACGCACGCACGCACGCACACACGCACACGCACGCACGCACACCGTGTGTGTGTGTCGTGCCCGAGATGTTTGACAAAATGAACTCGCAACCCACGGACGGGTTTAATATACCGACAGAACGTCGTGTACTTTGCTTTTCTAGGTTCCCTTGTGTGTTTCTTCACTTTTACATGCTACTTGGTTTGATTCGTCCAGAAGACTGAGATCCAGATGGCACCAGAAGAAAAATAAAGAAACAGAGGAAAGAAAGAGAGACCTTGCCGCAACCCTCAGTCTCGAGCATAGAATTGGCGTCTGAACTACTGACACACTAAACATATCAACTTCCACCTGTGTATGCGCCGTTCCATCTTACTCTTTCTCTCCTCTACATTGTTTTGTTTTGTTTTGTTCGGGCCATTTTTCTGCACATTTCTGTCTCTTTTTCTTTCGCCAGGCTCAGTGCCCATTCTTTTTTATTCGTCTGTTCCGTCTGCTACTGCACTGGGATTTAAAATTAATATTGGAGGGACACCTAACGTCTAGAAACTGCGCAGTGGTTTTTTGAGGGCCGCCGTATGGTGGAGTGCTTCGCGAATTAATCTGGACCACACAGGTTTTTTTTTATGCGCTCCCAAGGCATGCTACACGAGCATTTCTGCATTCCGGCCCCGTCGGCAAGCGATTGAGCATCGAACCCGATACCTCGTGCGCTGCAGTGTAACTCCATCGCCATTGATCCACCGCGGCGGGGGTGTGTTTTGCTCTGTTACTGTTTTTTGCCTAACGTGGTGGCCTGTACCTAGCTTCTATCTTGCTTTATTTCTTCTCATTTCTCTTTACTTTGGCTTCTGTTCTTTATTTTATCTAACATCTGATAACCCCCCTGCTTCCACCTACTTCGGCAAACACTTGGGCAAATAGAGGCAAGCCGCGAGTCGTGATCCGCTCGATACTCAAACGCAATATGAACGAACTGTAGCGGCCACGTTTTTTTTTTTTTCTTTCTTTTCCTGGTCTCCGCGGCCAAGTTCGAGTTTGAGCGGTATCGCCGCTGGATGCAACCACTGGAAACAGATCGACGCAGTCCGCGGTAAACAGCGGCTGGGCCGGAAAAAAAGTCCACGCGGAGAGGATGGCAGCGGCGGCGAGTCCTTGTGTTGACAGTGAACGCCTCCACGCACAGTTTCGTGGGAGAAGCAAGAACGGACAACGCGTGGCTGTACGGGAAAACGAGAAGAACAAAAAGAAACGATGTTCGAGCAGAAAGATATGTCAGGAACATCTTCGTGGAAGAGTCAACAAGAGGCCCCTGTTGTGCAGGGGCTTGCGTGCGCCGTATTTCTTCTCTCTCTCTCTCTCTCTTTATATTCATGGAGTGCGATAGTCCTTCGGTCGCAATCGTAATCTCCCTGAGGGAGATTCTCGTCTTGTACCGAGGAAAACCAATAATATCTTTGATAAGCGCTAAATAGACGCAACTGTGATCGCTAGTGCCGTATAACGTTTCCATTTGTGCCCTATACAGGGTGTCCCAGCTAACGTCAGCCAAGATCTTGAAAATAAAATATAGTATATAGGAGGATGCACGTACTGGTATTCTGCCAGAAGTGATGTTCCGCACTAGGAGTTATTTTTTCGCACTTGAACTGTAGATAATTAGATGAGAATATATAACGAACATCTTAATTACTAATCGAGGACGCGAATTTTGATGGAAAAGTATTGTGTTTTAAAACGCCCGACTCAGTTGTTGTCAGCGGGCTATGTCTGGCGTAAATAATTTTTTTTTCGCGTCATAAAGAAAACGCGCGAAATATCCGCGCGCTGCGACGCCAGCGATCCCAAACGCTACTCGAAAGAATTAACACTGCTCGGTGCATTTGTCCTTTTCCGCAATGCCACTGAGCACTGCATTGGCTTCGCGCTTCACGCGACGCCAACGGAACGCTTTTTTTTTTTTTCGGTACGCCTCCATATAGAACGCAGGTGTTGTTACGTTCAGACCCACTCGCCATGCTGGTTCTGAGGTAGCTATATGGCTTTGCGCTGCGAAGTCCCAGGGCACGGGATGAAATGCCGGCCGCGGCGGCCGCAGTTCGATGGGTTCGAAATGAAGAAAGCGACCGTGTCCCGGGCATTGGGCGCACGTTCAGGAAACCCACGTGGTCAAAATTATACAGGAGCGTCCCGCCCACTACAGCGTGCCTCATAATCGCGTCGGGGTTTTGGCACGTAAAATCCCACAACGATTATTTTTTTATGTGCATTCCGAAGCCGCAGGGAGGGCCCACGATCACGTGATCTGCAGCGTGGGGCCGCAGTTAGGTGATTATGTCAATAGTCATTATGTATACAGCCCTCGTCTATCGTTACCGAGAGACTGGGCTTGCGTTGACTTGTTCCTATTCTTTCGCAAGTTGGTTTCGTGCTCGGTCGTCATTTTAACGTGCAATAATTGCGCTAGTTCCTGCGCCCCTACTTTAATTTCTAACAAACGACAACATTCGCGCTGACGTAAAAAAAAAAAGAAAAAGAAGAGAAGTGATTCAAATCGCCACTCTACGCTGTGGACGTGGCACCTAAGAAGTTTCCGAAGATTTCCATTCGCGCACGTTGGTCCTCGGTTCGCCTACTTTACTCTCAAACGAAGGCGTCAATGTGTTTTCGGCCTCATTACAACCAGTGCCTAAAACAAGAGCACGCTGCGTTCGTCTACACGAGAACGTACGAGAGGCTTCGTAGTGTGTGCGTGGTGCGTTTACTGCCGGACGTCTTTCAGTGCCGGACGTTCGCAACCGGACGTATTTCTGGCTGTCTTTCTCTCGCGGTTCCATCACAGAGTTGACTCGTAACGCCTTTATTTGTCACTACGCGAAGCTGAGGTAATGGGCCCTTTACTTGCGGCGAATGTACTACCAGACGGAGCTAATTCGACCTTCTTCCGCGCAGCTCGCTCGCTCGTATTGCACTGTCTCCCTTCGTCTACATTACCACTGGCGGTTTTTCATTCCTTCTCCCTCCCGTGCCACGCACCCTCTGTTGACGTCACCGAGTGAAATTCTACGGAATCGGGAATGAAGTAAGGTCGCGTCGCAACCCTCTCGCCGACCATGCACCGTGGTCGACGTGTTCGTCCGTCTGGCGGCGCGCCGTTCGAAAATACCGGCGCACGTGAGGCGCTCGTCACGTTTGCGCCGTGGCCCCGCTAGCTCGCAGAGATCCCCACCTAGATCCCCATCGCCCTCCCCCAGTCCCTCTTTCCACATTCACCTTCCCCTTTCGAAACACCGAAAAAGAAAAAAAAGCGCGTGGGCAGTAAGGAAGGGGTTGGCTACGACCAAGGCGCCAACATATTACGTGTTCCCAACAAAAAAAAAAAAAAAGAAAGAAAGAAAGAAAGAAAAGGTAGGGAGCTCGTCTATGAATGGGGCTTGCCTGCCAGTCGTCCAAGTGAAAGCAGTCGCATTCCTGGCCCAAGTTGCACAAGCGTCGCTGTCGCCGTTGCGCCAAAGAAAGGAGTGCGGCAAAGGAACGGCCGTGAATGAGCAGCGCATAAAGAAACGCGATTCGCTCGCATACATGTCCCGCGGCAAGTCGGCAATGCGGTCCCTCGCGGATAAAATGAAAGCAAGCGTGACGCGATCGCCTCCAGTTACGCAACCGACGGGGTTGCGTTATAAAGGCGTGCGAAGCTGTAATCTTTACGAGGCCGTAAAAACGTAATCTCGCAACTGCAAATTTTTTCGAGTGCATCGCTCAGGTAGACCAGTACGGCAAATGCGGCTGGTTACGCGTGTTTTATGCGAAGTTTCCATCGACTTTAACAAACGAAAAAAATTTTTGGAGGCCGTGGTGGTTCAGAGGCTGTGGCGCTGATCTATCTGCTCACCGCGAGGTCACGGGCTCGGTGCCAGGTCCGTGCAGCCGCTTTTCGGTGTTAGCTTAATGCGAAACCGCTCGCGTACTTAGTATGTTTGGGTGCGCGTTAAAGAAGCCGTGGTGGCCGAAAATATTTCGAGGTCCGTCAATACAGCCGGTCTCTAAAAGCCAGTGCTTTAAGATTTCTAGGAAAGCTAAGACATCTTAATTTGATAGGGAAGTTGTCTAGAAAGGCCGGACCTGCCGTCACTGACACTGGTTACGAGGCCTAGCAAAATTTTTCTGACGTTGTATGACGTAACATAGGTCTGCGCAACGATTGACAGCATAGCGGACGACCGAGCGAGCCGAAGCCGAAGCGAGTGCCAGAATGTCGTTATGCCCTGCTACCATGTGATAGCCCTCTGTGTCATGATGTCACGGCACATACACCTCCTGAGCAATGAAATGGAGACTGGTTCGTAGAAAATATATTGGAATAAATTATTCAGGGCATTCTGAGGCTTGAGAGTTTTTAGGGTTGCCTTTTTTTAGGGTTTCTGGGTCCAAAGTATTTATTAAAAGCACAAAATAAGAAGTTGAAAATATCGTGTAATTGCTTCTTTAATATCCGTTGGAGGAACACTGTTTGCGTTTATGCCTGTGAAAACTAAGCTGACATTTACGACGGAATATTCCCGACCAAAAGCTGTACTTTTCCATTAATTAAAAGTTACCAGTGGATATCTCTATTTTTTTTTATTCTATGGGGAACAACTAGCAACATTATTGAACCGAACAACAAGTTTAGGTGAAGTTCTTCAGAACAGCATACTTTGAACCTTTATTAGCTGCGGACTGCAAACATTACTTTGCTTTGAAGAACTTACATGGCCTTGTGAAAAAAATTAATTTGGAGGAACCACTTTAAAGCGTAGACGACTTTCTTTTGTAGTGAGCAGCAAAATAGCGCAAATTTGATTTCGATGGGGGCGAAATGCGAAAACACCCGTGTACTTAGATTTAGGTGCACGTTAAAGATCCCCAGGTGGTCGAAATTTCCGGAGTCCTCCACTATGGCGTGCCTCATAATCAGAAAGTGGTTTTGGCACGTCAAACCCCATAATGTAATTTTTTTCTTTAGCGCAAATCTGAGTCGCCGCCGGAGTCCCATTCTCTGCGTTTTCACGCCACTACGGCAATCTTACGTGCATCCATCTCCTGCCCATCGTTCTCGTCGGAGAAACCCTGCCGCTCGCAGCGTTCGATCATCCACGAAGTGTAATAGGAAAAGCTTTCTTCCCGGAAAAAGGGCCGAGACCGATCAGCCGAATCTCATGGAACCATGAAACGAGTTTCCTTAGTATCAAACGTGCTTTCAAACGCGTGACTGGTCCAGTGCTCGACGAAGCACGTGTTCCACGAGTTTCTGACGTGTCACTGTGCCTGTTCTGGGCTACATCTGTGGCCCCAGCCACGATCAAGCAACAGCGAGTCGGCATTAAAGCTCACGCGCATGTGAGCGGTAAACAGAGGGATCCAGGAGCAGAAATCATGGACATAGAAACAAGCACTTGTACAGGCTTGAAAAAAAAAAGAAAAGAGAACCCAGCTGTGAAATGCTGTCCTTTAAGCGTCTCTCACAAAAATGTAATGATATAAATTTTGGGGTTATAACTGCAAGCACCACAGTCTTTTTATGAGGGACGCCTTAGTGGGGGTAGGGCTTCGGATTTACTTTGGCCATCTGGGGTTCTTTAGGGTGCACCTACATCTAAATGCACCATCGCTTTCGCATTCCACCCCCATCCAAACGCGGCCGTCGTTGTCTGGATCGAAACGACGATTTCGAAGTCAGCAGCGCAACTCCGTGTATCTGCTGGACTACCGAGGCGGGTCGAGGCGTCTAATCACGCTAAACGCTAGGCGTATTTTACAGGGGGACATATTAGAAGTACCCATTCTTAGGTAATGATTGCAGTGGCCCTTCCTCGCGCTCTTATTTTAAGTTCAGAGATTTGCAAAGCTTGTGCTAAGGCAACCTGTTAAAATAATTAAATGAGCGTAGTAACGGTTTTAAGAATGTAAATTTAAATATAAAGTTTGTAAAGTTGAGTTTCTGCAAAAGCAAAATGATCACTCTCACCGAGAATGGAATTTAAAAATATATTCAATACCGGGGCTTTACGTGCGCCAAAACTATGATCTGATTATGAGTCACGTCGTAAGGGGGACTCCGGATGAATTAAGACACCTGGGGTTATTTAATGTGCACCCAGAGCAAGGTACACGGGCGCTTCTGCATTTCGCCCCTAATCGAAATGCAGCCGCCGCGGTCGGAATTTCCTCTCACGTGCACGAGCGGGAATGGAATCTCGCGGACAACGTTCTGGGACAATGAAGGGAAGGCAACGGGGGCGGAGCTTCTGCACATGTGTTACCGCGCCAAGTAGTCCGCCAGTGTTTGACAGTGCTTTCGGTTGCTCGGAGCAGACGCTGAATCGACGCAGCTTCGTGCGACGGCTTCGCCTTTGCCCAGACGCGGAAGGGAAAAGCCGCAAGATAAGTAAAAATTTGCATTCAGTGGCGCATTTTATCTTACTTAACGGTTGCTAATGGAGTGTTTCTGTTTTCTCTTTCCCAGCTTAAAATAACGTGCATGAAAACACGGGACTATATTTAGAAGCGCTGTCACTTGTGTACGCTTTGCCTCAGTAGCTTTCCCTTCATTGCCACAGAAAGTTGTCGCGAGACAACGCGCGCAAGAAACGTGGGTTGAGGGGCGACGTCGCTTTGAAATTCCCGCGCCGCCTACCCATGACGAAATGCAGTATGGCTACGTCTCCGGTATGGTTACGTCTACAAATAACAGTGAAAACATATTTCACTGACTTCTACGAACAAGAGAATCAACGTAGAAAGTTTCCGCACTTCTCCTCCAGGGAACCTGCCAAATGCAAGAAAATGTAGTAAATTTTGTGACGCCACACTATAGCACTTCAGCAATGATCTTTCGGTGCGAAATTCTAGAAAGCAAAATTCTGACTTCCGTCTCCTTGCTATAGAAGTCAAACTATTTTCTTGCAAAAACATGAAAGTTCAAAAGTAAGAACTTACGAATGTAAATTGATTCAGTGTTTGGTGTTCATTTTTCCTTTATGCAAGCAATGCCATTTTGCCCACACTCTATTCTGGATTCTGCAAATTACAAAACTGAAACCCTCTGGCTTGTCCTTTTTTTAATCTTACGAGCGCGACCTGTTGCGGGACAGAAAGCGAAGACAGGCACCATATACGAGTACGCTGGGCTACATTTCAAATTTACTAAGTACAGGGCTTTATACTAGACAAGAACGATAGCACTCAGAGTTATTACAGCACGCCACTCACATTCCGACTAAGAAACTCCATTTCCTTCCTTGTGATACGAACAGAAGTGGTGCCAGGACATTTACCTCTTTTGTTGATGCTCAATACCTCGAAGACCAATCTGTTGTGTTCTGATATAAACTGACAACGTAGACAACGCATATTACGAAAAAAAAGTGGGCTGCAGTTGCGTAATCGACAGTAATAGTCACAAAGATGTCATGACTCTGCTGTAGCTTCCATTTCGTTTTTTTTCTTACAGATGCGCGTGTTCTCTTGTGTTCCGTTTGATTTGTTACTGGCAGCACGAATCAAGAACCCAGCAACGAAGTAGCATTGTGCTCTCAACCACGATCCACATAACATCCAATAAGTGAGTGGAACATACTTGGGTATATGTTTCCGTCGTTAAAAGTGAAACATTTGAGGAACGAATGCTCTTGAGCGTTAATCGGCTCTTGCTTCCGTTCAACTTGTAGCTACTGCTGATATATAACACTCGATTTTGCTCCAGATAAGTGGCTCCTGAAGTGGAACACCTGAATCTCGTCCAGGCGTTCCACTGCAGTTGTCTCAATTTCTGGGAACAATTCCTTTAATCACCCGTTGTCAGTCGCGGTGTATCTCTCCAGAAAGGCGAGCAGGCGCCCGAACAACACGTCCGGGTTGTTCAAGGCAACCAAGAAGTGCGCATGCGTGTAGTAGGGATCGTCGATGAAGTGGTCCATCGCGACGTGTGGCCCCAGTTCCCGGATGAGCTCCTGGACGTTCGGCGGGGTTATCACGTGGTCACCTCGGCTCCAGAAAATGCCCACGTCCGTTCGAACGTTGCCGAGGCGGTACTCAGCCGGTACCCGCTGCAAAGCAAGTGCCCGTCAATACCGGCTGGTGGCTGCGTAGATGGATGTATTAAACAGAAGAAACCATAGAGTTTCTCACTATAACACCTAGAGGGTAATCTGGCGCCACCGTCTATGGGAGTTTCTTAAGGGGGCACCGTGCCGTCATGGGAATGACGGTATATGTGTCTGCGAGGCTCGTGTTGGCTGGTGTTGCAAGAGGCTTCGTCTAAAACGTGGATATGGCTACGCAAATAACGCGTTCTCAAAGTAAAATCTTCATAAAATGTTTCCATTCACGCATATTACATCTTTACTCACCCACCATGCATGACCAAGCGAAGAAAAGCAAGAACCGACGACCAACTGTTTCAAAGCGAGCGCGAGCCTTGTCGTCTGTCCTCCAACTTCAGCAGCCTGCTGATACTTTTTACGTAACATGTAGTCGTACACACAATAACAAGTTCTCATAGTTAAACAAAACATGTTTTCGTGTAATAATAAAGCTAAAACAGCTTTTCACGTGCTGTTCTAGTAGAAAATAAATAATTATGACAGACGGAACGGTATTTGCCAAGCGCGTCTTCAAGGTGTCCTGTCTCCACGAGAACGATGCCAATCCGAATCCACAACATACCGGCATTCCCATGCATACCACAGCGCAGCAGCGCCAGATTTCCCTCTAGGTAATGTAGTGAGAAACTCTATGGAAGAAACCATCAGTTTGGTGAGTTGCCCTTTAAATTCTACAGCGACGAGCGGGGCGTGGTCAATAAAAGCCCCTATCTTCGGCTCACCCTCGCACGCTTTCGCTCTCACCTACATCACACGGCGCGCGGCCACGTTGTTATCGCACTTGGGTTCTATAGGGAACATCTCGCCGACGCCGACGCCGGTGACGGCTGCGGAGATGCTCCTGGAATGTCCATATAATTGCGCTCGCAATAAAAATAGACGAGTATGAACGCTTATCCACGTAACCTATCTTCTGTTAGACCAGTTCCACTTTGTAACGTTAAAGATGCAACATTCGACAACCTTAAGGCCAACTGCAACAAAATTTGACTTAGGTGAACTGGGTATTATTGAGTAGCATATACTATTAAAGCAGATTTCGCATTGCTGTAGAACATTTACTTGTGCAGTTATCTTATTAACAGTATTTCAAGAACACTTAAGCAGAAGATTCGTGCCCCAGGTGGTTAGTGAATATGACGCGTATTCAAAAGCATGGTTTCCGAGACTATCGGCGCATCGCAGGTGCTTCCCAATCTCGAAGGTGAAAAACTGGGCTTGTTCTCGACACTCTGGGCTCTGTTACTTCCGGCGAATGGTAGTGACAGTGTATTCTTTTTTCTTTTTAGTTCTGGTATAAAAATGCACATTTGTGCTATCTCTTCGCGAAGGATTCACTCTTATTTCAAATCGTGAAATGTTGCACGAAGACCTCCGCTTCCATTTCTATATTATCTGAAATTAGCCTTCTTACGAAGTCCAAGATTTCACTGCGGAGTGTCTTTAATCCACGAGCCTGCCAAGTTGTATCACAACGTTTAGTGAAAATTAAGAGGTTGTGCGTGCAGTGGTGTTCATTAGCCGCGTACAATTTTTTAAAATCTCTTTGTGAAAAGGAGTAGCCGGCGCCAACTAAAGGCGACAACATTCTTAAGTACGGCATAATAAAGAAAAAATTTAAAATCCTGTTAAAACACTGGCAAGCGTATTTCGAAGAACTGCTACATATTTTAGCAATAAATTTCGTAACACTGAAGCATACCGTTCCCTCCTCCCTTCGGCCCGCATAGACAAACACGCATGAAATCGCTGCGACAAGAATAAACCGAATTATTTTAGGAACGGTGCTTGTTTCGTAGAAAAGAGGGTATTTAGGGATTGCGACGAATGACGCGAATTATGACGAGGTTAGTAAAGCGGTAAAAAGACGCAGCTGGAGCTTCTTGGTTTGTTTTTTTTAGCGGTGAATCCCCGCGTTCATTTCACTTAATACACACCCCTCCCAGCCCCTAGTTCAGTGAAAGACAAACATAGCACAGACACCCACAATCTCATTTCAATGTACCTCGGATATGTGCAAGGGAAGCTATATAATCTCGGCGGAGTTGCGAAATTTAGTAATGCATTATGAGAACATCACTCTGGCACGTACCGGCTCCACGTTTTATATTTTTTTTTTCAGAACCGAACGCAGCTTCAAGCAACAGGCGAGTTGCTTCATTTTACTTCGAAATGAAAACCATGAAGAAACTACGAAAAACATCGCGTCGTGCTCAATGGCGGCCCTTGAGCAGTGCTGTTTGTTTCATATTTACATAGCGATGAAAAATGTGATAAAAAGTCGCTATGCTTTTAACACGCAAGAACTTTATTTGACGTCAGGAGCTACTCCCGGTGTCAGGTACGGCAGGCGGCCTGCTAGGGGTCTTACTGAAGGAACGCAAACGAAAGGAGGGGTATGGAGGGAAGTGGAGCAAGTAACTGGCTAGTCATTCTATTACGGAGTAATCTGTATAGCATGTTCCTTTATGAAGCAGCTGGTATGGTATATTCCAAGAAGACGTTGTTATTCTGAGAATGGACCCGTCCATACTTTCTATATATTTCTTTCCGTTTTTATCCCCAAATTTCGGTCAGCGTTTCAATGAGTGTCAGTAGGAGTATAAAAATGTCCATTATTCTGATTTATTCGTAGTGTTGCTTCTAAATCGTTGTGAGACCTGTGCATTTGCTTACTTTATGACATTAAATTATACTGCGTTGCAACACCATGTACCGTCCCTGTTGAAGACATCGCAATAAGGCCAATAGCCAGCCAGCAGCCAAATAAAAGAAGAGTGATGAAGGGAAGCGGGGGAGGGTGCAAGGGGGAGGGGGAGCACGTAAACAATGGCATCGCATTATAAAGCTACCACTACGTGGCTATAACTTTGAGCGCGGAGAAGACAGAGGAAGTAAGAAACCACAAGCAGATGAGACAATGTATGTGATGACTCAATGAACCCGTCTTCATAAAAGATTTCTTTTTAATACACAGCAGAGAGAAAGCAAAGGACAATTCACCAGTTTCACTCAGGAATGTAGTTCTAGGTCATATTTTGATGCCACTTTTGTCATACTTTATGCAAAGGAATTACAACACACGATTGATTGTCGAATTGGCTTATATTCAGCGCAGGAACATCAAAAGCGCCCCCTCGACATCGCTTCCCTTGTTAAAAAAATCGCTTTTCTCGACGGTGGCTGGCGAGAAGAATGCGTTTCTGAACTCGTATGGAATGAGCCATTTTGTCAAATGGCCACTTTGCTTGCATTTGTCGCTACTCGTCCTATTTGTTTTTACCCGAGACAGAGGGCACGTGTGCGATCTAGCTTGGCTGCCGCAGTCGCATTACGATAGGCGCGAAATTCAAGAACGCTCGATCACTGTTTGCACGTTAAAGAACCCCAGGCGGTCGACATTAATCCGGTGTGCCCCACTACGGTGTTCTCGTAATCACATCGTTGTTTTGACCCGTAAAACTCCGGAAGTTAGCTTTTAGTTAATTTCTAAGGAGATCGTACGTGCTAGAATGCGAAGTTGCCTCGCGGAGTCGGTCCTTGAGAGAGGAATGGGAACGCAGCGGCCTTCTCTGTTTGACGTCCGAGCTGCCTTATCTGCGTCATCATTTCCAATGATACCGCAATGACCTAGTGTCCATTGAAAGGAGATATCATGGCCCTCGTCATATAAGCACTTGGTAAACACTCGGGGAAGTTAAAGATATGAAATTTTACTCATCTCTCTTGATCTCAAGGGTGCTTTCGACAGCGTTTGGCTATTCCAAAGTTTTACAGTTCTCCGTAACTGGTTCCAAAACCTTTGGCAGTTGTTAAAAATTTTCTTAAACACTGTCATTTAGTGCTATAGCGCTTGCGAGGCGTAAGCCACACCCTCAATTGGAAGTCCCGAAGGCCCACTAATGAAGCCCCAACAGTCATATACCATTATTAATAACCCTTGAGTCTCCCTTTACCACCCGATGAGTCAACACAGGCATTTGCCGACCACAGTTGGCTGTCATTTGCGCGACCAACCGCTCGGATCAAGAAGCATACACCCGCTTGGCACTCGTGTTATCTCCGGCTGGGCGCGTCGTACGAAGTCATCATCAGCACAGAAAATAATGCTTCCTATAGATCCCCAATAGTCATGTCAACAGTTCCACCCGAATTCGCAACTTCACTGTTGGTTTAAACGGCGTCACCCTGAAATGCAAACAAAAAATAAAAAGGCTCGGCGTAATTTTTTTTTATTCGAACCTTTACTGAACATCTGGCTCCAAAGCCGCTCTCCAGTGCATCATGTCGCCATGTCGTCATGGACCGAATGAGCAATTAGTCACTGACATGAGACTTCTTCACCACCACGCAATAGAGAAAAGACACAACATAGCATGTTAGTGGATATCGGGCCATTCCGGTACCTACGTCAACGACCGTGTAGATGAGGCCGCCCGATCTTCTCATGATAATGGTATAGCTACGCAGTGGGCACCACTGCTATACCATTATCGAGAAGAGACGCAGCTACAGGGCTTCGTTAGCTCGCACGTGAACTTATACTTGCACAGTGGAAATCGACGGAATTTACCAACGCTCGTCTCCACAACTAGGATCCGAACCAACGGCTCCACCTTCCGTCAGGACTACCCAAAGCTGAGGAGACGCCTTTGTGCCGCTTGTGGCTTGGCGTGGCCCTTACGAATGCGCACTCGTTTCGGATCGTAATGGACAACAGCCCTACATGCAATAGCTCTAGCTTCGAGGAAACAATGGCCCACCTCTGTGAATGTCCCCGCTTGAGTGCGCCCAGGAAATAACATTCAAGAGTGCTAGATAGCCTTGACAAACGCCTTTTGTCGGAGGAAAAGGTCCTGAGACACTCGCCGAGACCGTCCTCAGCACAGCAGGCTTTGGAAGCGTTGTTGCGCTTCTTGCGCAGGACTCGTCTTAGAGACAGACTGTAAGCAGTGCCGTATTCTCTTTTCCTTTTTCTCTTTTATTTTTTGCTCTTCCTTTCTTATTTCCTTCTTTTTCTTTTTTTTTTGTAACATATCTTGTCTATTAGCTTTTATTCCCCTTACCCCCTTTCCCCCGCGCAGGGTGGCCAGCCGGTCTGAGAACGGGCTAACCTTCTCCTCCTCCTCCTCCTCCTCCTCCTCCTCCTCCTCCATAAACCACCTTCTAACAAAACCAGAAATTCTTTGCTCCCGTTCGTTAACTTTTTTATTAATGCATCACTCTGTATGCACAACTGACAACCGCCTTTCATAACATTTGCATTGCCCGCCTAGTGGTTCCGACATCTCAGTTGCCTTCAGAACTGACCGGCATACAACGCCCACTCCTAAACACCACCCTAGGTGCATTCCGCACAATTCGTGCGGAATGGATACTTGTCAGTCGAAAGCACCTGTCTTGTCGCCTGTCTTGTCCTGCCTTGTTTTCGTGCTCGATTTTTGTCTCTGAACATGCACGAAGTAGCCTAGCAGTTCATTTGTATATGTTACCTGTTCTCTTAGAACTAGCTGCGTTCTTTCATTAAAATATAATGAACGCATAATATATGGGCAGGTAACAGTAGGCTGGGAACTTAATTTTGCACATTATGGACAACAAGCTTGGGCAACTTCAAGAATCCAATGAAGGATAACATTTGACGGAGGGGTAACACGGTATATATATATATATATATATATATATATATATATATATATATATATATATATATATATATATATATAAGAGATGACAAAGGCAGGGAGGTTAACCGGAAGGTAGATATCCAGTTTGCTACCCTGCACTGGGAAAGGGGTAAGGGGAGACAGAAAGATCTTTAAAAAGATGCACACACATGTCGCGCGGTAAATCGCTGCATAGGCACACAGGGTGCCACGAACCCCCATGAATGTACTAGTTCCGACTTCTAAACACAACTGTAAAGGCCCATCATCTTCGTGACAATTTAAAGGTTAATGTCCGTGAAAAAGAAAACGGTCGGCAGTAGTTTTATACAGCTAGTAGCCAGGGGAAGTTATATGTTTCTCTGATAACATCGCGCGTTTTTTTCAATAGGAGGCACGTGAACGCTTTCTTTTTCTTCTTCAAACCTGTCTGAACCCGAATGAACCGGTTCAGTAAGCTCCGAACCGGTTCGAACCGTTACGATTTTCCCTCCGGAGCTGAACCTGAACCGAACCAAAAACATTGAGCCAGAGCCCCAACCAAATCCGAACAGATTTTTGTACGACCCCCTGACCGCGGCAGCCGTCCTCCCATTCGCTCTGTTGGGTATTCGTGTGTAAGTACAAAATTAGCTCTAGGAGTGTTAGCCAGCGCCCCTCGTGGCTTCGCTGTACAATACTGGTTTGTGTTATATTGCCAGATTATGCTGTATTAACTTTTGCTGGGGATTTCTTTGACAGAATTATCGCTCTTACGTTGTCGCTCTCACACAAGGTGCGCTTGTTGTACCGAAAACTGCACGAGCGTTGTCGACCGATCACGATTGGGAGACGGCCGAATCCAATAACATTGCACGCGCCACCTGAAAGTTGTTGCACAATTTCGAAACTTCGCAAGCGTCAACGATCGCACTGGAACTGACGATGACGCTTTATTGGTGTGATTTAACTCGAAGGAAACAGTGCTAAAAACAGGATGTTGGACGAGAGCGGACAGACACGGCGCTCCATCTCGTCCCCGTCCTGTTTTTAGCGCGGTTTCCTTCATGTTCAGTTACGTGCCAATCAGCCCAATTCAACACGCTACTCCAGTGAAAATAAACTGCACGGCTACCTGGGCCACACATCTTTCTTGCCACCTTACTTTACGCGACTCGGTGTTCCTCGCTTTCTGGGCACAAGTTCTTTAAATGAAGTCTTCAATTTTTCCATTCAATCTTTCTGATAGTTTCTGCAATTGCACTGTCGCTACCCATGGGTAATATTGTCACGTGTTACGCTAGAATACAAGCACAAAGACTGTGGCGACGTCATGCGATAATAGCTTGCGGTTTGTTATGCGTTAATATACCACCAAATTAAATTTAGCAGACGTGGCTCTTGTCTTGGGGTCATTGGCGCGTTATAGGTATGCTGTACCAAATTTATCGATAACGCATACATCAGTACACTGTGCTGTATCGGTGCTGAGCATACGCAAATCCCTTAGTCGGCGCTGAGGGCTCTTGGCTCCAGCTTTCCCCTGAACCGCTCGCTGCCGCTCTTTCTGAAGTTTGATTCTTTCAACACTTGCACCTTCAGCGAAAACAGTAAAAAAAAAATATTTTACGTCAACGGTAAACCGGCGCCAGAACCTCGAACAAAAGCGGACATGCCTGGACATATGCAGGTAATGTGTTCGTCTACACGTGTCCCTTTCTGTTTGAGGCCTTTGCGCTGTTTCGCTATTGTGTGTTGTTTATTAATAACCATCGATGAGAAGGAAACTAGGTTAAGTGCAATCCGGCCAGCTGTACCAATTGAGAAATTGCAGCTGCCTCTTTCCTTTTATAGAACACGTACAATTCCACCGACACCCCAGAAACATGCGGAGTCTCAACAACAACAGCAACAAAGGCACACGCGCACACAATAAAAAAGAAAGAAAGCTAATAAGAAGAAACGTTCTTTACGCATTCGCGTTTATTGAAGTTCGTGCTCCATAGATGTCATAATAACGCTATGGTATGCGTACACGCGAATGTCGTATTGTTCTTGTAGAGCAAAAGCAAACAAACAAATATCATATTGTTCTTTTAGTCGTAAATCCAACAGAAGAATATCATATTGTTTTTGTATTCCTACTAGAAAACAAAAACTTTCAGTTCAGTTCGCGCTGATTTACCGTTAGCAATGTCAGACCAACTTGCTTAAGCTTCCATACGGGTAAACTTTCGCGTAAACCCTTACCTGACCATACCCAGTCTATAAACAATCACGGAGGTTTGTCACCTGGAGTAACTAATGCTGTTTTGAATGCGTAAGCATTTCTGTGCTTACCAAACAAGAAAATTGTCCCCTCCCTCCGTCCGACCGTCCCGTAAGACGACCGCTTTCAATGTGGCGCCCTCAGCAGCGAGCGAAGTCACCTTGATGCTGCGTCTCCCTTCAACGGCAACGAAGTGGCGAGAACAGAACGCTCAGGGAGCACTCAGCCCACGCCTCACTCAGCCACTTTCGCAGATCGCTTTCAAGATATACGGGGTCGCGCGTTTTTTCTTTAACGCTAAGTAAGCGGTGAGAACACAGCGCGCGCAGCTATCAGCCGTCGGCACTCTTTGTCGGCATCGCCTATCGCAGTCAAGGTACGGCCTGCGCGGCGGTGCCATATGAAGCCACCGCTAGAGTACACTTGGTCAATGGTTCGACGCGGATGGACAAGGCGCCAAAACGCGATAACGGCTTATAATGACCGGAACATCATCAGCGCACCTAGCGCCGCCGCCTGCAGTACTTTGCTTGCGTCATCAGTGCTCCTTGCGCCCCCGTCTTCACCGGTTTGTGTCGCCGCAGCGCTGTCGCTTGTACTGACCAGATCCAGTTTCATAAAACTGATAATGAAACCGGGCTGTGTGGAGCTGAGCAAGTGGCACAATGCTTACGCATGCTTGGACCACTCCTAGAAAAGTTTCCGCGTGATTTCTTGTTCTCCACTATTACTTTATTTTTCATCTGTGTATTCTCCTGCCGGTGTAGGTAGCAAAGCGGACGTGAGTGTGGTTCACTTCCCTGCACGTATCCTCTTTGAGTCTTACCTGACCGTAGATGAGCATGTTCCTTCGAGGCCCATAGTCGAACTTCTGAGGTCTCGCAGAAGCCACCAGCTGGGTGAAAGGACCACGAAAGTCATACGTCATATGGCTTCATCCGCTCTCTTCTTCACAGGCGTTAATTGAGCTGTAGCGCGCTCTTGGCATTCATGCTTTCTTTGAATTTTACCATATGCCTGCCTCTTACGCGTACCTGAGCAAAGTGAACGATGTTCTTGGTGGACGTACCTCCAGGCATGAAATGCAGGTAGACAGGAAGCCTCGTCTGCGAGGTACAACGTCATCATGATTATTAGGATGCGAAATGAAGTGGACACTACTAGCGGTGTGCGACAGACAGGAAGATACGAGGTCGGATGTTCCTGCTAGAGCTACAAGAAAGGCTACTACGTCGCTTCACCGCACCCATTGCTTACGCGTGGTTTCCCTGTAATGCAGTGCGATGAAGAAACCTGACAGACACTTGGCTGCAGGTGCGCTGCCTCCATTTATTGAGAAACTCTGAGCTCACATGTTCGAGGTTAGCAATGAAGTATTCAGCCAACATTTCGCGAGTTCTGCCAACAGAAATCGCATTCTGATAAAAGCACAACGTAATACAGCTAGCTCTGTCTTCTACAACAGTGCTGCGACCGAAGCTACCGTATTTATTCGAATATGGATTGAGCTCTCTTATTATATATTTTTTAAATTGTTACGCTAAATGAACGACCGACCTATATTCATGGCCAAATCATTTCGATTTATATTCGTGATATCCGAGCTAACGAAGTTCCTCCATCGCGCCCGCCCTAAGGCGAATCTAAAGATTATCCTGACTAGCTTAAATAAATGCTGCATAACCTATAGGTGCTCGACGGCACCGGCATGCCAAGGACGCATGCGAGGCATTCGAAGAGGACGGCTTATTCTGTGGCAATTCCAACGAGGATGTAGCTTGGGGCATCGACTAGCGAGCTTATGGTAAATAAGGATATGCCATGTTCCAAAGTTTGCCGTTTTTCTAATAGGATATCGTCGACCTACATTCGAAATGCATTTCTTTCTTTCTCAGTGACTTCAATACATAAGGGTCGACCTATATTCGTGGCCGATCTCTTTTCGAGTAAATTCGGTAGATAGCGCAACAGTTGTGGTCGCTATTCAAGTTTTATGTTTCGAAACATTGCGATTGAGGCATCTTGAAGCTCTGTCTGATCTCAACCAATTCGTTAGAACTCTAGTTGCTTGATGGCGTTCCACCAGAGCGAGAATATTGGTTGTCAAGCCCCATCGACTCCACTGAAAAAGAGGGGCTTCTGGAACATAATAATCAAAATAGAGCTCATTTATTCGTTCCACATTAGGCCGAAACTCACGAGCGGTTATATATCCTGAGATCCGCAACAAGAAATCTCGCGTAAACAATTTAAACGGATGCGGAACCTAGCAGTTTAGCTTATACTAATGAAATCTCTTTACACTACTTGGGCGCCTTCTGCTAAAGGTCGACTGTGGAAAATTTTGTTAGGTTCGGTTAGGTTAGGTTAGGAATACGGATAATGCTATGCCGCCTTTCCTTTAGCCTGCGTGGGGCAAACAGTCGCGCACGTCTTCATCACTTTGAAACTGATGTCACGCTTTTCCTAAATTCGGTTTAAGGAGGGCACAAGAGCTAAAAGCACCACACGCCTAACAAAACCTAATTTCTTCAAAATCTGCTTATAAAAAATACGACAGCTGTGTTAGTTACTACTAGGCGGCTTGAAGTGAAAAAAAGAAGTTACGCGAAGGCATAGTCCACATTTCGATGCACCTTAAAAATAAATAAGCAGCACCATCAAATAAAAGAACACTTTTCTCGAAACCATGTTTTGAAAAGCAGCCATTTTTCTATCTTTTATTTTCCTCTCCCAATCTCCTGTACGAGGACGAAAAACAAACATACGACAGACACTACTCGCAACTAAAGAGTAAGTTCATTCAGAGCAGGCGCACTCAAAATGTTGTGCACTTGTTTAAAGCTGCAAACCGTGAATATCCTCTTCTTGTATACACGCATTCTGATTCGCACCAAGGGTTTTTTTTTTATTATAACATTCTTTTCCCCGCTGCTTCATTTTCTTGGCCATGTTTTGTTCTGCGCGCATGAGTACAGTAGGGCGGTTTATTACGCCTTACAGGCATTACAAACAGCATGAGGGAATCAAATTTAGGATACAAGGCGGTAGGGTGATCAAGGGGAAGGGGGGCGGGGTGTTGAGGCACGAGTTTGCATGCTGAGCGAAGGGCGGTGGAAAGAGTAGGAATCGAGTCAACTGGTATTCCGTAATAAATAAAGTTTAAGAGAGAAATTAAGACGGGGACGAGCAGGACCGACACGTAGAAATGCTAAATTATAATTAAATGCCATTGTGCCCAATAAGCCCAATTACGCAATCATACAGACGGGACGGACCAAAATAACTTTAAAAGAAAAAAAAACACGGAACCATCACTGTATGGGCCTTTGGAAATACAGGTGGGCAGACACCAGGATAGCAGCTACTTCAGAAGCACTCCGGTGTTTGGCGTCTCATTCCTGCTCCTGTGGTGAAGCAGTGCGAGGTTTTAGATGCTGGTGATGGTCCCGTCCCCCCTTTCCCCATCTCTCTCTCGCTCAAGATTTTAGGCCATCCCCATGTTCGTGACCTTGGGGTATCGCGCAGTGACCTTTAAAAGGAACTTAGCTCTCCTACACGTGCCTGTCCGTGGCCATGCCCGTCTTTCTTTGGCGATTGATTTGCACGCAGTGAGAACGTGCCCTCGCTCGCACCTCGTTCATGTACTTGCTCCCTAGGTCGCCGAATATGTCGCCGATCAGCGAGCAGATCGCTCGTGTGGGGAGCGCGCAGAATTTGCTGGCCCACGGCATGTAGAAGGCGCCTCGCTGCAGCACTTCCGACAGGAACGCCTCGTGGCCGCTCGTCTGCGCAACGGGTCACAGCGTTCGCCTTATTTGTCCACGGAAACAACATCAAGGCTTACAGGCCGCTGCAGAAAGGACAGGGCACCTTTCACGCCTATCGTTTCGTACAAGCCAACAAAAATGAATGAATGAATGAATGAGGTAAGTAACCCACCAAACAAATCTTTGTTGTAATATGTCCAACTAAATTGGCAGTTTCACCCGAAGGGCCAAGCACAGCGATAGTAAGGTTTAGCGTTGCGGTTGAACTTCTCGGACGTTCTGACTACACGTGGGTCCAACTACGAGGGTGCGCCAAAATTTTCTGCACCCTTAAAAGTTTTACGACGCCGTGTAGGGCCTGTAACGATATCGCAACGGCTCCACTACGCTGCCCGTAAAGAGCAACACTAGTGAAATTGCATTGCTTTCAGGCTTTAGCTATGATACTGTTTTGTACTTTTAATATTTAACAATCTGAGCAGATTTCAGGTAAGAGGCATGCACTATGAGTGCTCTGTTTCATGATATTTGTTTGGGGGCTGCCATTCTCAAAATACTGGGGAATAATTGAGTTAAGAATGTAAGGCATGGAATGAGCAACTTTAGTGATAGAATAGTGTGGCAATATAGCCACACTATTCATATATATATGCGGAGCCTCACGGCAACGCCAACGGCGACGGCGGAAATTCGCTTGGAGTGTCCATATATAATAGCTATTGCAATAAAGTAAGATGCGTAGAGGAACACTTAAGGCTTATTCCCACCGATGACTGACAGCAGTCGCGCGTCTAAGTTGTTCGCTTTTCGAGAAAAGCGACAATTTCGGCTTACTCACTCGCTGCTCGATTTTTCAGTCACGCAACCGCAATCGCAAAACTGCTGAAGGAATCAGATGCGCAGGAACATGACGTCTGCATACGCTGGCTTTTTTTTTTTCACGTGGCGATGACATTGCGAGCAGACATGAGCGGCATATCACAAGACATTTCGGTGCGATGAGTGGCACTTGCCTGTGTCACCCCTTGAATCACATTTTGGTCGCCAGCCGCAACCTGTCGCGCGACCTCCTCAAGTCGCCGGTGTGAATGAGCCCTAATGCCATTGCTCCGGCAGCGAACTCATTTACTGCTGCAGCGTGCAGGCTGTTACAGAGGGCAGCGCAATAGACGTTGAAGAACAAGTTCTTTGTGGTGCACAAACCTGTCATTGTCTTTCGTTAAAGCATTCATGGTTGTGGCTTCAGAAATGCGTGCAGAGACCCCGCCACTCTTGTTGTCTGTTGGGCGCACGAAACAAAGTTTACGCGAACTCGGCGCGAGCTGGTCAAATCACAAGTCGAAGTTGACCTACAGCACAACACGACCGCGTTTACATGTCGTCAAGCGGCTTCGGGCGAGTCAACCCACACATTGCAGATGGGTTGTCCGAGCTCGCCTCGACGATAGCTCGGTCTGGCCCGCTAGCGCTTACATGAACCCGACGACTGGACTTCGAAGCTGACTTACTGAGACTTTGTCGGTTTCCCGCGAACGTAGATAACGTTGACGTCTGACAGAGATGCCGGATAGCGACGCAGGAGCTATGATAGGATGGGCTGGACGCGTTCACAACCACTGATCCACGTTAGCTAGGACGTTGGAGAGGTGTACACGTGTGGGGCTCGAACTTCATCTAGAGAGTAGCTGATTAGCGGTGTTTACATGAATGGGTCAGTAGCGTAGAGCATTCTTTTTACTATGTGACAGCGTTCACATGTGGCGCATCAACTTTCGTCCGAAACAAGCTCGAAGGTGCTTCCGGCTAATATGCGTTCCGCCGGTAAGTAGAGGAGAAAACGCAGTGCCATAAGCCAGAGATTACATGCACCACGTGCGACGACCATCTCCAACTGCCCTCTCTTGTCGCATCAGTATGTGATTCGCCTTCCTAGCGCATTATCGCCCTTCACGCGAATGCGATGCGATGCGTCACTTGAAGCAATCATGTAAACTCTGCAGGAGTCATGAAAAATCGTCAAATTGCTGGCTTCTATTTGTTGTCGTGTGGGTCTACGATGTCACAAGAGGGGCATAACGGCGGGAACCTCGAAAGCCGTAGGAGAAAGCGAGGGACCTTTTTACGTGAGATTGTATGCTCCATGCTGCACGCATGGGAACGAATACTATTTGGCTGGCATGATGATGACGGCCCTGCCTACAGATCGCGCAGGTTTCCTTACCTTGCTCAAATACTGTTCTGTGAAAAGTAGAGATTCACGTCCACCCGTCCTGCAGCATGAAACTACAAATTGGATTGGATTGGATTGGAGAAACTTTAATTATGCCTGCAGTTGGGCGCTCGCGCGCCCCGACGAGGGCCTACGTCATCCTCGAAGGTGCCGTTACTCGGCGCGGGTCTCCGCTCGCCGTTGCCGGCTCGCTGGGTCCGTGCCTTTCGAGCGCCTCGAGGACCTGCTGGACGGCCCAGAGCTGATCGTCTCGGTCGTACTCTTCGCGGCTGCCTCGAGCCGCGGTGGGAGTGCTCTTGAGTTAGCGTCTTCTGGATATTTAATGCAGTCCCACAAGATGTGCGTGTAGTCTGCGGTCCCCCTCCGGCAGACTCTGCACATATCTGTCGGATATGTCTCGGGGTACATGCGATTTAACAGTTTCGGGCTCGGTAGCGATCCGGTCTGGAGCTGTCTCAGTACTACCGCCTCCGCTCGACTCAGTCTCGGGTGCGGGGGTGGAAGAGTCCTGCGAGCCAAGCGGTAGGCCTTCGTGATTTCATTGTAATCCGTCATGCGGTCCTTGGTTCCGAACCATGTCGGACGGTCTGTCGCCGGGGCGCGGTTGGTTAGCGCTCGCGCCGCGGCGTGTGCCGTCTCGTTATGGTTCTCATTGCGTTCCGACGCGTCGCCCGCGTGCGCCGGGAACCACTTGAGTCGTACTTTTCGTTCGTCTAGTTTTACCGCTCGCAGTACGCGCTCAGCCTCCCTGCAGATTCGCCCTTTGGCGAAGTTTCGCACCGCCTGTCTTGAGTCACTCAGCACCGTGTGGCAGTCTGCGTCGGCGATGGCCAGGGCGATGGCTACCTCCTCCGCTTGCTCCGCTTCGGTGCTTCTCACGCTCGCTGCCGTCCTCGTGGCGCCGGTTGACGCCTCTATGACGACCGCTGCGAAGGCGTTCCGTTGGTATTCGGCCGCGTCCACGTACCGCGCGTGTTCGTCGTTGGCATGCTGGTCGATGAGAGCCTTGGCCCTCGCCGCTCTTCTTCCCTTGTTGAACTCGGGATTCATGTTCCTCGGTATGGGGTCGATTCTGGTCTGGCGTCGGACCTCTTCGGGGACGGGGAGCTTCATCTCCACCTCGTTCGAGCGTCTTATTCCCAGATCGTCCAGTATCTTCCTCCCGGCTTTGGTCATGGACAGCCGCTCCAGTTGAGAGGTCCGTTGCGCTTCGGCTATTTCGTCGAGCGTATTGTGTAGCCCGAGTTGTAACAAGCGGGCCGTGCTTGTGGACTCGAACAGGCCCAGCGCTGTCTTGTACGCTCTTCTGATGAGCACGTTGATTTTGTTTCGTTCGTGTTGCAGCCATCTGTGGTAGGCTGCAACGTACGCGACGTGGCCGATGATGAAAGATTGGACGAGCCTAATTAGGCTCTCCTCTCTCATGCCAGCCTTTCTGGAAGTGACTCGTTTGAGGAGTCGAATCGCGTTGGCTGTTTTTGCCTTGAGACGGGTGATGGTTTCGCCGTTCCTTCCGTGCTTTTCGATGACCATGCCTAGGATCCTAATTTTGCCGACCTTGGGGAATACGTTGCCGGATTTGGTCACGATTCTGATTTTTTCGTTTTCGCGTTGTCTAGTCTTGCCTCTGCTGTATTTGGTAGGTGGGAGTATGAGAAGCTCCGATTTGCTCGGCGAACATCTCAGTCCGGTGCCTTCCAGCTGGTCTTCTATTGCGTCGACGGCGGCTTGCAGCGCGCCCTCGATGTGGGCGTCGCTGCCACCGGTCACCCATATCGTGATATCGTCCGCGTAGATGGTGTGCCTGACGTCTTCGATGCACCCGAGCTTTTCGGCCACTCCGATCATTACCAGGTTGAACAGCATTGGCGAAATGACCGATCCCTGTGGTGTTCCGGTGCTCCCGAGCTTCTTCTCTTGCGTCTGTAGGTCGCCTGCTCGTAGCTCGACAGTCCTGTCCGTGAGGAAGTCCTTGATGTAGTTGTAGGATCTTTCCCCCATGTTGAGCTTGGAGACTTGGGACAGAATCGCCGAGTGTTTCACCTTATCGAAGGCGCTCTGCAGGTCGAGCCCTAGGATGGCTTTGTTGTCGCGGGCGCTGCCGCCATCATCGATGATTTGGTGTTTGAGCTGCAGCATCGCGTCCTGCGTGCTGAGATGCTGTCTGAAGCCGATCAAAGTGGCCGGGTACAGCCCTTCTCGTTCCAGGTAGTCTTGCCACCTGTTGAGCAGGACGTGCTCCAGCACCTTGCCCACGCAGGACGTGAGCGAGATGGGCCGGAGGTTATCCGTGTCCGGCGGCTTCCCCGGCTTGGGGATCAGGATGGTCTTGGCTGTCTTCCACAGCTTTGGCAGCGCTCCCGCTCTCCAGCACTTGTTGTAGTATTGTGCGAGCTTTTCAATCGAGCCGTCATCGAGGTTCTTGAGCGCCTTGTTCGTGACGAGGTCCGGGCCGGCTGCCGACCGGCTGTTGAGGTCGTGCAGGGCCGCGCGTACCTCCTCGACGTCGATGTCACGATCGAGGTTCGCGTTAGGCAGGCCGCTGTACGGCGCGTGTTGTTCGGTAGGTGTAGTCGGCAGGTATTTGTCGTTAATGCGCCTGGTGACTTCGTCGACGCCGTGTGCTGAGACCGCCCGATGTATGAGCTTGGCGAGTCTGTCCCTTTGGTGCGACTTGGTCTTCGTTTCGTCGAGCAGGTGCCGCAGTAGGTTCCACGTCTTCCCGCTATGCATCTGCCCGTCTGCCGCGTTGCAGATCTCGTTCCACTGTTGTATGCAGAGAGCGCGGCAGTGATCCTCGATCGCTCGGTTCAGCTCCGCCACCTTCTTTCTCAGTCTGCGGTTAAGCCGTTGTTTCCTCCAGCGATTTAGTATCGACTGTTTGGCCTCGATGAGATGCGCAAGCCGGCTGTCTACTTTGTCGATCTCCGCGCCCGTTTCAATCTCTTTGGTCGCGTCGCGTACGCTCTTGGTGATTTCGGCCGTCCACGAGTCGATGTCTTCGATCTCGTCGTCACCGTCGCTCTTCTGGCTTCTGGCGTCTCGAAAGGCATCCCAGTCTATCCATCTGTGTGTTTTGACGCTGGTGTCGTTGTGTTCCGGTATGCCGATTTCCACGATGGTGTGGTCGCTGCCTAGGACGATCCCCGTGTTTCTCCATGTGATCGCGCCCCGGATGTCGTTCTTGACGAACGTGAGGTCTGGAGTGGTGTCCCGGGACACGGAGTTACCGATTCTCGTCGGATGTGTCGGGTCCGTGATGAGGGTAAAGTCGAGTTCCGTGGCGTCTTGGTACAGGTCGCGACCCTTTGCTGTGTACTTGTTGTAGCCCCAGGCAGGGTTCATCGCGTTGAAGTCTCCGCACGCGATCAGGGTGTTACGGCCCGCTGCGGTGCTGGCTCTGTGCAGTAATGTCTTGAATCTCTGTTTTCTCTGAGATGGCTTGCTGTAGACGTTGAGCAGAAATATGCTTCCTTTTCTCTTCTTGCCAGGGATGATTTCGGTCAGTGTGTGCTCGATCTTGAGATTGCTTTGCAGCTCATGTTCGACGAACGTGAGTCCCTTCCTGACCAGGGTGCACAGGCCTCTGCCGTCGGGCGGTCCCTTGTGCACTCTGTAGCCGGGGAGGGACGGTGCGTCGGTTAGTGTCTCTTGTAGTAGTATAACGTCTGGCTTGTGCGCGGCATGTACGATGTGCTGTTGGATGACTGCCTTCTTCCTTCCGAAGCCGCGACAGTTCCACTGCCACGCGGTTACACCTGCTGCTGCTGGTGTTGCGTTGGCGGCCATGATTGCGTTGCCGTGTACGGGGCTCCCTGGTTGGGTGGATGATGCGCGAAGAGGGGCGCAAACGTCGGGTGGCCTACCATCGGCTGTAGGGTCCTTTCGATGTAGGCGAATCTGTTCGTGTTATCGGCTCGGTAGGTCTCCATTGTTTGTTTCAGTGCTGTCACTGCTGCGATGTTTGTCGTGATTAGCTGTTCGAGTTTGCTGAATGTCGCTTCGAATTTCGCTTCGAGGCTGTCGATGCGATCGTTTTCTGTTTGCGTGTGCGTGGCCTCGATGGCTCGCTTCTTCGGTGCCGGTTCCTCTATGGCTGTCTCCTGGATGTTCGTTGTCGTTTCCTCGGTCTTGCTTGTGCTTGGCGTGGGTCTCTGTAGAGGCTCGTTGTTGCATAGCAGCAACTGACGAATCTCGGCGATCTCTTTCGTGAGGTTGTTGATGGTCGCTCGCAACGCCGCGTTTTCGTGTCTTAGGAGCTCATTTGCCTCCCGGACCTTATTCATATCTTCTTTCTTCGTGGTTTCGGTGATTTTCTGCACGTTCCTTATGTTGTTTCCTTTCGCTGCGTCGACCCAGCTCACTCGCTCACGTGACGGTGACGTTTTCCTGCTGAGGCTTCTCTTGCAACAACTGCTGTCTCTGGATTTGGGCGCGCGGTTTTCCGATGGGGTCCTTGACTTTCGCGCAGCTGGCGGCTTGTCCAGTGGCGGGAAATCGCTCTCCGACAGTAGCTGGCGTTCGGCCTGTCGGCGCTCCCATTGTCGCTTGCGCACTACGTAGGGGATCTTGTATTTCGCTTTGCACGTTCGGTCTCCGGTCGGGTGTTCGCCTCCGCACAACTGACATTTTGGGGTACAGCGATGGTCTTCTGTAGGGTTCGCGAGTCCGCAGGCCAGGCACGTCTTGATTGTGGGGGTCGGGCAAACGTCCTTGCGGTGTCCCACTCGGCCGCACTGCTGGCAGACGTCGATCTGTTTCTTGTAGAGGCGGCACGGAATCAGGGTGACTCCGTATCGGACAAAGTTCGGTACCTTGGGCCCCTGGAACACCACAATCGCAGTGGTCGTACTTCCAATCCTTTTTGAGGCCACTGCTAGCGGGTTCCTCTCGTTGACGATCTTTCTATCTAGCTCTTCGGCGCTCGCGTCGATGGGGATGCCTCTGATGACGCCCTTCACGGTGTCGTGAGGTGCCGTGCGATATGCGCTGACCTCGTAGGGTTTGCCTTGAATGGATATTTCCTGGATTTTAGCGTACCTTGCCGCGTTGTCTTCGTTCGGTGTACTTACGACCATGATGTTCTGTTGTGTGTTGGGGCAGATGGTGTCCGCGGCGCTTTCCTCGCTCGTGATCTTGGCCGCAGCGAGTATGGCCGCAGCGACGGTGGTGGTGCCGGTCTTGACGATGTCCAGTCCCCCTCTGGGTCTGACAACTATCTTGGTTTCTTCTAGTGGCATGGCTGGCATGCGTGCTGCCTTGATGGCCGAGGCTCTGACGTTCTTGTAGAATTTTGACCTCGTGCTTGTTTGACACCCGCCGGGTGCGTCGGGCTTGCCGCTGGCGGGGGTCCGCTGGCGCAGCCTCGACATGCGTTCCCCCGCGAGCGTCCATCCGGCGTCGCTGTGGTATGCCTCGGGTGATATCTCTGTTCCCTGAACTTGAACGCACATGTGATTGTCCACGATCATTGTTGTTTCAGAGGGCGCCTCCATCTCGGAGCTGACGAGTGGCAGCCGCCGAGGTGTACGGCAGGCCGCTGTCGGTGCGACGGTGTTGTTGGGCCGAGTGTCCGCGGAACACGCCTAAGCCTAGCAATCCTCCGCACGGCGGCAGTAGAAGCAGTCACGAAATATGGCAAAGCACCTCTGGGGTCAGCTGGTATCGGTCGATGCCGCTCGCCTTCACGGACACATTGGTGCAAGCAAAACTTTGGTACGAGGTAATTAGCACTGCGTAATTGGCTAGCAATCACGGAGCCGATCTCTGACTAGGGACGAGCGCTTCTTCTTCGTCGTCCTGAAACTACAAAGGACACCCATGCGGGTATCTCAGAGAGAAAGCTCCGCATCTGAAGAAAAATTCATCCTGGTTCGGGATTCGGATGATTAGGATGCCGGATCAGGATGAATCTGTCTTTAACGTCGAGGCTTTCTTGCTGAAAAATTCGTATGGGAATCCTCATACGCTCATCATTCCCGCGTAGAATTCACTTTTTTTCTGTCGTCGTAAGTGGGAAGCCGCGTCTAGGGGGTATGATCCATTGATTAAGTGGGTATATAAGCAGTAAAGGTATCGGCGTTAAAAACAGCTGCGTTATCGATGGGGCGTACACGTATAGTTCGTACACCCGAAGAACAACATGCGTACTAGGAGCGCCCGAGGGAACAGTGACGAGAATGTAAACGGCGCCGGAGCGAAACGACAACCGACGAAGAACGTTCGCGCGATGCTGAACGAAAACGACATTCGCGGGACCGGGCACCACTGAACGAGCAACGACGCCAGACTCGCAACGTAATACGGTGGCAGAGGTACCGGATGGACCGAGTGAACGACTTCAAAAGTACGGCCGGATGCCAAGTTACGACGAGATTTTCTGGATAAACATTTCGAATTCAGTTGCACATTGCGCTACCATCTGTGGTTCGAGAACGACCTGGCGAGGATCGGAAATGTACGAGACGTGACTAACGGGGACCGTGCGCTGCAGTTACTGTCCCGTACGTTTCCAGACGTTCCGGGTGACGTGGCCGACTGCAAGGTGTGCGGGACGTGCACGGAATCTCTGCTCAAAGGTGTGGTGCCCCAGTACTCGATCACGAACGGGTACGTGTACCCTCGGATTCCGGAGCATCTGCTGAAGCTGAACGCTGTAGAGGAACGCCTGATTGCGCTGCTGCTCCCGTCCATGTGCACCAGGCGTCTGCCCGTTACGGCCGGGGACAGTAGGGAATCAAGGCGCAAGCCGTGAACGTGCCCATCGACGTTTAGCAGACCATGCAGAGTCTTCCGAGGCACATCGACGACGACATAGCTATCGAAGTGCATCTGAAGAGGCAACTGCTCGCCAAGCCGACCTACAGAAAGGGTCTCGTGAAGAAGACGAATATCAAGGTGTGACTCGGCTACCTGATGAAGAGTCCGCTATACAAGTACCACAAGATTCAGTTAAAGAAATGACAACCATTCCACTTTGTGAAGATGGAATGGCAGGAAAAGTACATTGCTTTTCATTTGAGAGCTTTGACTGTCGTCACCTTTCGCTGCCATTCCATCTTCACGGAGTGGAATGGTTGTCACTGGGAATGGCAAAAAAAAGCTTTTTCGGCCACGTGTCTTCCTCGCAGCATATTCTGTTCGCGAGACAAGCTGACTTCGGAGCGTGGTGTGTAAGCTTGAAAGCTGTGTTTTGGGCCTGTGAGTGCGATTGTCAGTCAGCAACAGAAACACTGAAGTAATCACTGCGCGGGTCTTCGTCAACTTCTTCAATGTGCAACGGAAAAGCACAGGAACGCGTCTGCTTTACTAAAGCTGCTACAGAAGTTTCGTAGGCTTTGTTCTGACGCGCGTCAGCAGCACACACTTCCGGAAGCTCGTAGCAATGCAAGTTCAAAGTTCGCGCCTAACTGCTCCGGCGAGCTGATTGGAGGGGCAACAAGAGATGCCACACCAACATGGCTGCATTTCCGGCTTCAAAACGTGACGTCAAGACCTCTCCTATTTTGTTTCTTTCCTTCATGGCGGAAGGGCACTGAGTTTTTTTTTTATGAGCGTGTGTGGTTGTGTGTTTGTTTGAAATGTGTTCCATACCAGTCAAATAGACCGACCTTACTTTCACTATGACTCGCACATTCGGCAAGGACCACTTCGATTGGCACTACACTCGGTGTTTGTTTGCTCTGTACCCGGTACCGGCGAATCGTCTCAGGTTGAGTCCAGGAGCCAGCATGCAGGGATGGCAATGGTACGACCATGACGGCGTGGTGACGACATTACTTTCTGTATGACACAGCTATTTATAAAAAACTAATCGGCAAGGCGGCAGCCAGCAGCCAGCAGGTAGCAGCTATAGCGGCAGCAACAGTCAGAAAGTCGAGGGAAGAGGCAAAGGAACGTTCGCTTTTAAACAGTTTCAAGCGTAAGCAGGCGCGTTTTTAATCTGATCTGCCTTGTTTTGTCAGAAGACAAGGAGTAAGCAGGCACCGGTTCTGGGGAGCCGAAAAAATCTGAGGATGAAAAAAAAAAACCTTGTTGCGTCGGCAATATGGAATCTCCATCAAGCGTACCTTGTTGAGCTACTGGAAGCCGTACAAAATCGCGCAGCCCAGTTTATTACATCCCAGTACGATTATCGGCTAAGTGTTAGAAACATCAAATCATTCCTGCACATTCAATGATTAGCACATCGCCGAAAAATCTCACGCTTATGCCTCTTTCAAAACCTCTATTACTATTTCCCGCATTTACGCGACACTCTTCTTTTGCCACCCAACCGTACTTCAAGCCGTCTCTCAAACACACCCAGTATTCAACGTCTTCACGGCTCTACTAAATCCTTCAACAGCTCTTTCTTGGCGGTAGCTATTGCAGAATGGAATAGTTTACTGGACCGCGTAGTAATCGAACGTAACCCTACCAAGTTTCGAAACATACTAACGAACCTTCTGAGTATTGATGCTTAATGAATTTGACTTATTCTTACTTCATCACACTTTTTTGAGTGCATTGGTTATTACTTTTTGTGTTTGACATTCATTTGATTACACCTTTTTTACCCCATCTGAATGTTATTGTTATTGTTTCTTACTCCAGTCGTGACTGTTTGTACGTTTATTTTTCTTATGTATGCTCCCCCCTTATGTAATACCCCAACAGGGGCCTTTAAGGGTCGACCAATGATGATGAAGATGATGATGATGATGATGATGATGATGATGATGATGATGATGATGACGATGATGATGACGATGATGAAGACTAAAAAGAGTTAGTAGGAGAAGGTAGGCATGCAAAAACACAAATTTTACCGCACCAGTATACTAATATATAATAAAAGCACTAATATGCAATGAAAAAGAGACTAAAGTTCAATAAGACATTGATGGAAAATTGTTATTTATTATTCGTCCTTCATTTAGTTTTAGTGTATTACGCAGAAATATGAGACCTTTGCTTACCAAGTATTTCTCGGCGTACGGCGTGAACGCTGTCAATGCGACGATTTCCACGTGCGTCAGCTTGTTGAACGGCGCCAACCCGGCGAATGCCTTCACCTGCGCAACGGTCGTTGTAACTGAGTTCAGATGCCACGTAGTCAATGCATTCTTAAATTTCGCGCATCGATATTCTTATTATCGCAACTCCTACATTCCTTTGATATTTACCATAATAACAAGGCACTCGCCGGCTTTCATTCTTGCTGGCGGTGCGAAATAAGGCGGGTACGTCTCGGAGGCAATGGATTCAAAGGAATAGGGGAGTAGATCCTGACACCAATGTACCATATGTGTCCTCTCAAGGGTTTTAAAGCGATAACATTGTAAGATAAAAAGAGGTGGTGTCAAAATCTATCAACCAGCGACCACTTACTCTGAGTAACAGAAAGAGATCTCGAAAGTGAACTTTTTGTGAACTGTTTGCACCGGAAGCAATTGCAGAACCGGAAACATGTTGTAGGCACCATGTTTCGGACACCACCCATTTGGCCTTCGGCGATGTAAGAAGGTATGTCCTCCACAGAGCACCCGGAGAGTTCAGAGTGGAGGAGCGGGGAAGACGGAGGAGGCGGGGGGCCTTCGAAGCGATGTGACATACAAAGGCATGTGACAGGCACATCGGTGGTAGTTGCATAGGTGTGCGTCAGGTGTGCTGGACTATACTACTCTCTACCAAACTTTTTACTGCGTGGACGTGGCTCTAACAAAAAGTGATGTCGATAAATAAGAATCGAAATATAGGATAAGCCAAAAATACTATTGCGTTAAAGTCACAAGATGTAGAACGAGGACATTCAAGTTTCCTTGGTACGCTTGTTGACATGCTATGACTAAATTTACATAACTAATTAAATTTAGGCGTTTTAGATGCAAAAACCGCGATCTGATTATGAAGCCCGCCGTAGTGGGAAGCTCCGGATTAGTTTTGACCGCCTGGAATGCTTGAACGTGCGCTCAATGCACTGTACACGGTCGTTTATGCATAACGCCCCCTTGCTGGAATCGAACACGCGACCTCAAGCTCAGCAGCGCTACGTCATAGACACTGGGATATCGCAGCGGGTTTATGCGCTGCGAAGGTACGCACTTGGCGTAGGAGAGGTGGAAGAGCACTTTTGGGCTGATATTGGTGCGGGCCTCGGTTATACGGACTGCATTTGAGCACTTCCCCGCGACACAGAAGTGACACATGCAAGACTGCATTTTCACTTGCCTTTCGGTTGTACTCGGGTCTCTCGGAGAGCATGGTGAAGAGTACGAGCGTACCCTGCGAAACGCCCACGTAAGGAACATCATGCCGCTCCGTGGCGCGAAGCACGTAGTCAATCTGCGCCGGAAGGTCCAACACGGCGTGTTCGTGAAATCTGCGCGCGAATTCACGTGAGAGCGTAAGGGAGCGAGCCGTTGAAATCCTTCAAAGGGAGTAAACACGTAACGGAATGACCAGACACTTCTAATAGTGAAATTCGAACTGATTTTATTGGGAAGAGTGTCTGTAATGAGTGAACGCACCCGATGGACACTGACAGCGATACTAACTGCGATTCATTGAGGTGTCACTTAAGGTGAAATATATCTCAAAGCTGGTATTTTTTCATGTACTTTAACCAGTGGACCAGTGATGCCGCCAGTTCTTTCTTTGTCTCTTAAATGACGAGATGCCCCCCCCCCCCTCTTTTCTTTATTGAAATAAAAAAAAAGAGAAGTAGTCACCTAATAATGGCGATGGCTACTTCTTTTCGCATAGCGGAAACAACAATATAAAAATTATGTCAGAAAATGAAAGAAAGAAAACCACCTCATAGGGTCAGAAATCCACAGCACACAGTCCTATACACCCATGAGCATATAAATATAAAAGGCAAATGTAAGTTGCACGACGCTTAATCGTGATCTTTTTCTTTTTCTGTCTTAACAGATGAAGTAGTCGTATCTGTTTACCGAAAACAGGTAGATTAATGCTACCAAGGCAAGTAGGCCTCACGTCAGCTTTGCCGAATTAACGCTCGCTATTATTTGTGTCGTCCCCCATTTACGCCGTTAGAAAAAGTTCACCCGAGTGATTTTGTTTTTTATCCGAGCATTTGTTCGTTATGCGCGGCGACGCCACGCAATGCATTCATAGCGTCATCAGCTCTCTGACATTAGAATTCTTGTGCACGTTTTTACTGAGGCGTCCATGTCTCTGTCGAGAAGTGCCAGCCATATTCGCAGAATATATTTTAGCCGTAGCATCTTACTTTATTACAATAATATTTTTGTCTTTGTTATACAAATATATGTAAATACCTAATATTATGCACGAAGTGTTCTTGTCCCAATACCTGCGATTTCTTTTTTTCGGAACGCAAGATGATAAGCAAACGCGCCAACTGTCGGTGGGTGTAGTCTTGTTGTTTTGTCTGCTGCAATGCTATGCGCGTTACTGGCAGTGACATTGCACGCACCCTTGTTTCTGGCTATTTTCACATGTTCGCGTACATAAGGGCTGCCTGTCATCAAAGCCCATTACGTCAAGCTCTTGCCAGACGCGAAAAAAAAATCTAAGAAAAAAGTACGATTGCAGGTTGCGACGAAATTATGTAATCATAGTGACTCACGAGAAGTTCCAGAAGGCCTTCGAGCGGACCTTGAGGTTTACGTGCCCCTTGCCGTACGAGTTCCCGCGGACGTTGCCAATCCAAACGTCGTACTGCTGGTCCGCGAGTACGAACCCTGCATCGTAACGAGTTCGGAATGAGGTACGCCAAGGTGAACTTTGAATGCAAGAGCATTTATTTGCCGGCTAACTTTGCTTAATCCGAGTTTCTGGGTTCTGCGCGATACTAGGCCCTAATAGATGGCGTCGCAACGCTGGCTAATGACCAGTTATCGCGTGTCTCGGAGCACCGTCATCGCATAATGACGCTTTTTTATGATATCGGTAACAATCACGATGATGCTATGACGGTCACGGTAATGACTATGATGATAGCATAGTTATGAGTCTACAGACTGGCACATATTAAAATTGTGTCGCATTGACACCATCTGTCATGGATATATCAATTCTACCGAAAAGAAAGAAAACACCTCTGTAACAAATTCTTGATATAGAACAGGGCGCTGTCACTTTGTTCCTTGCACCTGGAAATTCTAACGGCATTATTTAACGAGTGCCATAGGTAAGCGGATTTCCAAATTCTGAGACGTCCCCGCAGCCCCTCTTGTTGCAGCCTAACGGGCCAGAAAACATCGGTGCTATTGGAAAAAAAAAACCTCCAGTAGAAAAAACAGTGCAGAAGACACAACGGGAAGGTCGGAGTTCAAATGTTTGTCGTCTTCCATTTCGCCCGCTTCCTAACGCTGTTCGGTCAAGCTTCAGGACGTTGTCACTTATGCACGATGCATATACATTGTATGCTGGGAATAACCCAGCTTCTTCTTCGGCAGCGCCACAGACAAAAGAGTCGTTGACAAATATGTTTTTATCTCTTCGATTATTACACGGGCCTTTGAACACTTCTCCGTCTCACTGACCCATGCACTCTTGAACGTACCTCCATTCGTCACTGTGCCTTGACTCGATAGTTATCACAATTAATTGTAGCTATGTAGCTATGCCATTTGCACCTGGCAGGAATATGAAAATACCCTAGGGAATCAAACTACAAAAAAGCACAAGAAAGCGATCTATCCACCGCCTGTCTACAAATAGATAGATAGAGAGAGAGACAGAGAGAGAGAGAGAGAGAGAGAGAGAGGAGTGGTCAGGGGAAATCAAAGAGGTTAACCAGGCTGAGCGCAGTTGGTGACCCTGCACAAGGGAGAGGGGGGGGAAAGGGCCGGCAGGGACTGCACTGCACCAGTCATGCTAGCCGATAAAAAGGGGGGAAACTCTGTCTCTCGACCGAAGTGGTAACCGTGCTGAAATAACACCCTAAGATGATTCCTGGGCTAATTTTTTGCAACCCCTGGGCTAAATTTTTGTTACGAAGACCTCAAGACCTCACCAACAAAATCGCCTCTACAGTCATAGTAAATATGGGAACGATTGCAACGTGCGACCTAGTGCACTTAAGTTAATGGGCGTTTCTCAAGCAACTCCTGGTCGCAGGAATTGCCAACGAGTGTTATCGAAGCTTAGTATTTTCTTTAGCCAAGGGGTGGTGTTGTGCTCCGCTCGTCTAGGAAGAGCTTTGAGGCGAGGTACATTTGTGAACACAGGGTTCAGATTAGAAGCATTAATATCGCTGCAGCCAGTCCCCAGGCCCTCAGTCACCACAATAACGAGCCGTGATGCCTAAAACTGCAGTGTAACGGACTAGCCTAGCCTTGTTGCTCAGTTGTAAGGTTTGTTACAGCACAACATAAGACAGGGACGGAAAGAAGGTATAAAACGACGACACGACGCTGTGTGGTCGTTTATACGTTCCTTTTGTCCGTGTCTTGTGTTGCGCTGTAACGAACCTTACAATGAATCCTAACCAACTGGCCCAACTTGCCGTCTTGATGCAGTATATTTGATCCTTAACTTGGGCGCGTGTTACGCCTGAAGTGGAAGCAATAAGTGCATCAGCTTTGAAACCGACCTAACCATTGCTATACCGCAGGAAAGTAACGAAGTGTGATATCTCTAGTGCATAAAATAGAAATGAACTGCGGCGGATATCTGCTTGTTTTGTTTCTTAAATGTTTGTTGAATGTTCGTCAGTCCATTTGCATCTGTCTGTCTGTCTGTCTGTCTGTCCGTCCGTCCGTCCGTCCGTCCGTCCGTCCGTCCGTCCGTCCGTCCGTCCGTCCGTCCGTCTGTCTGTCTGTCTCTGTCTGTCTGTCTGTCTGTCTGTCTGTCTGTCTGTCTGTCTGTCTGTCTGTCCGTCCGTCCGTCCGTCCGTCCGTCCGTCCGTCCGTCCGTCCGTCCGTCCGTCCGTCCGTCCGTCCGTCCGTCCGTCCGTCCGTCTGGCTGTCTGTCTGTCTGTCTGTCTGTCTGTCTGTCTGTCTGTCTGTCTGTCTGTCTGTCTGTCTGTCTGTCTGTCTGTCTGTCTGTCTGTCTGTCTGTCTGTCTGTCTGTCTGTCTGTCTGTCTGTCTGTCTGTCTGTCTGTCTGTCTGTCTGTCTGTCCGTCCGTCCGTCCGTCCGTCCGTCCGTCCGTCCGTCCGTCCGTCCGTCCGTCCGTCCGTCCGTCCGTCCGTCCGTCCGTCCGTCCGTCCGTCCGTCCGTCCGTCCGTCCGTCCGTCCGTCCGTCCGTCCGTCCGTCCGTCCGTCCGTCCGTCCGTCCGTCCGTCCGTCCGTCTGTCTGTCTGTCTGTCTGTCTGTCTGTCTGTCTGTCTGTCTGTCTGTCTGTCTGTCTGTCTGTCTGTCTGTCTGTCTGTCTGTCTGTCTGTCTGTCTGTCTGTCTGTCTGTCTGTCTGTCTGTCTGTCTGTCTGTCTGTCTGTCTGTCTGTCTGTCTGTCTGTCTGTCTGTCTGTCTGTCTGTCTGTCTGTCTGTCTGTCTGTCTGTCTGTCTGTCTGTCTGTCTGTCTGTCTGTCTGTCTGTCTGTCTGTCTGTCTGTCTGTCTGTCTGTCTGTCTGTCTGTCTGTCTGTCTGTCTGTCTGTCTGTCTGTCTGTCTGTCTGTCTGTCTGTCTGTCTGTCTGTCTGTCTGTCTGTCTGTCTGTCTGTCTGTCTGTCTGTCTGTCTGTCTGTCTGTCTGTCTGTCTGTCTGTCTGTCTGTCTGTCTGTCTGTCTGTCTGTCTGTCTGTCTGTCTGTCTGTCTGTCTGTCTGTCTGTCTGTCTGTCTGTCTGTCTGTCTGTCTGTCTGTCTGTCTGTCTGTCTGTCTGTCTGTCTGTCTGTCTGTCTGTCTGTCTGTCTGTCTGTCTGTCTGTCTGTCTGTCTGTCTGTCTGTCTGTCTGTCTGTCTGTCTGTCTGTCTGTCTGTCTGTCTGTCTGTCTGTCTGTCTGTCTGTCTGTCTGTCTGTCTGTCTGTCTGTCTGTCTGTCTGTCTGTCTGTCTGTCTGTCTGTCTGTCTGTCTGTCTGTCTGTCTGTCTGTCTGTCTGTCTGTCTGTCTGTCTGTCTGTCTGTCTGTCTGTCTGTCTGTCTGTCTGTCTGTCTGTCTGTCTGTCTGTCTGTCTGTCTGTCTGTCTGTCTGTCTGTCTGTCTGTCTGTCTGTCTGTCTGTCTGTCTGTCTGTCTGTCTGTCTGTCTGTCTGTCTGTCTGTCTGTCTGTCTGTCTGTCTGTCTGTCTGTCTGTCTGTCTGTCTGTCTGTCTGTCTGTCTGTCTGTCTGTCTGTCTGTCTGTCTGTCTGTCTGTCTGTCTGTCTGTCTGTCTGTCTGTCTGTCTGTCTGTCTGTCTGTCTGTCTGTCTGTCTGTCTGTCTGTCTGTCTGTCTGTCTGTCTCAGGAAAATAAAATTAACAAGACTGTTGACTGTTATTGAGCTCACCGAGCGACTGGTGCGGAAAATCGAGCACGTAGTTCGAGGAATCTCCGAGCAGTCCGCTCATGAGCAGGATGGGCTGTCTCTTCGGTGGCCAGCCGGTCGGCTTACCCATCCTGCCCCAGGGTATTCGGTGCATCTCGATGATGTAACCGTCGTCGGTGACCACGCGGTGACGTTCAAATGGGTAGCCCTTGCGCGTCACGAGGGTCTCCTGCAGGAGGTGTTTACCGGCTTCCGCGTTACGGCATTTACATCGGCTTCGGTTTGACAGAGACGTTTCGGCACCAGCAAAGAGCGCCTCTACAGCCCTAGTATATATAGAAACGACAGCAGCGTGCGACCTAAAAGCCCAAACCTTTGGCAAGTGTTTGACCACACAGGAAAACAACTGGAAGCTACAGGATAAAACTGATTATGCACCCCAGCCTCAGATACGTATGTTAATGAAATGTACTTTTGCAGGCTATATTTCTTATATGATATCCACAGGGGGCGAGTAAGTGTCACGAGCATCTACAAAATTAATTAAAATTTGCCAAGAAAGCAGTGATAGCCAAGAATGTGCCGCACTGCTGGAACTTGGAAGTGCCAGTACGTAGTTCGTGAATTTCGCACGGAACAACTGAAACATTTTAGTTATTGCATTTACTTTTGAATCGCCTTTAATTTCTGCCATAATGCGCATTTCCATATGCCTGCTTTTCTTTAGGCTAGTATAATCCTTTGCGGCAGACAGCGCAATTCTAGCCTTTGAGCTGCGTTGCTTGAAGAGCCAGATGAGAAGTCGAAATGAATGTTTGGCTAATTAAGAAAAGTTCAGTGAACAATCTTAACGGCACCTGTTGCAATTTACGAGTTGTAGCCGGTATTTTCGCAAGGCGTATCCACTTGGAAGGAATCCTTACGATGACGTCAGTTTAAAGCTATACACAGCAGAACTGTGCAATGAAATGTTTTGGTATTCCATTTAGTTTTGTGGTTCATTGAATCAAACGGCCCTTTCTTAAAAAAGTTAGTGTAACAGCAATGCACTTCTGCCACAAGTTCCATGGCACGTATTTCGAAACCTGTACCTTTCTCAGGATTCATTTCAACTCGACATGCCCTGCAATGTCATTAGCGAAGATATGCAAATTGCAATGTGTCATAATTTAGTTACAATCGAACGCCCTTACGACCTTACGGCCTGAGGCCTCCGAAATCAGCCCGTGTCCCCCGCATAGGGGGGGGGGGGGAGGGGGAGGTATATATCCCCTGGTTGTCAAAATTGACCCGGAGCCTCCTACTACAGTACGCCTCATAACCAAATGGTAGTTTTGGCACGTAAAGCCTCAGAATTCATCCATTCCTCCAAAATCGTTCGCTATACAAGTAACTTCGTTGTAAACGTGACGTACCGCACAGCTCACAGTAGCAGCAAAACAGGATTATTCCTTCGTTATACAGGTTATTTCGTTGTAGAGGACTCAGTTATAGAGGTGCTCGACTGCGCCTAAATTTTGTTTAGTGACCCTTTGTTAGTTATTCAGATATACATTTTGATTTATTATGAAAGTAATACCTGTACCTCCTTAAGCAATTCAGTTCGAGGATTATAATTGTGCAATCTGGCAGAAATTATATTTAAAAAGTCTGTAGAGCATGAAACAAGCACCTGGTGTTGCATAGTTATTCCAGAATTACAATATTGTAAACATATTCACAAAACCTATTGAACTATGCCGGCAGGTTTTTGTTTGTTTATTTGTTTGGTCGTCTGTTTATTAAATGGTGAGATCCTGGGAAATTGCTACCAGTGAATGGCTAACGTTGCCATGGTGTGTTACTTTATCGCCATGCCGCTTGTTGAATAAACTGCAAGTTGCTTACAGATATGGGTAACGTAATTTTCATCAAAATGCAACGTCATGATGACTTTCTCGTGGCGGTGACATTTCAGCTTTGTTGTGATGGTAGAGAAAGCCAAGAAGAGGCTTGCATAACTAGGCCCGACTAATCGGGAGACGCCACGGCGACTGATACCATTGCAAGGTTGTGACGCTGAACCCCCCCCCCCCTACCCGGAAAACAAAGAAGCTCAAACAGCACAATGATTCAGCTCATTGAGCCTACACCACTAAGAAAGCAAAAGAGACAATCTATAAAAACAATAGTAATATGACAATTTCATGTTCCTAATGACTGCAACACATTTATTAAGCTACGTCTTGTATTTGCGAAAAAAAAAGAAAACATCCTAGCTCATTAAAAGTTCCCGGGATACAGACACGTATAATAGCTTTACGAAATCTCGTTCTGCAATACGGCACAACATAGCGATAAGTATTTTTTTCTAAAACTATAATGATAATGATGAAATCACGTTAGATGAAAATTAGGTCTTCCAATCGATGTTTTACGAACGTGATCGCGTCATTCTTGACGGTAGCGTTATGCGTATTATGCTCTTACGAAGAAACAAAGTGGGAGGAAAATGAATAAACTTATAATGAAAAAATGATATCGGAAAACTGGAAACACAGATCTTCACTACATTAGTAAATTTGGACTCACTGTCCAAGTCCCCGCTGTGCAAACTCCCTCGCTTCTTTTTTTAATGAATGAATACCGCTTCATTCTTACTGTTCCTTGAGTGCGTTCCGTTCTGTCAGCGCAAGCCGAATTTGTGTTTGAGTGAGAACAGCTGCACACGTGCCCACCTGCGTACAAGTGATCTATGGTGCGCTTTACGCGCAGTCGTCGTGCTTTATTTAATAGCAGGGAGATTTGTTCTTTTTTTTTTTTTTTGAAGTGACGAAGATATCTTGAAATCATGAAAAATGCATGACTGGAGTTGAGAACGGCTTTGGCAGGAAGATGATCTTCAGTAGCAGCACTTCCAATACTATTGCTGGATTTGCTAGAATAATGGTACAAGTAGTACTGTCATACTGGTTCCGCTATTGTTAGAGGTATTGCTACTACTGCTACTACTATTACTGCTATTATTATTATTATTATTATTATTATTATTATTATTATTATTATTATTATTATTATTATTATTATTATTATTATTATTATTATTATTATTATTGGTGCTACCATCAGTATTATTGCTAGAATAATGCTATCAAGTAATACTGATGCTGGTCACGCTAAATTGCAGCTACTTCTACTGCTAGTTGTACTACTGCTGCTACCACTATAATAAATACAACCACCGCAGTGCAGGTGATCTATCCGAACACGTTACCGCGACACTTACAATGTCCGTAATGTCGGGATCTCGACCGGTGTAGACCCGCGAGGTCTTCGGCACCAACCGGTCGACGCCTTCTCGGCCGTCGCCAAGAGCCAGGACCGAGGCCACGACTGCGGGGACGACGAACCTCGGAAGCCGGCTCGGCGCCATGACCCCCCGCGCCCGCGTGGTTTCCGGGCGACTCGCGCCAGTCGGTGTGTCGGCGATGCGACGCCCCCGAGAAGCCCGCGAGAACTTTCGCGCCGTTTCCGGCAGGCGCCACGTGGACGCTCAATCACAACCCCCCGTCGCCGTCTCATGTGGTCACAGCCAGCAGCCCAGGGCCGGCGCTGCACCCGCCGTCGATGCCCGGGACGGGAAGGGGTGCAAGCACAGCTGGCACGCGCGAGAGACGTGAAGCGCACTTCAAGGTTACCTGTCTTCCCGTGTACGAAGCGGCGCGCCGATGGAACATGGGGTGAATGATTACTGGCCGCGGCTGCGCTGACATCGTTCCAGCCTGCTAGCTTACACCGGGTGCCCCAGGTATAGAGCCTCTTCAAGAAGATTAAGTTCTTTTTCAGTAATCAGGTATATTTCATTATTTTTTTCCTTGAGTCAAGGGTGTTTCAAATGGTGGCAACTTCGGTCGCCTGCTGTCGCGCAACGTTTAATTGCGAATAAAGGGAAAATCAGACACCCACCTGTTCGTTTTATTCATTACTTCATCCACCCTTTATTCATTTCTTCTCTCCACCTTGCGGGTTTCCGCAGAACTACTACGTCAAACGTTTAATTGTGTAACGGGTATACAAAGATAACATGAGGAATAGATCAAAGCGAGATACTACACAAACGTATACACGCACACGGGCACTTACATTCCAGTGTAAATATCTGTCCCAAATATTACGAGAGGGAATCAATGAATACACTGGCTACAAGCATGACGCTTCACTGCGGAAGTGAAGGGTACGTAATACTACGTGGATTTTGGGCGGCCCTGCATTTCCTCCATTTCGCTTTCGACTGATTTCGATTTACGTTTAATGTACGTTCGAGAGTAACAAAGAAAAACGTAAAACAATGAAAAACTCTTTCGCTGGGTGAATTATTACTATTACTAATTATCGAACCGACAGCAAGTTGTTTCTTTCGTCCCTTTTCATTTGACTTTCCTTTATCATTTATATACATTTCAAATAAATCACCAAACGATTTTCCTTATCCTCGGCTTCATATTCGTTCACTTCATACGACTCTGACCAGCAAAAATCGGGCCCCTCGGTTTTCGCCCGTTTTTATCGTTGTTACTGCGCCATTTACGGAATTAAAGCGCGTTCATATGCACCACAGAAGTGTTCTTGTGTTCTCGGTGCATCGGATTGAGGGCGCTGCCACCAGGACTCGAACCCGCGACCTCGTACAACAGAACGCTGCAGTTGTTAATCGCTGGCACAGATTGTCGACAAAATCATTGGTATGTGCGACCACTGGCTCCGAATCCTGCTTTCTTCTTATGCCGAGCGCTCGTAATGGCCCACGCAGTACAGCCTTATAATTTCGCCGCCTATTATCCTGCGCAAGGAGACGAAATTCCATTCACTGATTGATCCACGCATTAGATCCAACTCCCCACTCGGCTGTAATTGCGTGCATTATATCGATGAGATTTGCGCCCTTCGTTCCTCGACTCATGCTATGATTCATGATGAACCCGTGCGGGCTCACCCGTATATTTGGCCTCTGAGATGAGTTTCCCGCCAAAAAAATACCATTAAAGTAAATAACATCAGCATTGATCCACTCGCACGAAACTGCTGGCCTTTGTATAAATGAAGTAGCCATCTCAAGTGCGTCTAATTCACCGCTTAATGACACTCCATCGCGAAGTGATTGCACAGAGGCAATTCGCCGGTCTATCGTTGTAAACCTTCTAATATTAGTCGGCACGGTCTTCAAATGAGACAGAAAATTATAACTGCTAGATTTTAGCATCGTATATCGTTCTTTTTTTTTCAATACTATAAACGCAGCGGTGATAGAGGAGGCATGCCCGGGGCCTAGCGGATTGCGCAGTTGGCTTCGGGACTATACACCACGGCCTCGGAGATTCGCCCAGTGAGAAACGCGACGTGCGAAGCTGCGGTGGCAGCGGGGGTTCGACGGCGAGTGCTGCCTTCCCCTGCTGAGAGGATGCAACGTAATCGTGTTGCGTTTGCGTTGCACATTTATTTCCGCCGCCAGGGATTACGAGTGGTGGCACTGGCTAACACTACCAGGATTCTACTAGGAAACATAAGTACCCAACAAAGTGGATGGCCAAAAGGCGCCGCGGTAGCTCAATTGGTAGAGCATCGCACGCGTAATGCGAAGATTGTGGGATCGTTCCCCACCTGCGGCAAGTTATTTTTTCATCCACTTCCGTTTCCATTGATTCATCGTTTCCTTATTTCATTTATTAAGCACAAGTAATTTCCCATATATATATATATATATATATATATATATATATATATATATATATATATATATATATATATGGCTATTGGTGTCAGTGTTTGTTGGATTCTTATGATTAAGCTGGAAGTGAAAGCCGCTGCAAGATATTTGATAGTTTGCATCCTTCAATGGTATAGGTGAAATTGAAAGGACCCTTTTTGTTAGTGAAGCTCATAACGACTTTACTCAGGACGAATTTCCTACAGTGCTTTGTGGTGTCTATTCCATCGGTCCCTTTCACTTTTTGTGCGCTGTGATCGAACAGTCAGAAAGACGGTCTTCTGGAAATTAATTCACATTTTCCAAGCTTCACTACCCCCCCGCTCCCTTCATTTGCAGAACCTAAAAAAGTACTGCTAAGTTCCTCTTGGCCACGATAACCAGCGATGTTCGAATAAATGATGCGATCGTCAATAGCGCAGCATATTACCACATCTTATAGTCAAGTAATGAATGAATGAAAGAAAGAAAGCATGAATGAAAAGTATGAAGACAAAAACGCTTTTCAGTGAAATACCTAACGTACCTTTGAAAGCGTGCTTACTCCGAACTTCACATTTTGTTTGATTTAGCTATTCATTGACAAAAGTTGATATAATCAAGTTCTACTGCCAAGTAACGGCAGGAAGTACTAACCTGGATATGATTGTTACCAAGGGAGTGGAGTTGGTGGGACGTGAACATAAATAACGTTGTTTTTGATGGATTTATGTACAGTTGAATAATATGGCCCAAGCGCTGCATGGTGTTTAATCAGTAAAATATCCAGCTCCTAACACATGTGAATAGCGTAAGGCAGTAACGAGCGCTTATGTATGTTCGTGAGCAATATGACAGAGAACACCAACTTGGATTTCAAGCAACGATGCCTTGTGATATGTGTACTCGTATCTGGCAGGTTAATATGTAACAGCCGGCTTTTGCGTTGAACAGCTACTCTCATAGAACATATTTCTGAGACAAATATGTAGTACACTAGGGCCTCTAGAAGGTAATCTGAGTGTTCCGTTTCATGCAGTTTAAGGTGCGTACACACGCGCAAGATCACACGCCAAACACACGGACATGTCATAGACTAGACTATCGCGAACCCCAAACGTGCCTATAATCTACCCAGTTTTAACCTGAAAAAGCGGCATTAGCACGAATTACTTGTCGTATTGTTCCTTCAGTCCTACTTTTTCTTGTTCGGATAATTCGTTTTTACACCTCTTGCAATATTTCTTAGGTGCTCGACTTTCTTATTTTTTTATGCTCGTGCACTGAAACCGCTTTTTGGTTGCCCGTTTTTTCCATGTTTAAGTATGATTTAATCAACAAGCAGCACAGACAAGCAGGCGCTCATGCGCGCATGCAAAGATGACGTTCATATCTTCCACTGGCCAGCGTTGCTTGTATTTTGAAAGAATTGTTACCAGGCCGACGCTCGTTCTCCCAGCGTAATAGCGATTTCGGCCCGCCGGCAAATAACGCGAAATTTCTCCTTTTCCCACGGAACCGCCCCCTCTGCAATACAGCGCGAGAGGGAAATGTGCCTGTTCAACAAAATTTATTTTCGTGCATATGGAAACGTCGCGTGCGTGAATAAACAACTGCAGGGGCCGTAAAACTGCCTCAGACGGAACGGGCACACATTACTTCTCCGAATATACATATATATATATATATATATATATATATATATATATATATATATATATATATATATATATATATATATATATATATATATATATATATATATATATATATATAAAATACTTTTTTCTGAAGGCCTCGCTACACGGGTGGTGTGTGGGGAGGGAATAACGGGCAGGGAGGGAATGGTACGGCGAAGATCGTTAGGCGATTGAGCAACCCGTCTTCCGAGCATTACGCCGCAGTTTGCTGAAAGTAGGGACGCATTGAACAAGACGCAAAACGGGCGGTTGCGAAGAAAGAGAAAAACGCTGGAGAACGCACTTCTCGTGACGTCCGTATAAAATGGCCGGTTATTTGTTCCGGATTATTACGAGCGCAGCTCGCCTTGCGCCTTCTGTGCGCTGTACTCCAGCCTATATTTATCGCTACACTGTCTGAACTACTCTCCCCTTCACGCTGTTAAGTGTGCCAGCGAAGCTTCACTGCTAACAAACACCTGCGTCTTTCTGTTACATATATAATTTAGCTGATTGTTCGTTCTTTCTTTATTCGTTCGTCCTTTATACGTTCGTCATTTATTACTTCACTTATTCATCATTTCCGTTCTTATTTTTTTCATCGACGTTTTTTTTTTTTGCACGTTCCTCTCCTTCCTTCATTCTCTCCATCTTATTTTGTTGTAGCGCAAGCTGAACAACGACAACGAAAAGGCACATCTGACGCACATGCGCTAGATATGCCGCACCGACAAGCCCCTATAGCTATCCTCATCCATCTCTGAGCTCACTCGTATTTCTTGCACTTCTTACAGTCGTCAATTTGCATACTGTCTAAAATTTTCCCTAAACGAAAACCAGTCCGCGATCGTCGCGCGAAAGCAATCAAGTGGTAAAAACGAGCTGCATGTTCTTAACCGCAGCGAAGAAGAGGCGTGATAAATGGCTGGTACATCCCCGACGGGAATAAAAGTTCTCTAGGAGTGCGCGAGAACATATCGGGCTGAACGAAATTTGCGATGACGTTATTTCCGCCAAGAACAACCAGAGAGCAAAACATTGCTCGAACAGCACTTTACTACACGCGCGGATTCGTTTTTAATGTAGCTGTTCATCATTTTTCACCGTGAATCCTAGTACTCTCAAAGATTTCTGCGCTGACTGCGAAACACTGCACCGTGCACTAGCAATCTCGTTCCACGTGGCATCGGCCACCGTAGATGGAAAACTTTAAAAAAATGTTCCACGTAAAAAGGGAACTTGTGTGGAACGAACCTCCTTGCATGTTGGCTCTTCCCTCAGTAAAGCTATAGCTTCTCGTCTCTGCTGCTCTGAATCACTGTCAATCTCGGCACACGCCGTTCTGGCGTAGTACGCTTTGGCCTTGCTCTATTTATCCCGAGGGAACGGGATCGAATCCCGGCCACAGCAGCCGCATGGCGAAATGCAAGAACGCTCCCGTGTAGTGCATTGGGCGCGCGGTAATAAACCCCAAGTGGTCAAAATTAACCCGGAACCCCCCACTATGATGGTGTGCCTCACATTCATCTTGTGGTTTCACCACGTAAAGCCCCACAACTATATATCAATGGCTCTCAATCAAGAGATTACGTATGTCTGGAGAGAATACAGGAGTCTGAGGAGGAACAATACATCGACAGAGAGAGGGGAGGAACTGAAGAGAAAGGGCAGGGATGTTAACCAGAAATACGTCTGGTTAGATAACCTACTCTGGGGGACGGGGGAAACAGGGAATATAAATATGAGATAGAGAGTGGAAGAGGAAAGGGAGGAAGGCCGGTGTGAGCTCGCGCACGCACGCGGAGGGCCTGAGCAAGTCAGAGGCGTTCACGTTGGCCAGTAGCCCTCAAGAAAGACAAAAGTAGCTTCACAGCTTCGTGGAGCGAAGGGGACGGTCTTCAAGTAGCACCTGCACGGACAACGGCCAATCGTCCAGTCGTCACAATGCGATAATGTTTGTCTTTCCGACTGACACCGATGAAAGTGGCACAATAAAGGTTCAATTTTCTTTTCCACGCCACAGACGTCGCATGCAGCACTGTCGGTCCTTCGAGTTCAAGTAGTGTGCGCTTATGTGAAAGCGACTCCCAACCACAGCCGGTATAGAAGCGACGCCTCATGTGGGTGACGCCCGTGTTGAGGTCGGAGTTGGAGCGAAGGGTTCAGTCCGTGCAACGTGGTGTGCCTTATGTTTGGGTTGTTCCACTTTTCTTAAAGAGAGCTTGTGCCCCAGGTGATGAAGCTGCTTGCAGCGTCTGTCTTGGGAAGAAGAACGGGAACGCTGTGTTGTTCTTGATGTGACTCTCGAGTAGCTTTCTCTGCTTGGTCATTTCCACCGATCCCGCAATAGCCGGATAGCCACTGGAAAATAATTTCGTGGCCTTTCTGTTTGATGCGGTGATGAAGTTTGACGATTTCGTACGCTAGCTGTTCGTGAGCTCCACGTTTGAAAATTGACTGCATGCTGTGTAAAGCCGGTCTCGAGTCGGAAAACACGGCCCATGTACCAGGACTCTCTGTGTGCCGAGAGCCGTGAGTTCTGCAGCCGTGGACGTCGTGACATGCGACGTCTTGAATCTCAGTGTTACTCCTCTTGTCGGTATAAGCACAGTAACCTTAGGACTGGTCGACGTGGTCGATCCGCCAGTATAAATCTGTACGTGGCTACTGTATTTCTCGTACAACATGAGTAAGCTCAATTGTTTTGGTGCAGACGGTGGTAGATCTGACTTTTTCTTAAATGCTGGAATCCTTATGTGTGCTTGAGGATGGCACAAACACCATGGAGAAGACACCGACCTGGCCACAGGTGTGTACCCCGATGTAAGTGAGGCACGATATGCACTGACAGTTGTGCTAAATGACGTGCGGTGTCTGTCCAAGGTGAGTTTGGCGAGGTGGTGGCAAGGGGTCCAGGCAGTGTGCCTGACATGTGCACGCATTGTCTCGACGACGATGTGCGTCGTGATTGAATAATCTTGAACAACTGCAATAGCTTCAGCCGTTCACGTACTGCGTGGTAAACCAAGACATATCCTCAGAGCTTGGGCCTGAATGCTCTGAAGTGTACGCAAATTATTTTTTAAGGTGTGAGAGAAAGTCAAGGAGGTTATCCAGAAGCAAATTTCCCTTCTGCTACCCTGCACGTGGGGCGAGAAAAAATGAGGTTAGAAAGAAAGTAAAAGGAGAAGGAGGCGAAGACACAGACGGAAACAAAAAGGAGTACTAAGTGGTTCACTCAGTCCCGTAGATTGCAAAAATCACAACGCTTTAACAGCCTTCTGACAAGATATAGAGTCATGTCTTCGTTGTAGGATTGTCTTTTCGGACAGAGTCCGGTCGTCGAACTTGTCCAGCACGAAAGTAAGTGAAAATATCGGCGCACAATACTGTGAACATTGGCACAAAATATAGAAAATGGTTTCCTGTTCACCACAGTGGCCACAAGCTGTGGTGTCGGCCATTCTTATGAGGAAAGCGTAGGCTTTGGTGAAAGCCCCATTGAACCATAGCCTGCATAAGAGGATCGCCTCGCTTCGGGGCGGTCCTTATGATGCCTGGAGGCTTAAATCGGGGTCCAGGGAACGCAGTCGCGTATTTTTGAAGTTGGGCCTGCTCGAACCAGATGGTGTCTGTCTCAATGAAAATATGTCTTCTTTCAGCGTGCGCCATTGAAAGCGGCGATCATTAAAACTGGGCTTCTCCTTGAGCTTCACACGAACAATATTTGAAGATAGCGCTAGTGTTTGAGAACGCCACTAGTGCAATGCTCTAGCCAGTATGGAAATGATGAGTTTGAAATTGATGTCGCTTATATACCAAGTGTACGTGTCTTGAACAGTGAATGGTTTGAATTTCGCAAGTGCAGGATGTTCCTAAAGCACCTGTATTAGTTAATTTTAGTTATTGAAGTATCAATCAACGATCCTGTCGCAAACTCTCCCACCAATCGGTCTCCACAACTGTCAACCAAAAATTTACATTATAATCACTACATGATTATTTCCTCGTGATTATTTAAGTTACTAGCTGAAGTTGCATTTGGCGCGTATATGTTTTTCTAAGGTGCGCGTTATTTATTGCTTGCTTTTTAAGATATAACGCGGTGCGAGAAAAAGCAAAAATAAAGTTAAATTATCTGCGCTTTCATTACTCACGCTTCGTTTTCTGCTAAGGAAAAATTAACTGCTCATCTCTTTTAAACTCTTGTTTTTGTGAACAGTAAGAACTGAGTATTTATGTCTTATGTTCACTGTAACGCTTTAAGCTAAACGGCCAAGTTAGTACTACATTATTTTCCATTTCGGAGATTAAGCTGGGGCCTCAAAAGTGAGCCGGGCTTAATGATTGACGCTTCCCCAGTTTCAGTCTTCTCAGTAGAATGTATCGTCATGTTTGTAAATAATACTGAAAACTTGAAAATAGGAATGTGTGCAGCGTGAGATAATTCGTTCTCGCTTCCTGTTTTTATAATTTCTCGTTAGTTAATGTTTATATTCGCACGTTATTCTTCTTTTCTCATATCGCAGAAAAGCTTTTTTTTTTTTTTGACGCACTCTTGCTGGGCTGACGATATTGTTTTGTACTTATATGCCGTATGCTTTTGGCTCAGGGGAATGCTTACATTGGAAGTATGTAGTTTAATCTGCAAGATTATTTCCTCACAAAACATCTGTAGATGTTTCAAATCCTCTCTCACAAGATCTCTCTATAAAAGTTAACGTGCGTAATCCCGCATACGTTGCATAGTTAGACAGTTTTGACAGTGAATTCAAATGTTTGCCGATCCCTGTCGCTTTACAGAGCCGCTTCATTACAGGTCGTTATTGGGGGGCCCAATGTCGTTACGTCGTGTCCCAGCGCCGAGTTATTATTTCTCGCGCTAATTGTTCAGGTGCAAAAGCTTTTGTTTTGCGGTATTTTCATCCTGTCAAATTGGGAACAGACTGTGGCGATGATGGTGCAGGCCAGACATCATTTTGTTATTATCGATTTTAATATTGCTCGGAAATTTCTGTCAGGCGTTGAGGTTGTGTGCTTTTAACTGTTAATCTCTTTACGTCAAAGTCGCGTTCCTGTAATCTAGCAGTGATATAGCTGTCCCTCATACTTATCCTGCAAGTGTGTGGACTGTCTTTGCTCGCAAAAGACAGTCCACACGCGGGCACTTTTTATTCTTGTTACGTGTGTTTTGCTTGATATTTTTGTTATTGTATATCACTCCTTCCTTTAATACAAGCGTTATTTTTATTCAGCAGGACTAATGCTAAAGAAAGGTACGTATAAAAATGGAGACGGACGCGTTAAAAAGACGTCAACACATACTCAGTTATGAAAGCAAAACTAGCCCAGTAGTTAGACCTTGTTCCCCTCCCCATTCTCTCATTTCAGGGCAAGAAAGATCAGCCGCGACCACTGTGAGGTGACTAAATTTCGTTCTTTTATTGTCATTTAAACGAAACAAGAATTAGTGGTGCATTCGTCCTTTAGAGATGATTGCCGACTTTAATGCTATTAGAAATATATTTCATGATCCCTGGTTAATTGTCGATGATATGTTTTACGTAGGGATTATTATGAAAAGGCGGCACATATCCAGTGACACGCAATGACTGAAACTGGCATCGAAGAGGTTCATTGAAGAGCACCACATACCTAGAGTTACATGACCAGTGACCCAAGTTGGCCCGAAGCTTCGTTTGGAACCACGTTGCGCCAGCGCGGCAGCCCGCTGCTCTACCGACTTGACACGGACTACTGTTAAGAACGGCCAGCTGCAGTGCAAGTTTGCCAGCCATTTACGCCAGTGGTGGCAACCTCCTCTTGGAATGCCGCCGCCAACCTCTAGCCACGGCGTGACTAAGTCGACTTTGTGTCGAGAACAATATGCACGTCCTCCACTCTCCGTCGCTTCAGCTAGGATGCGTTTGACGAAGCAGGCTTTGTGCTGAAACCGCCATCGTTACGCTCTAGCCTCGTCGCCGTTGTGACTGAAGGAGTTAGACGAAGCAGGCTTTGTGCGCAACACGACAACGCGGACCTGATCTGCTACGGGTGGGGGAGTTGCCGCGGGAGCGTCGTCGTGGGCTCCTTCCCACGCGCCGACCAAGACGCAAGACAATGTGCTACCCGGGCCGCTACCCGGGACGGCTCCGAGTTCTACGAAATTCGTGTGGTGTCGGTTTCGGACAGGGAAAACGTGTGTGTGTGTATGCATGTGTGTGTTTAAACCGTCCCGCGGAGAGGCGGCTAGTTTACGGAGACTAAACGAACGTTCGCGTCACCTTGTATCGCGGGAGGACCGAGTGTTTAAAAACGGCTGTTGTGTGGATGCTGGACACAGTTTCTTAAGCAGTCATGTTAGACTGAGACACTCTCTCAAGCAGTCGTGTTAGACTGACGTACTTTCTCTCGCGGTCATGCTAGACTGATGAACTGCATGTAAATACTGTAAATAAACCCATATTCCTCGTTCTCGATGAGAAGCAGTCCTTCCCTTCATCAACGCCCTCAGCGTGGATAAGTTGGACGACGGCATGGGCCAGCATGCCGGACTCCAATCTTGACAACGGATCACGAGCGATGGGATTGAGCCCCCAATCCTGACACTACCCACGGACCCAAGTTGGCGGGAAATAGACTAGATGCGGACATGCATAGATACATAGAGAGCAACATGCAGCAAATTGGGTGAAGTTCCCAAGGACCGCTGCTAGCATTAAAAAAGGGCAGGAGATGGGGTAGAGTGTAGGTCACCGACACCTGAGGTAATTGGCATGGTTTCAGGCTTCCAAGTGCAACGTGTGAGCAAGCGGCACACGCGGACAAGCGAGTTAGAGAGATGCGGTCTTTAATGATAGGCTGAATATCTATGCCATGCCGATGGCCTGGCATGCTGCTCCAGGCGTTAGCTGGAAGTTACGATAAGCACAGGGATCAGACAAACATACAAATGGCAGCACATACACCTACAGAAACGCATCCACTCGAACTGAGAAGAAAGTCCTACTAAGATCCGCAGTTCCCCGAGCTAACAGAAGCGCTTTCGTTGCAGGCAGTGCGCAAGCAGTTTTTCGCCGCCTGCCACGAATGTCCCGCACTATTAGGTGACACATTCAAGGCGCAAATACAACGAATCCTTCGGAGATTGACTGCCCGATGACTAGCGACGCAATCACACAAAGCACGCTGCAAGTCCTCAGCAACATTGCCCACTGAACACAACGACGACTTCAATAACTGAAGTTTGCAACACAGTAGCTGCTTGGGTTGGTTGGTGAAATCTTCCTTCTCCCAGGATAAGCCTTACACAGCGCACAATTCACACGGAAGGAACAAATACGTGCACATTTGCCTGTTTCCCCCTTTCGCCTCTTACTTTAAATTGCTGTGCTAGCAATAAATTTGAATGGTTGTTAGCAGCGCTCTGTCCTGTCGCTTTTTTTTCTTCCGTACGAAGGAAGTTTGTATCTGAAGTAGTTGGTGCAACGCCACGTTGAGCCTGATGCTGTTAGAGCAATGCTTGCCCTTGTGTACTCAGGTCTGGAAAGATCAGCAAGAAGACAGTGTTGGCAACTGAACACAGCAGCATCGCCGAGGCGCACTGAAAGGTGTGCACACGGCAGCGACGGAGAATACATCGATCAGGTACGACACCTCGGAGTGTTGCTTCAGTAAGCGAGCGAGTTCGGAGTGTCTAAGCGGACTGGTCGACGAGATGTGCAGCAGAGGGCAAATTAAGACAAACCGTGCGGCAAATGTCTGCGGCCATTTCGCAATGACGCCTTGCTCTCCCGCTCCGCTCGGGGCGCAGTGAAAAATTTCGCTGGTTAAAGTCGTAGAGCGTCGACATCCCAATGTTTTCTTTTACTTGTTTGTTTTTCCTTTTTGCACGCCTGCTGAGATAAAGCAGCCCGTTGTTCGGTTCACGCAGGGACTTCTGTTTCCGTACACCATGAAGCTCATTAACACTGAAACGACATCTTATATTTCACTTCTCTCAAAAGTCGAGCGAAATGTTTGTCCTAGTTTAATGAAATTGTTATTGAAACTCATACTAAGTTTAGTGCTCGGTATCTGTTTCGCTCTTCTTTTTTTGCATGCGTCAATATGTGTTAATTACGGCAAATCAGTTCAGCGGAATCCCGCAAGGTGGAGGAAGTATCACGAAAGGGAAAAACTGTCATCCGCCCGAATATAGCAAGCGGATAGAAAGGAAACCCATACGGGTTTCTCAGAAGGAATATTTCGCGGTCGAGGAAGAATTAGTCTTGGTAATAACTATAGTCGGCCCTATTTAAACGGTTGTAAACAAAAACATAGTGTTTGTATTAACATCGAGCATAAGAATAATGCTAGGGTAAGCATTAAAGTCTAAACCCGGTTTATATTAAAGTAAAGCAACGTCATGCTGATTTCGACAATCTTCGGTTGTTTTTCATAGGCAAGGAGGTAGCGGGTATGAGCCATGATCTGAGCTGACGTGCTCACATCGGCTCCGGATTTTATGACCAATTTTGCAGTGCTAATTATTTTTTACCGCGGTATAACTATTACCACCGTGTCTGTGAGAGTGCGGGTCATCAACCGGTACCGGTGGCTACCAAAGGTACGATTTTTCGCCAATTTCCCGGGACTTTCCGTGGAGACCGGCGCCGTTCCAGTAAGCCTAATCGAACAGCTTGGATCTGCCCATAGCCAGGCCCATCCTCTGCGAGGAAAGGCCGTCGTCTTCGGGCGGCGGCTATACAAACATGTCGACCGAGATGGAGACGTCCATTGTTCGGGACCCGGCGAATTCCGGCGTTAGCCAGATGTGTGTTGAAACTCAAGGGGAAGAAATTTCTTCCGAGGAATTCAACGACAATGCAGACTGGTCGCATGTAGGCCGGCGTATAAAGACCTTGGCCAGCCAGGGGACTGCCGCTCACCAGTCAAGACCTACGACGAAGAACTTTGCCAGGAACGTGAAAGCATCGGTGACGAGGGCAGCAAGGATGCCGGACGCTTTACCGAGGGAGGAGACCAAGGTGATAGTGCGGCCTCGGGGAGGCCTTAACATCGCGAGGACCCAGACCGCCACCGTGGCATCAGCCATCATGACGGCGGCGAACGTATCAAGGGAGGATGGAGCAGCGGACACCTTCTGCCCCAACTTGCAACAAAACATCATGGTGGTGAGTACCCCCGACGATATACGTGCTTCACGTTACGCCGAAATAAAATCGATCTGCATTGGTGGCAAGGAACACGTGGTTGGCGCATATCAAACCGCGCCATATGGCACCGTTAAAGGCATTATTAGAGGTATCCCAATAGAGGACTCCACGGCCGCAATCGACCGGAACATTGTAAACTCGAGAAATCCCTTGGCACTTGGTGCGAAGAGGATTGGTAGCTCGACCACAGTCATCGTGGCTTTCAAGGGCCTGAAGGTCCCGAATTACGTGTGCTATGGTCCCGTTCTCACCAAGTGCAGCCTATATCGAAAACAATTCGATGTATGTAAGCAGTGCGGAAAGGTGGGCCACCGCCGCGACGTTTGTCCAAACCCTCACGTGAGGGCTTGCTTTGCTTGCGGGGCCGTTGACCCCAAGGAAGACCATAGTTGCACCCCCACTTGCCGATTGTGCGGTGGGCCACATCTGACCGGTGACAAGGTTTGCAAGAATAGGTTCAAGGTCCCATACGTAGTTACAAGGAGACAATGGGAGCGCAAGATGGCCGAACAACAAGCGCAGCAGCAACAGCGAACATCTCTCAGAGCTGAGGAATTTCCATCGCTGATGTCAGCAACTGCAACACCTGCCGGTCCAGCTGGTCGCCGAGCGTCACGTTCCGTCTCGAAGCGCAGGGCCAGCGAGAGTAGACAGCGTAGCCTTAGCCGCAAGCGATCGCAGTCACGTGACCGCGTGAGCTGGGCCGATGCAGCAAGGCACGGTGCCAAGAAAGCACAGGGGTGTGCCACCACCACCACCACCACCTCCAATACCGCAACGACCACCGCAACGACCATTAGCACCAGCAAGACCGTCGATGGCAACAACAAGAGCAAGACGAGGGAAGACGAGGCGATGAGGATGTTGCAGGAAGACAACGAGGCACTCAGGCGCAAAAACAACGAGCTCGAGACGAAAGTCAGTAGGCAAGAGGCCACTATTAGCAAGATGGCAAACGAGATCATGGAAATCAAGAAGCTTCTCACGACCCGTTCCACCAATAACGAAACGCCCCGAGCGGTATCATGTGAACCAACACCCAGCATCAGCAGCGCTTTACCATCAACATCCGCTGAGAGGGAACCGGCACCCAAGAGACGAGCGATCGAGAACCTGAAGGAGCGCAAGCTCAACGACCGGGTGGACAACCTGAAAGACAAGGTCGACCAAATCGAGGAACACCTCGATGGGCTCGAAGATTATATTAAGACAACGTTCACCACGATGATTAACGACAGGTTCGCCGCCATCGAGCGGACGTGTCAGCAGTTAACGAACGCAATACAGCAAATAACGCGGCAGTACAATCAGCAACAATCATGGCTGCTCCAGCAACAACAACTACAGCAGTGAAGGGTCTCGTGACCTGGCACTGGAACTGTAACGGTTTCGCTAGCAAGAAGGCAGTCTTGCAGCAACACATAACACAAGTAGCAAACAAGCCTGATATAATCATGATACAAGAGACTCGCACTGATACAGTGTCGCTACCCGGTTATCGCATATACGCCAAGTCTCCAAAGGTCAGCGGCGGCAGAGGGATATGCACATTGGTTCGCAAGGGACTCACCTTCATTGAGCACGAGTTGCACAATAGTAAAATTGAATACACTCTCATCGAGGTCGTTACGGGCAAGAAACAAAAGAACAGCACCTTTCTGCTTAACGTCTACAGTAGCCCTTCACACTGGAAGCAAAAATTCAAGACGCTCCTTCACAGAGCCAGCACCGTGGCGGGGACTCACAGGCTCGTCGCCTGCGGGGACTTCAACGCGGCACACCCGGCATGGGGATATAACAAGCAATTGGCCAAGGGGCGAGACCTGTTCCAAGACACATTAGACCTGGGCTTCACCCTCATCACAGACCCGACTGATCCTACAAAGATTGGGAACTCTGTGTCCAGGGATACGACGCCGGACCTCACGTTCGTGAAGAACGACGAGAAGGGGAATATCTCCTGGCGCAACACGGGGTCAGAGCTCGGCAGCGACCACTACATCGTAGAGGTCATCATACCGGAAGAGGTCAAGGCCTCGGAGGACACCAGAAAACATTATTTTACGGATTGGGATGCCTTCCGTCGCCTGTTACCAACGGAGATGGAGGAAATCAATAACATAGAAGAATGGTCAGCTCACATCGCGGGGAAGGTCAAGGAGGCGACCAAAATCATAGAAACGGATGAGCAGGTCGACAAGGTTGACAGCCGCCTCGCGCACTTATTCGAAGCAAAGCAATCTATCCTAAACAGGTGGAAGAAGCAACGACTAAATCGGCGCCTAAGGAAGAAGGTGGCGGAGCTGAATCGCGCCATCGAAGTTCATTGTCGGCTGCTCTGCACGCAACAATGGAACGAAATCTGTAATGCTGCGGACGGGCAGATGCATAGCGGCAAAACCTGGAACTTGATGCGGCATCTGCTCGACGAGACTAAAACAAAGTCCTACCAACGCGACCGCCTCGCAAAGATCATTCACAGAGCAGTCAAGGAAAACGGGGAAACTGAAGTAATCAGACGCATAAACAGCAAGTATCTTCCGGTTACACCCACGGAAAGGCATCCTGAGTACGGCGGTCAAGCCAACGAGAAGCTTGACCGCGACATCAGCGTCGAGGAGGTGCGAGCGGCCCTGCACGAACTAAACAGCAAGTCGGCGGCCGGCCCGGATCACATCTCGAACAGAGCGCTCAAGAACCTCAGCGATGTGGCCATCGAAAACCTCACCGGTTACTACAACAAGTGCTGGAGTGCGGGGTCACTGCCCCAGCAGTGGAAGACTGCCAAGACCATACTCATCCCCAAACCAGGCAAGCCGCCGAACACGGACAACCTCCGGCCCATCTCGCTCACGTCCTGCGTGGGCAAGGTGTTGGAGCACGTCCTCATGTGTAGGTGGCAGGATTACCTGGAGGAGTCGGGACTATACCCCACCACGATCATCGGGTTTCGGCGTTCCCTCGGCACCCAAGACGCGATGATTCTGTTGAAGAAAGATATAATTGACGAAGATACCCTAACGAAAGACAACAAGGCCATTCTGGGGCTGGACCTGCAGATCGCCTTCGACAAGGTGAAGCACTCTGCAATCCTAGCCCAGGCGTCCAGACTCAACATGGGCGCAAGAACATACAATTATATCAAGGACTTTCTGACGGGACGGACTACTGAGCTCTGCGCCGGCGATCTACGGCTCCAAGAGAAGAGGCTCGGCAGTGCCGGGACCCCCCAAGGCTCGGTCATCTCGCCGTTGTTATTCAACCTCGTCATGATCGGGGTGGCCAAGCGACTCTCTCGCGTCGAGGGCGTCCGGCACACCATCTACGCCGATGACATCACGCTGTGGGTTCCGGGAGGCAGCGATGGTCACATTGAGAGCACGCTGCAAGAAGCCGTCGACGCGATTGAAGACCAGCTGAATGGTTCTGGTTTGATCTGCTCACCGAGCAAGTCAGAACTGCTGGTGTTACCACCGAAATACGTCAGACGTAAGAAGAGCGAAGCGAGGGATTACGAGGCCATCAAGATCGTGACGAGGAACGGCCACGTGATCCCGGAGGTCGACAAAATCCGGGTGCTCGGCATGATCATAGACAAGCGACGGGGCAACGGCGAGACTATTTCCCGCCTTACAGCCAAGATTACCAACGCAACACGTCTCATCAGACGGGTCGCCAACCGCAAGGCCGGGATGAAGGAGGAAAGCTTGATTCGGCTTGTGCACTCCTTCGTAATCAGCCACGTCACCTACGTTGCAGCCTTCCACAACTGGATGCAATGTGAAAGGAATAAAATCGACGCCCTGATACGCCGAGCTTACAAGGCGGCGCTTGGACTACTCGAGTGTACGAGCACCAACAAGCTCCTGAGCCTGGGGGTACACAATACCCTCGACGAAATTGCGGAAGCGCAACGGACCGCCCAGCTGGAGCGGCTCTCTATGACCGAAGCCGGCAGGCGCATACTTCAATACTTGGGCTTCACGCCCGGAGCGAAAGCGGCGAGTAGCGACGTTTCTGTCCCGGACGGAACCCGGCGCCGGATTCGGGTGGACCTCATCCCGAGAAACATGAACCCGGAGTACAACAAGGAGAGAAGAGCGGCGAGGGCCAAGGCCCTCATCGACTTTCACGCCAAGGACGAGCACGCAAGGTTCGTGGATGCGGCAGAATACCAGGGAGACTGCCCGGCGTTCGTAGCTACCGTCATCGAGGCGTCGTCCGGCGCGACGAGGGCAGCGGCGAGCTTACGGGTCCGCGAGGCGTGTCAGGCGGAGGAGGTGGCCATTGCCCTGGCCATTGCCGACCCCGGGTGCCAGACGGTGTTGTGCGATTCCCGAAGTGCAGTGCGGAATTATGCAAAGGGCAAAGTGTGTGGTGAGGCTGTGCGCGTTCTGTGCTCGGCTGACCTGCAACTACAGAATCGGTGTGTTAGAATCAAGTGGTTCCCGGCGCACGCGGGCAACGATGCGTCCGAGAAGCACGATAACCACAACGAGACGGCACACGCAGTGGCGCGAGCGCTAACCAACCGCGCCGCTGCAACCGACCGTCCAACGTGGTGTAGTGCCAAGGACCGCATTACGACGTTCAACGAACTTACCCAGTTCCACCGCCTGGCTCGAAGGACTTTCCCACCCCCGCACCCGGGGCTGAGCCGAGCGGAGGCGGTGCTGTTCAGACAATTGCAAACTGGTTCTTTACCCACCCCAGTATTAATGACTCATCTATACCCTAAATTATATGTGAGTGATGTGTGCCGCGTGTGCCAGCAGGAGAGGGCCACCCTGACGCACATCCTATGGGATTGCACCAAGTTCCCCAATGAGGCTTCGACAAGTACAACGATTCCTCCGCGACTCGCGGCTGCGGCGGAATGCTACGACCACGAAAGCCAAACCTGGGCCGTCCAGCAGGTCTCGGCGGCTCTTGAAAGACAAAGGCCGAGCGAAACCGACGGAACGTTGCCCCACAGGGCGACCAACCGCGGGAGTAACACGCGCTGGAGTTGAGTAGAGACCACCCGCTGAGAAGACGTCAGGGCCCGCGTCACGGCGCCATTTAGTCATGGTGTCGTTCTGCAGGCGACTACATGAAGTTGTCTCTCTCTCTCTCTCTCTCATAGGCAAACGGCAAGAGGTAGGGAGGTAAGATTCGCCATGAAACGTTTTGAAGGTCGGAAAATATGAGATGCATATTTTGGATGACTAGAAACATTTTTAATTGGCATACTTATGCGATAAAGTTTACAATAATGAACATCACACTCATTTTTGTCTCTCTGAGTGGTCATCGTACGCGAGTTAGCACAGATAGGGAGATAAGGTATGAAATTAAAATAATAAAACATTTAAAGATTTTATTAGCAAATTTTAACAACATGGATGGATGGCATAACTTTAATGAAAGGTCCTGCGAGCTACGGGGCGCAAGGTCCCATAGAGCGGGCTACTCCCACGTTGGGACCTGCAGTTGTAACTCCCTGGCCGCATCGTGGGCTCGCTGGACGGCCCAGAGCTGCTCCGCCAGGTCCGTGCTGCGTAATGCTTCTTGTAGCCTGGCGGAGTCTTGATCCTTGTTTGCGTGGGTCCGACCACACGGCCAGAGCAAGTGATGTACGTCTAGTGTGCTATGGCAATTTTCGCAATATGATCAGGCATGTAGTTCAATATACGCAATATGATCAGGTCAGGCATGTAGTGATGTAGTCTCTTCTGCGTGGGGTACGTGTTTGTTTGACATGAAACAATCGTAATTGGCGTAATTAAGCAGCGGCAATGTACTGATTCAATGCCGCATGAAGACGAAGCCCAATCAGAAACAAAGACACTGAGCGAACGAAAACAACTTCAACAAGTCAATTACTTATTGCGATGAACGACTCAGGGCTGAAAAAGGTGAGTACGTCCGTAATTATTATTAATATTTACTGTGCGTGGCGTAGCTAGTGAATTAGTTATGAATTAAAATTCGACAGGGATATCTTGTCCATTGTCACTTGCAAAATCTTTGTGTGGACGCTGAAGCATTCACATTTAAGAGTGGAACACAATAGCATTCAAAGATCCCTGACAGCTTGTCACGCTTCTCGGCAACTGCAGCTTATGTAACCGTAATGTTTAGCGGAAAACGCTAGCGGTGAATGCTATGCACGAAGGCGAGTTTTCTGGTAGAAAAGCGACCATATGGACATCGAGGCGATGGGACGACAATCTGGGGGCCGTTGGTTTGCAATATTCTCGCGCCTGGGATGGGTGTCGCATGTTTTGCGTTGCATCGAATAATATTGAGGAATACCGTAAAAAGAAGGGAAACTAGCGTATTACAAGCCCACGTATGTATGTATGTATGTATGTATGTATGTATGTATGTATGTATGTATGTATGTATGTATGTATGTATGTATGTATGTATGTATGTATGTATGTATGTATGTATGTATGTATGTATGTATGTATGTATGTATGTATGTATGTATGTATGTATGTATGTATGTATGTATGTATGTATGTATGTTATGAAATCGTCAAAGTGTTTTTACCAAGAGCCAAGAGTGTCTGACCAAAACCAGTGCGATAACTCCCCGTAGAAAATTCACTTTCATCTCTTTTAGGCCGAAGTAAATATTACGACGATCCTTTTATGAACGCTGAACAAAGATTATATAAAAACCCGTTTGACCACTGCCATCTTGTACAACTCAGCGTTGACTTCCTTGTAAATTCTGTCTGTTAATGCCTTATTGTCCGACGTTGCGGTCAAATAAAATATGATTAGCGATTCCTGCATTCGAGCGGCTTGGGTATTTCACGGTAACAAAACAATTGCAATACACGAAGCTAACTGAGGCTGCCTTTCCTGTTCGCTTGCCCTTTTTTTTCTTGGTTACCTTCGCGTACTGCACGCTTTCACCAATGCTTTGTGTGTTTCAGCCACATTTATAAACCTAAATGTGTACATCTTGTGGAAAGCCCTATCACTGCATAACTTATGCATTGTGTAAAGTGATTGAAAAAGCTGTTTCAAGGTTCGTTTACAAATATCTATGGCGGGAACTTAGTATGGCATTCTGAGACTGACAATCGAATATTGCGAGGAACAGATGCCGCTTCCTCTCGCATGAAGAATTCATCACATGGACGGCTACAGCGGTTCGTTAATTTAATATGATGGAACCAGTGTACACAGTGTCAAGTTCGCGGGGTCTTCTTAAGGCGCCACAATTTATGGTTTGTCGCAAATTAATAATAGGCATCATGCGTTTGGGATAATCAATAATTCAGTTCCGATTGAGTTCTTGGATTATATGCCAGCTCTCGTTTTGAAACTAGTGCCGAGTTTTTACCGTATGTGAACGCAATCTTAACTCGCGAAATGCAAATACTCTAGCATATATAGTTCATGCTGAAAATTCGCCAGTAGAGTGCCAAGGAGGTCAATGACAATGACGGATGACCACACTTTTCACATGACTTAGTTTGGTTGCTGAAGCTGTGATGAAGAAACCCAGTCGATGGCAAGAATTATGGACCCTGTCGAGAATTTCGGGTGTGTTCTGGTGGCCTGCCGTGTAGAAGACACTCGCATCAGTCGTGGTTGGTGCGCACAGGGATGCGCGATTTCTTGAACAAGCTACATCTTTTTTCTTCACTGTTACGAGCCACTTGAATGAACTTATTGGTGTCGTGCTAAGGTTGGTTGCTTTTCGGAATTTGCTTCGGTAAATCTATTGCGCGTAGAAAATTGCGAAAGCAGATATTTAGCGGCTTTCTTGTCTAAACAATGCTCAAGAACAGAATGAGCATGAATGACATTGCCAGAGAGGTTTTAACATTCACGTCATCTAATTCACCCAGAATTATGTACCGAATATTTATATATTTATTTATTTATATACCCCAGAGTGATTACGGCAATATATAGGGGAATAGTTACAAGCAAAACGGGTAAATTCAACACACAGGAATTAATAAAGCAGGAATATAGGTTATTTAAGTTATATATATATATATATATATAGTACCTTACAGGCCCTATGGCTGGGAATAAAGTAAGGGAGGCATTTTAAACAGTAAAGACATAAAAACTGCAAAATTCCAACAGGAACGGTGCTATAAAAAGATTGCCGTTGTAATATATTGCCGTTGTTGTGTGTGTGTTGTGTGTGTGTGTGTGTGTGTGTGTGTGTAACACACACAAATGGCACCGAGAGATGCCGAGGCACCGAGATATGCCAGGTTAGCTATGGCGTTCGTGCGTACATGTTGAACAATGGGAAGAAAAAGGTTCCTGGTTATACAGTTTTAGCTATGAAGTTCTTGAATAATTGGTGATCTGCGATAGTGACAGTCGAGGCGGGAAGGTGACTCCACATGGTACAAACGACTGCATAAAAGCGTTTGATCTGCATAATGTATGCCGACCTTATGAATATAATCTAGTCTGGGCGATCCATACGGCGGTGGGGAAATGAGCTTGTTGCGTAAAATCGGGTGATGAAATAACTTATGAAAAAAGGCTCAGACGGAACATTTTGCGACGGGATGACAAGGATGGTAATTTAGGGCTATATTTCATGGTTCTGATATATAGTTAGAAAGAATGAATCGAGTAGAGTTATTCTGAAGCGTTTCCAGTGAATACGTTAGGCTTATTTGACCTGAATCCCAGATTGATGCGGCATACTCAAGTTTGGGCTGTATTATACTTTTATAGACGAGTAATCTTAAGGAAGAAGGTGCTTTGGAAAAGTAACGTAGGATTCGGTTAGCGTTACTTACTATATGGACAATGTGGGTATATATTCCAAGTGAGATCGGATGTGAAGATCAAGATACTTGTAAGTTGTTGCCAGATCTAAAGGATCGTTATTAAGGGAGTACACAGGTAGTTCCTTGGTAGTTCTCTATACACGCATGGATTTACACTTATCAGCATTTAATTCCATTAACCATGCATTGCACCATGTAAAACGTCATTAAGGTCACATTGAAGCCTGGTGTCATCATAATCGCAAGTTATTTTGATGTAAATTACACAGTCGGCAGCAAATAGGTCAATCTGAGACGAAACACAGGAAGGTAAGTTGCTAATATAAATGTGAAATAGGAGAGGTCCAAGCACGGAGCCCTGTACAACGCCCGAATAAACTCGGTTCAGTTTCGAGGTTAATTCGTTAGCTGAAACGAACTGTGAGCGGTTAGTGCGCAAAATCTCAGGCCACAGAATTTTGGGATCAAGGTTTAGTTGGTGCAATTTGTAGATTAATAAGCTATGGCACACTTTCTCGAACGTTTTTGCGAAGTCTAAAAACATTAGGTCTGCTACTGAAGAGTGGTCAAGTATTAGGTTCAGTTTATTCATGAACGATACTACTTGGGTGTCCCATGATTGTGTTTTGCGTAAGCCATGTTGAAACTCAAAAAAAGACGAGTTCGCTTCTGAGAAGCTGGCAATATGAGAAAACAGAATATTTTTGAGAACTTTTGTATGGTATACTGGTTAAAGAAATAGGCCGATAGTTAAGGGGGAATGTTAAATACTTGTTTTGTAGAGTTGAATCACCTTAGCCACCTTCCAATCAGCAGGAGGGAACCTTTGTCAAGTGACTCTTGGAGATGTTTGTAACAATAACAGAACATTATGTTCTAGTGTTTTTTTAGAAACTTCGCATTAATTAAGTCACAGCCAGGAGCAGTTTCAGTGATGCGATTATGTTTTCTACACCGACTGGCTCAACTATTAAAGGGTACATTGCAGCGTAGTCGTAAGACAGTGCAGTTGGACGCGTTTCATGAGCGCGTTTAGAAAAGTTGCGCATGAAAACGTCATTTAATATGGATGGGCAATCAGCAGGGAGAATGGCATTATCAGTGTTATCAACTTGTGTTGTCATGCTTTATGTCATTATCAGTGTTGTCATGCTTTGGGTTAACAGTGCACCCAAATTTTTCGTATCATTAGTTGGCATGGATGGCAAGGTGTTCTTTAAAAAGTTATGTTCAGCTTGCTTAAGTGCTGTTGTGTAGTCATAAGTACTTCGCTTGCAGGCTGCCTATCTTTCACTGTTTGCAGATGTTTTAACTGATGATCTCTACGACGTTTCTTTTTTTTAGAAAGCTCTTAACGTTGTGTATTGAGCCAAGGAGCGTTGTAAATATAGGAAAGAGTGTATGCAGGGATACATTTTTCTTTTAATTCACTGATTTTAGCAATAAACTTATCCCAGTTCGATTGCACACTGCGTTTATCGAAATCAGTTAGGAAGTTGTCAAAGAAAGTACAGAGCTCATTGTTAAATGATTCAAAGTCAGCTTTCTTGTAGTCGCGAATAGTCTTGATCTTTCTTTCAGATTTTGGCCGTGAAATGTTGATGTTGGAATGAATAAGAGAATGATCGCTTAAGAACGGTAAGTAAGTAACGTTCGGAATACTAAACAGATAAATTTTTTGATGGATGAGAGGTAGCATAGCCAACATAAAGTATACATAGAGCAGGGTATGCGAAACCTTCACGTTTCGACCGCCTTCTTCATGTTTAATTCAGGTCAAACATCCCGCAGAAATACAAGTTTGAACAAGACGGCGCTGAACAAATAACCTGTGAATGCACGCTGAATTATTACTCCATCATACCACCTAATCAAATGCAGGGTGTAGCGAAATCTACATCCGTATGCGTGACGGTGTATGGCCCGTATACGCTAAGAGGATAAGATAGAAACAATAGTGACGTCCTAAAATTAGTCGTGTTGTAATAGGAAAACTTGAGAATCTAATACAAACGAGCGCCGGGTATACAATCGAACATTTCGTGCTTTATTTCGTGCTTTTCTTTTTCGCGCACACCTATGCATCAGTGTACACCAATGTAATTATTTGATTGCTAATTAAACGCATAATGTTGTCACATTTCTAACTTTGATTGCGTTTGGTGTTTCCTGCACTTCCAAAAATGTCTCGTTGCTGCAATTCTCGCAATGGCCCTGAAAGCATCAGAGAATAAATAAATAAATAAATAAATAAATAAATAAATAAATAAATACCGTGAACCAAAAAGACACACGACACTACAAGTGTGAAGCAATGCACTGCGAAATAATACTGGACCAGCGCGTGCCGGGAGTTATAAAAGAAGAAGATGGTCAATGAAGCGAAGCACATATTGTGACACATTCTTTCAATCTCTATCTTTCAAAAAGTTTGGTATACCTTCAAGCTTAATAGGTTTATTATCTAACTTTATATATTTTCATTGCAGGTAATTTATATTTAAATTCTCACTTGTGTGGCCAATCCCCTCCTGGGTATATTCCATGTTCAAAAGGACTCAACATCAAGATCAACACGAGGGACATATTTGCTTAGTGTCGATTATCGTGAGCTGACGGGCACAGGTTGACCCATAATAAATTATTTTACCAAGAAACGGCTGCCGTTACTATTAGTTACAATACTGACAATTTTGTCATTTTTACAGCGACTTCACGTCCGTACACAGCTAGGTACCATGCAAGCAGCGATGAACCTCAGCTTCACACATTTACCGCGGATGTTCTTCCAGGCGACCTCATATTATCAGCCGTGTTCCGCTAAGCATGGCGTGCACCGCTATATTCGGTTTCCGAGGTAGCTCTACATTCTTGTGGAAGCCCCGAAAAACGTAGCAGACGCCATGGACGCCATTACATTATATTATTTTATTTTATTTACAATACTGCCGGTCTCTTACGAGACCAAAGCAGGAGGGCATTAGCACTGCAATGCAATGAACACTAATTATATTTTGACAGGCGGCATAAAAAAACAGTACACATTTTGAAACTGAAAATAACAACTATATTTACGAGCAAACTTACTCGCCATTGTGGGCCCACAATTGGTCTATATGCGGAACATGCAATTCAACCAACGTCCATGGGTTGCGGGTGACCACGCTGACATCGAACTGGAAGCAAGGGCTATTAGAGCTGGCTTCTTAATGCGAAAGCATTATATGTCCCATTGAGCGAAAATCCGTCGTAGCCGGCGTCACCGAAAGATGGGGCCAAAAATGGCCGACGGCGCAAAAAGTAAAAGCACCTAGAAAATGCTCGGATTGACTTCAAATTTCTCAGAGAGGTTCCTGTAGACAAAGTAAATTAAGAGCTTTGAAAAGCAAATTTGGTATATTTAGAACTGGGAGCGAATCAAAGCCAGGCCACCGGGGTGCGACATGAGCACGTTTCCCCGAAGGCACGGCGGCTGCACGGAATTCTGGCTAACTAAAGGTGTGTCTAGTCCGTTCGAGCTACTTGTTGTTCTCCAAAACTTGAAAGCTTTCTTCCTGTGCATAAATTAGAAGTAAACCAAAGCAATGATGGTGTCAATGCACTGTTTGGCAACATACTCTGTTGAAAGTAACATATCTCGTTTAAGCAACTAAAAAAAAACGAAAGATGAGTTTGCGCACTCACTATCAAAGAGCGGTGCGAGTTCTAGGAGAGGCTCCTAGGAGAAAGAGTGATTCGAAAGAGGAAGAGGCGCTATTTTGGGAGCAGACGAAAGGAGACTGCGGGAAACCAAAGTGGTGACATTCTCAAAAGCCAACGCATTTTAATTGGCGTTACGTTCGAATAAATCACTTGAAGGCGCTGTTCTTGCGCTTGGTAATATTCGTAAGCATTTTACGCCTATATACAATGAGGCTCTTGCTACAACAACCGAGTGAGACCGCATGTATTTGCCAAAGGGGTTGAGAACCGTTCTTTAAGGACTTGTACTTTTTTCTTTTCTAGGTTCCAAGGAAACACTATCGTCTGAAATGACTATACGCACCACAGTTAATTCAGAAAGTGTCTTTAAAATTATATAAGCTCATGACTTTCTGTGGCTACCCAGTGCATTCTATTGCGATCACAGTGAGAAGAACACTAGAGGCGCACTTAGGCCGTCGCGCTTTGCCTCTATGGCCAGCACATGTGCGGGTACGTGCGGAGGTTTTAACGCTGGCAGAGACGTGGAGCGCGTTTGGCTGCGAAAACGGCGAAGTGAGGTGAACGCAACGCCAATGCTCCGCTCGGCTGGCTCAAGACAGGCAGCTTTATGTCTTCCGCTGCTCGCCTTCCATCGCGGTCGTGCATGCGCGATGCACAAACTCGCATGTCTTTTTTTTTTAACCGGAACGCACGAGGAACGACAGCACGGTATGTCAGCGCCATGTAATGGCGAGGAGCGGGTAAATTAGTTACGGTGTGCGCAAGCGCGAAAAGCAATCTCCCGGTGTTGGTCTTCTGTAAGCGTCCACCTGGTGTACACGTCCATTTCGTCTGCTGCTGAAATTCTGATTGCCTGGGCGGAGGCTCTCGTGAGGAGGAGACAACCACCTCCAGCCAATCGGCACTCCAGTAGAAGACGAAAGGGGCATGTCCGCTAGGTGGACGCTAACAGAAGACCCCACCCCGGTTGAAGGCATCCTGCTGCGCTCTTCGCAACAGGAATGCACACGGTCTGTCTTTGTTACCTGAGGGGCTCTGTCGTGCTCTACCACACGAAGTTAGGCCACGCCGCTACAGTAGCTGCAATCATCGCTTCTGGTTCTTTTCTGATGAGAGTACCTCCCACGGACTCCCATATTTCCTTCCTTCTTTAAATATTTGTTCCCTGGCGCGTGCGTTGGTTCCAGTAAAAAAGAAAAGAAAGAAAAGAAGGAAAGCGGGTCACCTTGCTCTACGTCTATTCTCGCACCGACTTTTCAAAAGCAAGACTGCGCAGACAAACTCTGCCAGGGCGTGCGCCCTACTGAGGCAAACAGCGTTGCCTCCGTTATTCACACCGGATAGTGCTTCGTGTGCTTGCCCATATTATCGTGTACCGCGTAGCTTCTCGCCTTAATAAGGCGCTCACATAATAAGTTCGCGCGTTTTTGTATACTTTTGCTTGTACAAATATTCCCTTACACAGTTTTTAGATGTCAAAATGACACATATAGCCTGAATGTGCGTTTATTCTGTTTGAAATAATGCCAATTGTTATGCCAGGTTACACGTTTTCTATCCCGACGCGTTCCCCAGGGACACGGGCCCCTCGTGCGGGGACACGGCGACACTCGCACACATGCTCTGGGACTGTAGAGACGCTCCACCCGCCTCTACCTCGGACAAGTGGGAGAGCTTCCTCAGAAGCTCACCACTCGCCGACCAGCAATGGGCCGTCCAGCAGGCCCACGAAGCGGCCGCCAGCTATACTCCCTGTCTGTCCCTACGTGGGAGAGACCCGCTACGTGCTAAGGACCCAATAGGACCCCAATAAAGCTTTCCAGTCCAGTTGTTACGCAGAATAAACCGAGAACTATGTTGTTGCTGTTTTTATTCTTGGATTACAGCACACACAGGCAAGCTATATTCAGATACGCATGCGGGATTACGTAAATTACCGCACCTATAACGCCCAAAACGCGCCTTACATAGGTTTTTGCAAATTTCACGGCGTCTTATCCCACATTCGTCAAACAACCGACCGTCTGTGCAGGTACTACATCTTGGTGGGCTAGGATGCGCCTCTAGAGGCCTGGTAGCCATGGCTCTCGTGCGAGAAACTATGCTGAAATTGGAGCATACAGAGATCGCCCTGGTGGGTTCTGGTCACTTGTTTCTTTTTTTTTTTTTTTTGCTTCGCCGACGAACTGCCGGGTGTAGCATACTTCCCCGGGATAGACCTCAGCGGTATCTAGGCTGGCGGCTTTCAGATTGGGAGACGCGCCGAGGGGTACGCCCTGACATAACACTAACTACGACAGGTTGCGATGCTTCGAATCAAAGGGAAATGGCAGACAAGTGGCGCTTGAGAAAACTTCCACTGTTACGAAATCCCCGCTCGTGTTCGTCACTATAGCTCGCGGTGAACCACTGACCTTGTTTTCTGTCGATTTGAAAACAGTTTCTGAAATGAAGAAGGCGACCGCAGCAACAGGGAATTAAAGAACCTTTCCGAGACGTTTCTAGGTGGTTCGAAAGTTTATTTTTGCGGTGTATGGTAAATTAAACTGCACCGAGATAAGAAAGGACAACCACTCGCACCTGTTCAATCTCTGACATAATATCCAACGGCGTTGTTCTTGCTGAATTTCACGGCAGCATTAGGCAATAAATGCCCCTTGGTTAGAATCCTGCTAATAGCGACAAAGAAATGGAAAAGAAAGAAGAAAAGAAACAATAGCTTAATTGCCCAGAAACTTTGCTTAGACACAGTCTGTTCTTCATAACTTTTTTCTCATAGTTGTGCGTTGTACTGAGATCAGAAAGAACTTGATCGTTCACGTCTGTCTACAGCAGCAAGATTCCTGTATAGTGGGCTTGATCTTGAGTGCAATTTGTGCGGGAGGCCAGTAAGGATGACGCAACCACCGGACCTGTCTTTGCAGCGCGCAAGTGACATATACTTTACAGATTCTTCAAGGCAACCACGTCTTGCTGCTGGTCGTAAAAATTGGTGCCCGGCTTGAAGGAGCTGACCGCCACGTCTCCAGCTTGTGTGAAGATCATGATGTAGGTGACGACGGCCTCTAGCACCTGAGAAGAATGGAAGATGCGTTAATCACAATACCGTTATCAGACGACGTCACACTTAATCAATCTCCGTTACCCTCTGCCAATGATGATTGAAATGAACTTCCAGATAACATTCAGAAGGAGCATATATACCCGAGAAATTTAAAGAGCCATAGTTATTGTTCATTACAAGGGGCAATATCCCTTAATCATCGTTTCCTGTATTATGCTGTACATTTTGTTTCACCGTAACGTAACCCATTGTTTTGTGTATTTTGTTGTAACCTTTCTGGGCTTTTTTGCCTGTGTCGTTGTTACCCGTTCACGAACGCCTCACCGGGGGTCATTAAGAATAGAATAAACGACGATATATAATACCTTATTTAAGAAGGCTGTTAACTTCCCGAGCCCTTACGATGGAAACGGATTCTTTCCATTTTTCTAGAACCATATGCTACGACCGGAAAATTTATGACCGCCGGTTATCCCGGCTCTCGTTCATTTCACGTCTTCCGGCATCGCTGTAGTTAAGGTGCGTCTGCATCAGCGCAAGGGGGTTGATGGGTGCCTATAAGTTTTTACAGTTTAGATATTTTCTTACAGTATATATCTATGAAAAAACGCCAATCTGTGTGCTTACGAAGATATACATCTAAAAAAATATCCTGAGAAATGTTTTATTTTCTGCGCCAAGCTAGGGCGGCCGCAGCAGTCAAGACTAGTGGCTAGCTTTCGGCAGTGCTGTCACGTGTGCGCTTCGTCTCTGCAGCTTGCCCTACAATTGGAGAAATGGGCAACAAAACAGTTGCCAACATTTTCCAACGTCATCCGAATAAATCACTCATTCACTGCACAGAAAGCCATGCGCGAGCATAAATAGCAGGGCGTTGAACGAGGGGTATATGTCTTCATTTACGTTGCACTAATCGCGGCGGCGAGGGCAATGTTGCAGTTTTTTTAAGGACAACAGACTTGGACAATTGGCTGTAGCCTGTATTGATGTTTATAGTGCCACAAGTGCTGCTGCGCTGTGCGGCGACAGTATGGGGGTGGGGGGGGTGGGGGGGGGGGGAAAGACCGACTGTGGTTGTTATCTATGCTCCCTTTATTCCTTTCTCTCTCTACATTCCTGCCACTTTACCTCCCCCTCCTTTCTCTGGCCAGCGTAGAGTAGCAAATCAGAGCTTTCCCTCTGGTCAACCTCCCTGCCTTTCCCCTTTCTTCTGTCTGTCTCTCTCTCTCTCTCTCTCTGCAATAATCGGGCTATTAAGAACTACGGCAGATCCAACGCATTTGTTGGAATTGACGTTAAACATTTGTCCAAATGTCTCGAACAGATGCTATGCACAGACACACATGATGCTATATCCAACTACGCATAAACATATGTTCCAGTTCTTCTCTTGTCGGAGATTATTTTGTCATTTGACTAGGCGGCAACAAGCACTCTGTACAGTGTTTAACAACATAATAAATACCTGCTGTAGGGCAAAACGGGACCCGCCGTGATGGCTTGGAGGCTTTGGGGTTGCGCTGCTAAGCACGAGGTGACGGGAACGAATCCCGGCCCCGGCGGCCGCATTTCGATGGGAGACAAATGCAAAAAGCGCCGTTGTCCCGTACATTGGGGGGCACGTTAAAGGTATCCAGGTGTTCAAAATTAATCCGGAGGCCTCCACTACGGCATGCCTCATAATCAAATCGCGGTTTTGGAACAACGCAAAACTCTAGAATTCAATTCAAAGCAAGACGGCAGGACGCGGAAGTTCCGACCACGTGGTAGTTATGGGAAAAGACGCTACTTCCCAAAACGGGGGACGAAGTACACGGGCGTTCCAGTTTACTTTTGTGCTTCGATGCGTGAAAGAGCGTTTTGTTAAAAATAGAAGTGGAACTACAGTTAATTTTTTCGGCGAGTTTTATGGAGCACATCTTCCAAACTGGTCTCATTCTGGAAATTCATTACAAGTAGATACTCCTTGCAAACTCACTGGCTACAATTCGTAATTAGCAACATGTTCTGTAACGTCGTGAATGAAGAATTTTACTAGCGATTTGATTGACTAATTGAATATGTGTTCCGATTTCTCGTGCAAATAATGCCCGCCTCTCTGAAAAATCCAGCTGAAGAACTAGAAATGCGTTATCGGTAACAGGCGATTTTTAAAAATTCCGGAAAGCTTCAAAATGACCACCCGCGTAGCAAGTTGATTATGAGTGGCGCTTTAGTGGGGCGCTCCGGATTAATTTTGACCATAGGGGGTTATTTATTAAACACCACAAGCGAGGAACCGAACCCGCGACCTAAAATAACAATGCGGCACGGCAAAGGCACACAGACAGATTGTATAACCTAACGCCATTAAAATGCCTTTTGCAGGGAGTTCTGGGCTCCTGAATTTTTTAAGACACGTTGCAGCACCAGGAAAGTTAAGAAGAGGAACGAGATTCCGAACTGTGCTATCGCTGTGGAACCCGAGGCAACGCAGATGTGTCGAGAGTATACGTATACTGCCAAACAAGCTATTGATAAGCTGTGGTGGTTCGGGCATTGCACGTGTGAATAGTTGCTTAGCAGAAGAGTCACGTGATGGCAAGCTTTAGAGGAAGATCGAACTCGGGACAAGCTCCAACTTCGCTATTCAAGTACGCGTAAAACGCAGAAATGTTTTTTGTGAGACAATCGCTCGACCAATTTGAGTGAAATTAGCGCACTCGAAAATAGAAACCAATTTTAACTACTTTAGGAAGCAGAATTTGGATATGTAAATACCATCGTTAATTTTAGAAATATTTCTGAAACTTGGTAAATTTAAAAACTATTACCATAACACGTTTACAAGTTTAACGGACTCGTAACTGTGCACCAAATGAACGTATTGCAGTTGTGCAAATAGCACTTATTGGAGCATCTCTAGTGTCCAAATCGGTTGAGTGACTTTACAATTACCGTAAAATGGTCACACTGTTTACGGAGGCTTTGTAAAAGTCCTACTCCCACATTAGCGGTATACATCAGACCGGTGTATGTTACGTCAATGTCGTCCACTTTAGATGTATTATTAGGTACAGTTAATGAAACTGTCGTATCGCTGTTTTTTTGTTGGTTAGTCACAAAGTTGTAAACTGGATACCTCGAGTTTTTATGAAATTCTACCCTTTTCAAGAATCTTTCTGAGAAATGTGATAGCAGCAACTGCAAATCTGCTTATCACAGTTACAGACTTTACCCCCTTTCTTTAAATGCTGTTGCTGTAGACGCTGCTCAACATCGAGGCATGCAGTGGATAACGAGCAATACGGTTTCTCACTTCCTGTGCATTGAGAAAGGGACTCACGTGCAAAAGTGTTCTCGCGTTGATGGCGAAGAATCCGCCTCCGCTGAGACACATGCTTCGAGGATCGATGGTGTTGTAAATGAAGCGTATCTACGGAGAGAACGCGCTCGCTTATTCACATTGCTCCCAAGGGGCGGTAAACGACACGTAGAGAAACGAGTCAGCTTGCAATAAATCTTAACCTGCATGAACTCGCTGACAACGTAAACGTCAATGAAGGAAAACCTACAGGGAGCTGTTTTTGGAGTGGAAATACTGCACACGTGTTAGTGCGCGAAGCACCGCGTATACTCCGCTTTATGAGGACCGCGCTCGTGTAAGCGCTACATCCCTGACTTCGCAGCCGAAAATTTAAAAAGAAGAAGAAATTTTGAAATAAAGAATTCGAACACAGAAGAAAGCGTCGCAACTTGTTGGCATGCTCTTTGTTTTCGTTTTTCATTTCATTTCAGGGACTTAGTTCTTTGGACATCGTCGGAGAGGAGCTCGGGGCTAAAGGCTAAATTGCCTGACAAGGCCTCGACTCTCTTAACAGATGTAGACAAATATGGTTACGTACTGCGGTGATTCTCTTGGATTCTAAGCGCGGGGTGCGCGCGGGCGTCGGACATCGTTGAGAAAAGTTTTGACGTCACAGTCATGTCTAACGACGTGGGCACTTAGGATTACTCTCTTTATGAGTGTGCTACTAGACCGAGACTGAGCAGTGGTGACAGCGACGGTAGTGAACACCATATAAGGGCAGCAGCTACGTGGCGTGCTTGAGGGAACAAATATATGCGTTGTGAAAACATGAGAGTTTGCTCTTTTTGTACACGCAAAAAATAAGTCAAGGCCGTTCTGAGAAGGCAAAAGCAGACAAATAAGCCAAATTTAACACTGGTTGATGTACTTTGTCGTATTTTCCTGTTTTGTATAAGATGTTTATGTTTTCTCTTTCCCAGCTAAACTACGCAGATGGGAATGTGAGACCTTATTTTCAGAAGCGCTCTAACTTGTGCGCGCTTTGTCTTCCCTTCCCTTCTTCAACAAAAAGGCTACCCGCGAGTATGGAGAACAGCAAAGGGCCTAAAATAAAGAAATGAAGCACCACGCATTCATGTGTACAAGGAGATACATAAAAAAGAAACGGAGGAAACAGGACCTACTTTGTCAGGAATGAAATTTCTTGTTCAGTTCTTTTTCACTCTAATAGAATTCGTACGAGTAAAAAACCAACTTCACAGTAATAAAAAAGTGGGCAGTATCGGAAGTGACGCCCGTCTCTTCGTAACTGATTCTAGCTTTCTGTGTGCGTCCTGTTAGCCACCAAATGTATTTTAGCAAATACAAACTAGCTAAGAAGCAATTCGATGTAATTGTTAGTTCACAATATTTTAGATAACATGTCTGGTAAATTCAACGCACCTAATGCATCAAAGAAGCTGTCGACGTTTTGTGTTAGAATTCCTGCTAAGGCCCATTATAACTTCTGTGTTACAGAAAATGGTTTGAACTGACTTGTGCGAGGACCGCGTCGGCAGAAACAAACTAGTCAATGTATTTCCCTCAGGTGTAGTCGGAGTAACTTGTTTTGTTAGTGTGTTTAACATCGTTGATCGTAAGATTGATTGCTTTAGAACAACCTTCTCTTTTACATAACAAACTAAGAACTACACAGTGTAAAAAGCTGAAAACGTTTCACTTATTATCCGAGTGCATCTCAAGCTACGTTAGGGATATTCTCTCTGTAAATGTTGAACTTATTTACAGCAACTGCTTTGCGTGTCGGCAGTAAAGGGTACTTGCCACATTACCTTCGATACGTGCTCTGATGGCATGTCTACCGTGATGATGTCAGCCAAAGAAAGTTTCACGTTTTCTGTCTGTGTAAAAGAAAACAAATTTACAACTTACTGTTCGCATATTGGTGAATGATTAACAATCCCCTCATGCTTCCGAGGAAAATAAACTCTGCGAACTTTTTGTTGCGCTAGTTGGTGCACGCTACTGAAGTACTATAGCGCCAAACAGACGACACAAGAAGAGACACGGACGAGCGCTCGTCCGTGTCTCTTCTTGTGTCGTCTGTTTGGCGCTATAGTACTTCAGAAACTCTGCGAAGCTCTCTAGATTGAGAGTTCACTGTGTACATCAATAATTGTTTGAGTCTAATTTAAATGTCACTGAAGTCTCTCTTGAGTAGACGTGCTGTTCGAAAGATTAGTTATATAAGCGAAAGTATATCTTTTTAGTAATTACTTTTTAGTAATTCTGTAGTCATTGACTACAATATCGTTTGCAGGTATTATCTTCTGTGATCTGGTCATTGCTTACTATTGAAATGTTTTGTTCCAGTTTCCTTCTCCGAGGCTCGCTCGGATTATTCATCGGACGCTTCAGTGCCGAATGCGTACTTTGGGGTACACTTAATTTCACTTACTTGTAGCTTTTTTGCACATCTGGCAAACAAAAAGTTTATACACTTTAATATTTCATAACGCCGAGTGGAAGGTCAAATTCCAGCATGTTCAAGAAATTACAGACAAGTGTCCGAAGAATTCCACTAGCAGCTAAAACGAAGTAGGAATTAAATTAGTATTGCTATATTAGTATCAGTGTTTTCTTTTTGTTTCAAGTTTATCGTTTGCTTATCCTTCAAACAATGTTTTGATTAACAAATCTTAGGATATATATATTCATATATATATATATATATATATATATATATATATATATATATATATATATATATATATATATATATATATATACGCCTTAGAATGACCGAAGTTGATTTTTGCGTTGTTTTCAATTTCAACGTAATGTATCGGAGAAATTGCCGGCAATTCCAGCAGTGTTAGATAAGCCTGCAGCCAACCTCCTCCTTTCTATATCTCTCTCGATCAATCTGATGTGCCATAAACTATGCGGGAGATTCAGCAACATGTGCAAGCCTTACTGATGTGATTACAAGTGTTTTTAACTACGTATCGTTCGCTCGTAATAATAACAGGCAGTGCCAAAAAAAAAACGATTGAGTTATGGGGAATGCCGGATGAGAAAATACCTCCTTCTCCAGAGCGTGGCTTACGTAAGCCAGGTCTGTCAAGCCAAAGGCGACGTTTAGAAGGTAGAACAGAATCAGAGCGCTGATTACTTGGCTAAATCCGAGCTTGACGAGCATGTAGCCGCTTATGGAGAACACGCTGAAAGCCCTCAGGCAGTAGAATACGATGCAGGGGTTTAGAGCCGTGTTGATCTCCTCTTTTAGGGCCTGTATGGCGGACATGTTCGTGCGAAGCTCTTCAACGTCCTTCAAGTTGAGTCCAGACTTTTGTTTCTGCGCCAAGATGTTAGCCTGTGACAAAGGAAAGAGTGAAAAGGACGTGCAATAATTGGCATGACGGCAATTCCACGCAAAATATACTACATAAAAATGTGCAGCCGCACTGCTGCAGCAGTACACTCTTAATGCCATTTCACATAAGCGTAATCGGAACATATTTGCAATAATGTTACAGTTACTAACTGGAACCTATGTGAAACAAATTTTCCCGAGCGTCGGCTCTCCCTTCTATTGAGCTTCTTGCTACTGTTATTGTATTCTTACTGTGCTTTTGCTGCAGTAGTGTCTTACTATCGTTCCACATGTCTCGTCAGATAAGTGGAAAATCCTAATCCCATTCCACACATATTCCACCAAATAAGCGGAACACATATACAGAAATGTACCACTTAGTAAAACTTAATTTGTCTGCAACGAGATTAGGAGTGCAGAATTGTAAACATGGGCAGTGCATGGATTTGTCTACAATGGCATTGATTCTTTAGGAAAGTACGTAGCAGATTTTTTTCTTCTTTCTTGTAGTATTTAGGAGATGTTGTCGCCTTTAAATAGCACCGGCTACTCGTTGTCACATATGGATTTAATAAAAAAATAAATCATAACAACAATTATTGAAATCATAATAGCACAAATTCCAGTCACATATGTACACTATTGTAACACTATAAGTGAAAGTCAACTCAAAAACACAGCAACACAATGTCCAGTCACATATGTGCACAAAAGTGAACACGAAGTCCGGTCACATAACTAGACTAAGATTAGGATGCATAAGAAAGCACGAATCAAATTCATATTAAAGTACATAAAACCAGGCATTGAATTGGCGAAAGTCTGGTAAAAAAAAAGAAAGAATGCACAATCACAATTAAACATTCTGCTCAATAGTTTCCTAGACTATTGTTCGCTTCTAGAAACCTTTGAAGGGTCAGTAACACGTGTCTCTGCAATGAGCATGTTGGCGAAGGACGTAAAACCTTCCTGAAGCTGAAGGGCCTCAGGAAGATGCCACTGAATCATGTGCTAAGCATTGTCTGTGTGTAACCTGTCGCGGAAATGTTATCACAAGACGCTGCACATCCTCACCCGCGAGGCGACAAGTGCATTCCCGACTATCAGCTCTTGAAATTTTATGTATAAAGTGTTTCGTGTACGCGGTACCGAGCCGCAGACGGTGAATGAGCGTTTCGAAGGTTCTGCTTGTATCGAATGTGGACGCGATTGTAAATTGAAGCGATGGGTCAATGTGAAATAAATCTGAAGATTTCGAGTTCTGATCAAACCATGTCGCTTTGCATTCACGGGTCTGTCTTAGTATGTGCCGCAATTCGCCTTGCGTTAGAGGGAGACCATGTGTAGCATTATTAACATGCACTTTTCCAGCTGCCTCGTCTGCTGTACCGTTTCCAGGGATATTGCAGTGGCCATATATCCACTGAAACATTATTGTGCGATTTTCTTCACTTGCTTTTGTGAGTTCCTTTAGTGTCCCGTAAGCTAACACCATGTTTTGCGAATTGCTGATGTCACCATGAAGTGAAGACAAAGCTCACTGCGTGTCACAAAGGATGACCCATTGTTCCCCTTTTTGCATTCAATTTAGGTATCGTAATAGACACAGTATTGCAAAGAGCTCTGCTGCTGGTTATGGCATCGTGGGAGATAGTTTAAACGTCTGTATTTGGTTTCTGGAATGGCAAAGGCAGCTGCAGAAGAATTTGTTTGGCAAGAACCATCTGTAAACGCTTGAATATAGCCAGGGTATCGAAAGTATATCTGGTGTAATGCTAGATGTTGTACTGGTGGCATAAACATATCTCGTTTGCGAATAATGCCTGCAACTGAAAGTTAAATTTTTTGGAGCGACGAGACGCCATGGGACGTAGGAGATATCTGAGAACCAAAATTCATGACGGGGAAGTAGATTTCTGTGCCCCTGAATTAGGGTATTGATGTTCGCCCTGTCCCTCAATAAGTGCAATTGCCAGTGGACACCTTTTGTGCAGCACTGAAACGCGAAAGTAGCGTCGACAACTTTCAACCGTCCTCATAATAGGAAGTGGAGGATGAGGTGCTTCTGAAATTACTGAAGAACTGGAGGCTGCTCGAGGAGCGCCTAAGCATATTCTAACCCCCGTATTCAGAAATGCATCTTAACTTGAAGCCCACGCTTGACTTGATTTAAATGACGCCTGTCGTGAACTCACCAAAGAAAACGCAATGAACGCCTCAGGCGCGTTCGCACCAGGCGTCATTCATATTAAGTCAAGCATGGGCTTCAAGTTAAGATGCATTTCTGAATACGGGGGTAAGGCTTCTAACTAGTAATCATTGGAATCTCTCTTCACATGGACGGGAGCTTCCATGCAGAACAGGTGAAGAATATGCTATTTTTTGCTTTATGAGTGCACTATGTACTTCTAGTAAGGATGAAACCCACCCTCCCATGTCGTGCCTACTACGCGGCGAAGAACATTTATTATTGAGCTTACTTGTTCTTCGAGAGCTGTAATGCGAGAATTCCAAAAAAGTTGCTTGTGTAATATAAACACCAGAAACTATGCCTAAGGGTTGTCTCTCAAGGCACAGCTGAAAATCCTTGAGATATTATCTAGTGAAATGCAACACAGCCCTTTTACTGTAAGACAGTTCCATTCATTTTCCTTTAAGAATTTGCCCGCAATGTTAAGGCCTTCCTGCAAAGTTGATTAAACAAGGCTGGTACTTGAACCAGGGGCCCAAATGCAAACGTCATCCGCATATATAGAGTAGTGTAGAGCCGGCTCAAATCTCCGCGATAAATCCGCCATCACACAATTAAACAGAAACAGATTTAAGACACCGCCTTGTTGGACTCTTTGAATAATATTATGAGAGGAACCTTTTCCTTCGCTTGCTTGAGTAAATATTGATCTGCCATTCAGGAAGTTGTACATCCACCGTAACGCCGTTCCCGAGACTCCCAGCTCTAGCAGGCCACACAATATATGAGCATGGCCGACTGTGTCGAAGGCTCGTTTAATGTCTAAAAAACCGCTATTGTGACATCTCCCCTAGCTCGTTCGTGTTCAGCACAAGTAACGATATTCAAAATTACATCCATGGTGCATCGCCGCGTTCGAAATCCTGTCATGTGATCGGGAAGTGCTTTTGTTTGCTCACGCCACTATTGCAGCCTAGTGCCAATTTCTCCATCACCGTGCATAAACAGACTCACAGGACGAAAAGATTCAAAAGAAAGTGATGTTTTGCCAGGCTTCACAGTAGGTATCACACGTGCTGATTTCCGAGAGCCAGGGACAGACTCTTTTTTGCAAAACTCACTGAGCAATTTCCAAAAGTGCCAATCAACCATTAAGCCCCATGTTTTGCAACATACCGTGTGTAATGAAATCGGGACCTGTAGCAGTCTTTGTCTTACAAGACGTAAGCGCACATATAAACTCCATCATAGAGAATTCGTAGTCTAATTGCACACGCTGCGATTGAAAACCCGCAAGAACTTTTTGTTTTGCCATTTCAACTAAACATTGAAACTCATCACTAGTAATAGATACGCTTGTTCTAGTTATAACTTTGCTGAATTCCCCAGCAGTCACTAATCAGGAAGCATCCTTGGCTACTGCGAGAGCACGAAATGGTTTTGTTTGAACAACAGGGCCACTTAATGCACGAACAGTCATCCATACTCATGGAACTGGTGTCAAGGGAGACAACGTATCGCAAAATTCACGCCATATTTTTTCCCCTAATTTTTGTAGTAATCTCCGCATGACTGAGTGGGTTTGCTGCGAATCTCTATACGCTTCTATATTTATTCTCTGGCGATTAGCTCTTTCTGTTCTTCTTCTTACAGCTCTCAAATGTTCATATTCTCAATCAACTGATATGCACTCATCAGGAATGGCTACTTGTTTCGTACACATTGTCATTGTTTCTTGTATCACTGATCTGAGTTTCTCTGCGTCAGATCCACAATCCACTTGACTGGATAAATGCTGACGAAAGAGCTGCCATTTTGTTATATACACGTATCTTTAATTCGCAGTAATTTTTAATTGCGGATGTGATATAAGAATGCTGTCCACCCAGCATCGATAACAAGATTATTAGAGCTCAGTGTCACGTCTATGCAAATGGCGTAGCAATATACACGTATAAATGTAACATATTCATCATTCAATACTGACAGATTGCATCTTTCCGCTGCCCATTGAACGATATTACCACGGACATCACAGTGATTACTCCCCCATGTTACGTTGTGTGCATTAAATTCCCCACATACGATAATGCTTGATCTTGTGATGCTAAAATATTTACCAAATTATCAGTCGTAATACGTCTCGATGCTTGCAGGCATATGCTTACGACTGTTACACATATCTGAGCGAGATATACTTTGCGGGCTACATATTCAAGAAAATCTTAACTGCTCGATTGAATGAGGTGAGAGGGCAAATCTTTTCGAACGCAGAGCATTGTTTTACTGTTTCCAGCTGGACGAGCGGATATATATATTATGTAATTAGTAAGACGGAAGTCATCACGTACTCCAGCCTCATGTATGTACAGCACAGAGAAGCTGTATTGTGCAACTAACTTGCGAAAATCATCAGATCAAGGCTGTTAGTGTTCCACTGAAATACTACGACATTTTCTAAACGACTGCTCAGGATTTCCATTCCGGTAGCACTGATGTGGACAGCTGGCTCATTAATGGCTCCACAGACAACTGTGTCTTTACCTCGCAGCTTCTTTTATTTCTGTTTATGGTTCGTTTATGTCGCGTGATAACTTCGCGATGTTTCCTAAGAGCAGTTAAATGTTGGACGTTTAATTATTTCCTTCGTTTATATATTTGTTTATTTCATACATAATAGCTCAAATGTCTGAAGAATAGGGGCGTTAATAAGGGTGTAAAAACAGGTACTTTTGAGACATAATTTATGACGAGTGTAAGAGTGCCAAAATCGAATCGGATCGAACGGTGAATATTTTTATAATTTTCCCCATTATTATAAGACACTGTTTACACCTCAGCATTCGTCACATTAGCAACTCTCCGTCACTACTCTGCCCGTTCTGAGGCACACGTAATCAAAAGCTTGAATAGAGCACTATTAACAAATGTGCAGAATTCTGTGGAGCATGTATGGTCGTTATTTACCAGAATGAAGGTTTAAAAAGCAGTCTGTCAGACTGGTAGAATGTCTGCGTACGTTCGAGAATAAAGCGGGAAAAGGTGCAGATTGCAGCGATGGTAGAGCGAAGAGCACTTTTTCTCTAGTTGGAATGGTTGCTGAAGATTGCTAGAAGACATATTTTTTGCCGCAAGCTAAACGCACAAGAGGAAGACACATAGAAGACAACAAGGACGTGTTTTTTATGTGTCTTCCGTTTGTGTGTGTTTTAACTTGCGGCAAAAAAAAACATATCTTTTAGCAAGCACCAACTAGGCCACCAAGCAGTTCTGTTGCAACATGTTGCTGCAGATGGGGCAAGCGTACTTTAGTTCCAAAAGCAAACGCACTAGCTGCATTGATAAGTATTGCGAAACAGTACTCGCTGCCGAATGTGAAATCTGAGCAAAGCTCGAGCGCGAATAATTGCGGTTTGTTTAAGGAAGTCTGGCTCCTTGAGCGACGACACGCACTTCATGTAACTTCCCGCCCTTTGCATACACAATGACTATGGGAAATGTGCTTCGTTTTTGTTTCAGTTTCGTGTTATAACATGCACAGCTTGCATTGCGAAGTATTCCAAAACTATATTCTAGAAATATTCACATTTGCTGTCGTGATTTCCGGACCGAATGGAATAGGTAAATATGTGATTTGTTATTTGAAAGTCTCGAATATTCGCACGCCTTTGGACTTTACATGAAGCGTGGCCAAAAAAATTGGCGTGTCAGGTAAAGTTATTTGGCTTAACGGATGATCTTCCTCAATAGCAGTCTTGAAAGGAGAAATTTCGGTATTAAAAGCGTTATCGAAAGGGTATTCTCTTTTCGAGTTGTCTGCATAAACATGAACTTCGAGGTGTGGTGCATGCGAGGTGTAATGGGCGCCTGGCAAATACACACCAATAGGATACGCTAGGCGGGAAGATAGATGCGTTGCAATGAGGGTCTGTTTACCTGGGCGCCGTGAATAAACGATTCTGTAAAGTAAACAAAGGCGAGCAGTTTTGCGATGTGAAGCGAGCCAGGGAAGATATAACCTGGATTTCAGAGAGGAGATACATGCCGTGTAGGATTAGTCAGAGAGAATGAGACTGGCAGCTAGGATCTGGATAGATTCTAGAGTATTATTGAGATAACCTTGGTAACTGCCATAAATACCACAGAGATAGTCTAATTTCGATTAGACTATCTCTATTAGCTTGACTTAGGGAGTTGGTTACGACAAAATGTGGGGTAGAAAATATAAAACGCAAATGCAGGAATTGGCCAACTGATCAACATGGCTAGTATAATATGGAGCATGAAATATATGCACTCCTATACGCTTTTCTATGTTTTGGACAGCCTTAAATACAATTTTTCAAAGAAAAGGGTGGGACTGCATTAATGCAACGACAATGAAATGACGTTTATGGATATATACTACTTGCTACAGCAGGAAGCTCAATAATATTTTAAATATTATGGGCCCAAATTATCGCTCCTTGTCATTTTACATAAATTTAAGAGAATAAAGAAATTACGACAGTTGCTATCATGTTTTTCATTAAATTGAGATGACATTCGGCAACACCCACCCCCAGGTAGCACAAAAGAGATACGTAACGTTTTCGTAGCGTTTATCCAAGACGATAAAAACGGGTTAAAGAAGACACGAATGAGAGAACTTCGGCGGGAAAACGTCGGATATCTCTGCTAATGTCCGGCTTAATTACTTTCTTGAGACGATCTAGAACAGGTCTGCAAGACGTATTCGAAAAGCTGGTCTAGAAACAGGATTGGGAAAGACACAAGTAATCCCTTTGCCAAAACTATTCGTAACCAATTTCTAAACGTTTTTAGGACGTTATCAAAAAGCTGGTCTAGAAGCGGTCTTGAAAGGTTTGCGATCATCTGAAGCTAATTTTCGCGGGTGACGGGCGCGATCAGACATCGTTGTTCAAAACACGCGTTTAGTTTCGCCTCACGCGACTGGCCTATGCCGCGCAGACGTCGTCAGCCGCACCCGTTGGCACGGCCTAGGCCAATCGCGTGAGGTGAAACTGATCGGGCGTTTCGAACAACGATCTCCAATCGCGCCCCAGATGAGTAGAAGCGTCGGTGTTGCCTGTAAGAGCCATGGCGCAGTGCCAAGCACTGTTCCCCGCATGGCCGGCGCTTCGTCTACCAAGTCGCACGAAAATGAGCCTGTTAGGAATAATAAATCCTTAATACCGCCTTTAGTAAGCTACGATGCTTACAACCACAATGGGAATGACATCCTGCAAAGAACAAATGGCCACGTCTTGGCAGGTGGCCAGACCAAGCCCTTCATGCCAAGAGTGCATGAAATGAGAACATTGTGACAAAGCAAGAACACTTTATTAAAATGTAATGCTTATGCAAGGTTCGAACAAACTGTGTGAGAAATGCAAATAGAAATAAAAGTACATCAACAATGACAAAAGTCGCAGAAAGGATTCGTAATGAACTCGAAAGTGAACATTCACTAGCACATAAACAAAATTCCAAGTACACATACAAAAATGAACAGAAAAACCTGGAGTGTACTAAAGTGTCTAATTTATTATAGTAAAGTGCGCGTGCTATTAGATGGACTAGAGTTATGCAGAAGTGACATCGGAGCGAATGGAAGAAGTAGACTGAAAAATGCAAGAGTATGAATTGGATAGTAACTGCCTCCAAGCAATGTTACCAATCATCTAGAAGCTTGAAAAGAGCACAAAAAGAAATACCACCGCATACCATCATAAAACAATCCTGTGACAGAAATAAAAAAAATGGGAACAATGCGAAATTGGAAATATTGCCTTTAGATATATCAAAGAAGGTAATGGCGAGACAAATAACCATACAACAAAAAAGCAATAAAGTGAAATTAGTACAGAATACTTAAACGGGGGATTCAGTGTAACAAGTGAACACTACTGTAGTACAGCGAACGAGGAGACAGTAATGCTGCATCTTGCCACTCCAGAACGTGAGAAATGAATATGCAAGCCTCATATTAGAAACCCACATAAACATGGAAATAAAATGGAATGCACTGGAAGCTGCATTTGTGTAACAAAGGAAGCAATGGTCATAATAAATAGCAAGTGTTTTATCTAAAAAGCCCTTTACAAGAGGCAAAGTTGTACCTCTCTGGCAAAAATAAAGTTGCAACGAATAATTTGCAAACCAGCAAATACATTAATTAGCACACTGAGATGTCACACTTTGCGCACATCTCCAGTCTCCTAAAGTAAAAAAAAAGCACCCTGAATGAGAAAAAACGTTTAACACATGTAGCCCAGAGCAAATTCTTTGCCAGTTCACTCACACTTTCACATCCAGAAACATTTGCCACAAAGTCCAGGCACAGTTCCACTGATGTTTACCAATTCACCCCCACTTTCACGTCCAAAAATATTTGGCACACAGTCCAGGCAGAGCTTCATAGGTAAACAGCTTGAGAGCACCCTACTGATTATTGTGCAGTCCCGCTGCTAGAAATAGAACTGCCGCACATGCTGGTAGTGGTTTCAATCTAGACACACTTAATTGCTGCCCTGGACAGGTATGTTCAGATATCTGCACTGGTGCTCCATTTTGTCAAAGTAGACACATTGATGCACTACGCTGGTAATTGAAATGTTTTGAATGCACAAGTATTGGCTTCACCAGAGAGACTTGCCCACATACCACCACTGGCATATATATGCACTTGCTCTTCACTCAGTAGCATTGAACTTAAAGTGTTCCCTATGTGGGAGCCATGTGTAAAACCGGTGTCACACGACCACTCTCGATCGCGATCAAGCCCGATCCGGATCGAAATTATCGATGCGACTGGCTCACTCTCGTAGCTTGCGCAGAGGAGCCATCACGACCGAGAAATTCGATTTGTAACGGACTGGATAGCGGCTAAAAGAGCCCCGTGTGAAACCGGTATCAAATAATGCACAGACGTACGCTAGGAAAATGTGTTGCACAAGGACAAAGAACTGCGACATGCCCTGTTGTGCGAAGCGCGCGAACAGAACACATGTATATGTATATTAAAAAAAACTGCGAGAGCGCTTCGCGAACTCCATGCGCACACATGGCACCCGCACGAACTCGGCGGGCCGCCGTAAAGCGCGAAGGGCGCACAGCGTACATTCCGACACATGTCCCAAACTGCAAACAATCGTACTACCTAAAGCATACAAGTTATTTTATACCAAGGGCATACTCGACTCACGTATGCAGTATGCACAAGCGAGTTATGCAGCGTACATGCTGTATCCATTCGCCAAATAGTAAAATTGATAACAAGCACAAAGCTACAAGGGACTCCATACATTACTACCATTTGAGGCGTCAAATAAAATCGAATTTGGCCGTTTCATATATTGGACAGAATATATGGACACATGTGGTACCCGGTAATACCATGAAATACCCATCACGTGGGTAAAGGGGGCGAAAACACAATCGAGAACCTGAAGCGCAAACGATAAAAGCACGGTATGGTGCACGCAAAATTCTGTCAGTGCGCTGTAGCGCGAGGGAAGAAAATAGGGCGAGCACTTGACCTCACCTTTTCGGATACCGCACTAGTAGTGAATCATTAAAAAAAAGCCTGTTTGAACCAGTTCCCTTGTCTGCAACACTCTTGCTAAACGGGAGACTAAAATACCACGATGATGGCTCTATTGCGGAGATCGGCAAGGTGCGCACAGACAGAAATTTTGCCGCCTTTCTTCGCATTCTGCAAAATGCTTTCTTGTTAGGATCACGCATAGCGGGCGACCCCGACGCTAGGGACACACAGGCACGATTTCGTCCCTCTAACTTTCGTCCTTATACTGCCCTTAACGCCTTAATTACAGCGTCAGTGAAAAGGCGCCTCACATAACATGACAATGAACTTGAAGAGCTGATTAGTGCCCTCCACTCCGCGCCCTCCAATTGAAAACACTACTGATTTCCAAATTAAACTACACAAACAGATCGCACAACCCAAACTAATCACAGAACGTCGTTTTCTTGACGGCAAAACCCTGCAACACTTACATGACAAAGGGCAGCGGCAGCACATTCAGAACAGCCGCTATCATACCACAGCGCAATGCAAGTGCGATAACGTTATTATGCCCGTCTCAAACAGATCGCACAACCCAAACTAATCACAGAATGTCGTTTTCTTGACAGCAAAGCACTGCAACACTTACATGACAAAGGGCAGCGGCAGCACATTCAGAACAGTCGCAAACAGACCATAGTGCCATGCGAGTGCGATAACGTAACTATGCCCGGCTTCACGAATAACGTGGCCGCCTTGATCACATAACAATTGAAAACACTACTGATTTCTAAATTAAAACCACACAAACATATCGCACAACCCAAACTGATCACAGAATATCGTTTTCTTGACAGCAAAACACTGCAACACTTACATAGCAAAGGGCAGCGGCAGCACGTTCAGAAGAGCCGCAAACACACCACAGCGCAATGCGAGTGCGGTGACGCGACGACGCCATGACGACGCGACTATGCCCCGGCTCGCCCGGCTGCCCGGCATCACGAATCACGTGGCCACCTTGGTCACATGGTTTGACGACGGTATCGCCACCTTGCGCAAGGTTGGATCGCGTTGATGGGTTGTTGAATATTGTAGAAGCCGCTAAAGAGGCTGACGCGCCGTGGCGTGGCGGTGGCGTTTTGAGTCGTTTGCAAAACGTATTCACCCCTCGTTTTTAAGCTGTCTGGCTTCCAACGTTATCAAAACGTATTCACCCCTCGTTTTTAAGCTATCTTGTTTGGAACGTCTTTGATGCGTCGATTTTGGTCAAAAATCCGTTTCAGACGTTGAATCCCTTAATACGACGTTTTCAAGACTTTGTGTGCTACCTGGGCCATGCGAACTTGCTAATTCTATTTGCACTGTATGTTGTATTGACAACGAAGAGCCAAAAACTGTCAAACGTGTCGGTCAAGAATCAAACTCTTTATTTGGCGTACTGATGGCCAGTGTTGCCTATTTTTGTGCAATAGAAAGCGCCAGCATGAAATCAATGGCGAAACACAAATTGTTGTAAACAGTGTTTCAGTAATTTAGGCAATCGACATGAATAATTTCTATGCCTACCTGTATGCTGACGTAGTCTACGAGGACTTCGCAGACCGCTCTTGCTGTGGCCTTGTTACCGTAGTCGCTGGCCATGTACAAGGCATTGGCTGTGACGGCGTATAACAACTCGAGAACCTGACTGGTCGTCATGTGACGGTAAGTGGCAATCACCAGCCAACCGATGTGACCTACACTGTAGAGAACCACGCACGCGAAGGACAAAACATGGCACGCGTAGGGCACGGGGTACGGCCTCTTCACCCTATGGAACCCCGGCACGGACACGGACGCTTCGAATGCGCTGGCGTTGCGCAGGAATCTCAGGATGGTGCTCGACCTGGCGGCCATCACGACGAACGCCACCAGGCTCTCCAAGCCGATGACGTTCCTCATCAACTCGAGAAGCGAGGTTGAGAGGGCGCCTCGAGAATCCGTGTCGCCGAAGGCTCCCGCCCACAGCTGCAGCATTCTGAACGAGAACAGGATGGAGGCGCACAGCGAGGAATACAGGCTGTAGACGGACTTCCAAGTGACTCGAGCTCGGTCGAGATCACGAGGATCGAGGTTGGCGACGAAGAAGCAACCGGACACGCGCCACATGATCGCCAGGCTGTACAGTCGCTCCGACATTCTCATCGCGGTAGGGGCGCGCGTGTGAAACAAACGCGCAGCTCGGGCCATCTCCCCGGCTTTCCGTGTCAGTCAACGACCGCGTCTCTTGAAAAAACGCTCGTCACCTTCAACCACAGATGTGCTCGTCACCTTCTGCCGGACCTGCCTTGTGTAAATTTTGCAATGGAGCAGTAAAGCCGATGTGTCGACGAAGACTACGCTAGGCGGTGCAACACTACGTTTCGCGTCTCTGGTTTAGCATTCGATGGAGCAACTAGGGAAGAACAGAAGTGGGCTGGCTTCAAACGAGGCACTGGTTCTCTGTGATGGCACCCGTTTCCAGGCTGAGAGGGCCTAGCCTACGGCGGAATTTGCTACTTCGATTCGGACGCATAGATTTCGCTGTTGACCACGCAGATGATTGCAGGAGACCGTAATGTGAAACCGTAATAAAGCCGTAATATGGAGCCAGCGTACCTTTTGACGAGTCCTCCATTCTCGCACACTCATAAATTTGCACATGCGGAGATTTCATCACTGCACGGCATCTGCTTCGGCACGGTATCGGTTAATCTGGTAAAATATAGTGTGTATATAAAGTTTTCGAGGCTACTGTAAAGCGGGAAAGCTTCCTGTGTGCGCGTGGTGTGATCGAATACCGCGAACTTGCCTGTTGCTGATCCGCACGGCCTAATCATAGGACAAGATCGCCTACGATTTTTTCCGCTGTGGTCTGTGAAGTAATGTGTGCAATTTTCAACCACGTTCAATATTCCCCGCCACAGGAAACCATGATAGAATATGCCGCACATGGTATTATTCCCAGAAAACCTCGAATAATATAGATGCACAATAAATAAGGACGAAGACATGAAGCACGATTTCATTCGTGCACGTGATCAGTACAGTTCTTCCACTTATTCCTCAGTCGTCCATGCTGGAGAAAAAAGGAGAAATAAGTACAGCTCATTTATGGATCTGTGATCCTAACCAAAGATTCTTGTTGGACTTCATCGAACATAACAATTTCTACACGTGGGCATATAACATGCATCCGCCCATTTTATGCCGCAGGGCAAACTTTCGAACAACAAAAAACTACATTTTATTTGTTCACTCGGTGGGAAAGAAAAAGTACAGCACACATTTCTGTTCCCTGTGCAATTCGTGCTCTTTTATTGCTTGAAGCATCGTGACAAAATAACAAATATGAGGACAGAAAATTTGCTTTTCTTTAGGCTTCTTCTTCCTTCTTTATTTTTTTAATTTCGTGCTCACTCTTAAACGGCGAAGAAAAAAAATGACAACGTACCATTCTCAAGCGTAATCTAAAAGGAAGCTTGGTTAGTGTAGCTAGCTGTGCATGAGTATCGGTTATACACGTAGCTGATCCCAAGCGCCCAATAATGCATCAAAATATTAATAGTGCGGAGGTAAAATAAAAGCAACAAGTTAACTTCGATCAGCCTTGCCGACGGTCTAGGACTACACTGGACCTCATGTTCATTGCTCCGGCTTTTACAAAAGTGTCGTCTTTGGCAACGCGCACAAAAAAAAAACCTACAAGCTATAGAACGCGTACGGCCTGTTCAAGTTTATGGCTAGATACAAACGCGGTGCCTGTCCTAGTTTCAACGGGCTATGCGTTCTTATTTCAGTGAACCGGCGTCCATGCGATGACAAAGGGGCGTTTATGTTGCGTTGGTCTTGTCAGTAGACGGCCGTTGATATCCTCTGTCGTAGCTGCCATTAGTCCTGCAGAACAAACACAGACAAAAAAACACATGAAACGCTTAGCACATCATACTCGTACAAAACTGGAGGAACACACCTTTTCTTGCAATGGGTATTTGCGGAGTGATAAAAAAATCTTCATAAACACATGACCTATGGCTCAGTTTCATTGATATCCGACACAAGCATTTCGAGCGTATTTTTTATAACAAACAACGATGTTATAACGATGTTATTTTTTATAATATCTACAAGTGTTCGTTAACATATTGCGTCCTGTAGATTGAAATTCACAAATGCAATCTTTTCTTAAACAGATTTCCCAACGAAAAACTGATTTAGGCCATTTCATCTTCGACACACTGTACTAGACTGGAGTCCTCGGACTTAGTCGTTGAAACCACGATGCTAGGAGAGAAGTCGGCCTAGTACTTTCGGTTATCTTCTCCTGCCGCGTCGGTCCTCATTTCTACTTTATCGCTGAGCCAACGGCGTGTGACCGGTATACAAATAACAAAAATCTCCTTCATTTCACAACATCCGCTGAAAGGTGGTTTCCCTCTTATATTCATCTATAGCCATTTAAAAAAGGAAACATGATGTTTTTTAGTTGCTTAATTAACAGATCAAATCACCATTGCCGAATGATTTTACTGCGTATAGTGGTTGTGCAGCGTGAAACTGGGACAACTGTTATCGTTCGTTTGCCACGTTTCTACGCAGCCATGAGTGAGATGCGACACAACTGAGATACCCGAGCAGTTATAGACACCTGAGGTCCAACCGAGGATGATCCGGTTTCACACCAACAGTCCCGGCACTTTAACGCGAGCCAACAAATAATGCTCGCATTTTTAAACGTCCAATCACTAAGCAAAGTGCAACACAATTAATAGCATTGTAAAGCTCGTTTCATGTGAGTTTGCGCGAGTCCAACAGCAAGTATGAGCTGTATAGCAAGAATTATGCTCGGCTGTAGCAAAGAATTGTAGATCTCAAGCATTGCTCGACAAAATAAGAAAAAAGCGTGAGCAAGCCTCGTTAGAAAACGTTCTGGGTATACTTTCGTGCTTTCTGAGAGTAGTGCAGTGTTCTTCTGGAGGTGACAGGGCAGTCGAACGCTCATAAATTCTGTTCGTTCTACTTCATTTAAAGAATTGAAAGAGTTGCAGCAATTTGGAATTTTCTTGTCTTCGCACAATGCAGTATGGACATTAGCACACGCCATAGTGTGCTCACCTTTGCGGGCTGTTGTTGTTTTGGGCGTCGGCCACTAGCTGACACGAAAGTCCTACTTGGGCTTGGGCGTCTCGGCAACAGGACTGTGCCGGATGCCAAAGGTGAACCGAGGTGAGCTGCTCTTGTTCATCCAGACCTGCAAGGACAGAGTCGTGTTTACACAGAAAGCAAAACGAGACGTATAAAGATAAGTCCGTCTGGTCTTTCATGTCCGGGAACACGGGTTTTCTTTCCATATGGCGGAAATTTCCCGGCTCTCTGAGCTCAGACAGAACATGAGTGCTGCCTGCGTCATTTCAGTGTAAACAAGCTGAACTATTTCCAGACAAGAACTATCCCCTGACGGGCGGACGAAAGTTTTAGTAAACTTGACATAATTCTACCTACTCCGACAACAGTCTTGCAAACAATGGAACATCAATCTCATTAGACAAATTTATATCGATGCAACCTGAGCTTCAGTTGCTGCGATAAAACAGCAGTGTGCCCAAAAAGTAGGACCGATTCTAGTCGTCACAACAAAGTATTTTCCGTTGCACACGCGCTGCCATTCCGCCAATGAAGCTTTTTGTTTGGCTGCAAATCGGCGTAGAAAACAGAAAGGAACAAAGCACCCGCACTGTACAGAGATCTATGAAAAAAATTATACGAAAGTTTGATTTTAGTTAAAATTAAGAGGGAAACACAGGAAACACGCGAGTAACACGTAATCACCAGGCACTATCTTCAATGCAAACACGACAAGAAAAAACTGGCAGGGAGAGACAAAACACTAACGGTAAGCTTAAATGACAGCATGTACGCGCAACGGTCAAGCAAACACCGAGAGACACCATCAGCTCACGCTAGCAAAAAAGGAAAGTTTTTCTCAGATAGAACTACCGAAGACCCATGTTGACACCACAATCGCGTAAACTCATGACCTCGGCAGTCTTCTTAATTTCGCGAGTAGTTATGCCGTTTCCCCGCGCGATTACACTGCTCTGATAAAATTCGCGTTCAAACTGCATGCGTGCTTTGTCCCTTTTTTATCTTCTGCGTTGATGGATGCGCAATCAAAATGTGCCATCGGATCGCCGAAACTGCCACCTTGTTGAACCACTTTGTGCTGTTCAACACGAAGTGAAAGGACAAGCTCGATGTTTGGGATTACCCTCTCCGGTGAATGAGCGCCAGGCCCGGGTTTCTTGGTGTGGTCCGAGGGAATGTTGGTGCGGTAGCTGAGCGTGTAGGCGGGGGACTTGCTCTTGTACGTGTCGGTGCCCGGTACGTCGTACTTGCCGGGTGCTGCAAAGAAGGAACACCGCAGTCAGTCCACCTTATACTCGCACAGTGCGGCACGTTCTGGGTGCACCAAAGGATTCTGTACATTTGGCTGCGGTTTCTATCTGTACCTGCTGCTGCGCTATACAGATCGGTACGTAACGCGTTTCCGTCAAGAACAACGGAAAGCAACGAATCGTACCGGCACGACGCTAACTCACAAAGATTTTATATCCAAATCTCAATCTTGTCTAGTTTTCTGCGTCCTGACATGCACCTGAAGTACTTGCTTTGCCATGTATAAAACCCATTATGAGTTTTCAAGCTAAAAATGTTTTTAGGTAGAGCCCATGTGTGGATCGTTTGTTTATTCATATCGTCCTTCTCGATAAAGCACTACGGTACTGTGCAGTTCTGTATGCAAGTGCGTTTGAAATTTACACACAAATACTGCATATGTCTTGAAAATTGTCTCTAAGTCAACGCATAACACTCACTCTGTCTTTCCTGAGAAACTGTAAATCTATATCTAACCCACAATAACCTTGGTTCTTCTAACCTACATTTTCTCTCATTTATTACGCTCAGAAAAGCCAGTTCGACGTATTATGTCCTTTCAAACTTCGTCATTCTGTGTTAATGTTTTAGTTACTCAGGTGCCCCACAATAGCCTTGCTTCTTCTAGCCTACATTTCTTCTAATTTGTTATGCTCAGGAAAGTCAGTTCACAGTATTATATCTTTTCAAACTCCGTCATTCTGCGTTAATGTTGTATTTACTCAGGTTCAATTGTCGGTCACCCCATGAAACTATTCGTGGGTATCCTTGTGGAACTAAAAATAAGCCCTTACTGCACTCACCTTGTTGACGAAGCACCGTGACTCTCTGATGACTAAGAACTAATGCTCATTTTTTAAAGACTCTTGTGATAGCTCTTTCCAGTGTAACTGCAATGATAACCCTTACCAATATGACAGGTGATTAAGGTTATTTAGTCATGTATATCGATACATTGTGGTACCCAGTCACGAGGCCAAATAAAACAGTTAGCTGCCGGTCATGAATTAAGCACACTCTTGTGAGTACCTTTACTTGCCTGACCAACGGCAGTGACTACGTCTTGTCATGAAGACCGCACTTGTGAATGCATAGTAGATGCGGTACAGGCACGTCTTAACTAATTGTAATACACGTGTTTACTTAGTTTACGTGGCTTCGCGGATGTGCTAGTCTAATATTTACGAAAAATAAAGGCCACTTTGTGCCTACCGTGGATACCACAATAACAGTAGGTAATTATAGTGCCGTCTCTTCGACTAGAAAGTTGTCATCGGCGGCTATAAATAAGCGCAAATTATAGAGCCTCAGTGCGAAGCCATTTTGAACGCTCTGCCTCATTTCACTTATCCATTTAATCGGTGTGTCCATTTTATCTAGAGTAGCATAGCCGAAACAAGGATAAGAGAAAGCTGTTGTTTGAGTGAATGGAATATATATTGTGATTAGTGGAACCAAACTTTACCAGGTACGCCGTCACCCCTGGAATCCTTCGGCCTGGTGCCAAACGTGTACGCAGGTGTCCTGACCAGGACAGAGTCCGCCTTCTCGGGTCTATAGGCACTCGGCGCTAGACGATGAAGGGCAGTGCATTGTTAGGTGGCGAGATTAGCACGGAAATTGTTGAATTGCAAGCAGCTGCAGCTCGAGCAGGCGAATACAGAGCAAGAAACAAGACGGGACAGAGCGCTGACTATTACGACAGTTGTTTAGTCAGCACTTTGTCCTGTCTGATTCCTTTTGTTTTCGCCTCTTCAGGCTGGACGTATTTGCAATGCCGGTAAATTGCCCAAGGAACCGTGTTAAAAGTGTTCAGGAAGTGACCGAGGGATGGACTCAGATCCCTTAACATGCTCCTAACTCACGAAATTTCTAAATCTAAGAAAGGTTATATAAGGAGAACGAGGAGGGCATGCATGCCGTTCCCAGTGTTCTCGCTATTCCAATGGTTACCCGCTACGTACGCCACTCTTCACGATAAGTGCTGTACGATGCAAAAAAATATGCAAATATGTTCAGGAAGTACTTAGAGGACAAAAAAGACAAGTAACACGGGAAGTGGGTTGTTTTTCCTTTTATGAACTTTCCTCCACCTTGCGGGCTTCCGCACAACAGATTTGCAAGAATTGAATCTCGGACAGGAACGGCGCAGCTGTTAGTATGACTACTTCCGCCGTCGTGGCTATGTCCACAGACAATACTTGCAGCAACTCTGAGGAGATAGGGTTTCTAGTGCACTGTTATGACAGTAGCTTAACCTACGTTAAAGAAAGTTCGATGACTGCTTCTTATTACTAGGACTGCTAGCGTCAAAATACAAATTCGCGACAAGCTGTTATCCTCTCGGCATTTAATGCGGGAACTAAGAAAGAGATTAGCACCTACTGTTTACACCTATGGTGGAGTAACCTTATGTCTCATATTTCACTTCATTTAGGCAGTTTTTGTACACCGCAATAGAGTTCACTATTTCTAACTGAACAAAAGCAGATGAAACAATGTCGGAGTACTGGAGAACGCCTGGAAGTGTATATAGTTATAGGGCAAGCGGTTGCTCCCTCCCAAGAAGATCAGCCGGGAATGTGTTGTCGTTAGAGTGTATAATATCGTGACATTGTTTGTGACTGCCATAAGCATCAGATCTTTCGTGGATACCTAGTGAAGTGCACAGCAACACATTTAACTCTTGCTTTTCAAATACACGAATCGAAAAACTTTTAATGGGAGCACGTGGTCCTCATGGCTAATACATTTATTCTAGTCGAACAAGAGCGGACGTTCAAGGGAAGCCCGAGACTGGAGAGAATGTTTCGGACATGAAAAAGAAAATGCTCTTAACTGAAGAGCCGAGTGCTTATCTGGCGTACATTGTCCTACATGAAATGAAACGGAGAGAAAGAAAGGCCTTAAATGAAGTTGAGCAGGGCAGAAAAAGACAGAAAGGTGCAGTTCTTGTGATCTTATTGACAGCGGAAAAGTAGGTGCTCTAGTCGATGAAAGCAGTTAATATCGTAAATCTTGATGGTTAATGCAAAGTATGTGTATATAAAATTCATGATGAGGTGAAATGCTTGGTTCACAGTTTAAAAAGAAAACTCATTGAGTCAAGACACGAAAACAAGAAGTTCAGGGGATTGCGCTGTTAGTGTTCAGAAGGTCCCCTGTCAAAGCGTCAGCACACAGCCTGCGGCTTCTATGTGCACCGAACTTTTAATCACGTCAAGTCTCCGCTTTCTTCTGGAACCTTTGCGTTATGGATTTTTTTTTCGTTCCAAAGAACATGTTTCATTAATCTGACATCTGAAACTTCTAAAAAGCAGGTTGACAAAATTGAGCTACGACCATGATCCGACGACGTCTGCGGATATTTTCAAGTATTTCTGGACAACTTGTACATCTAAAACACATTTGACGAACAGCTCTCCCAGCTACTCGCACCTTAAACTCACAGCCTTCGCACTGCTGCCGTCGTTGGTGGCTGCCCCGATGCACGGATTGCCTTTCTTCAGGATACGATTTTCGGATCGTGATTTTATTTATTGCGAAGCTTTCTTGGCAGAAACCTCTGGGACTTTCTTCGTAAAATGATGCTATATACAGATAGATGGAAACGCTTTCTCTTCAACAAACAATATTAATTTCGAAAACAATCTATGCATCGCTCTATATTCCGGCACTGAATAGTAGAAATGTTCAAAGCGGTAGCCTTTGCTCACCTGCCGCCTCGGGAAACGTGCACTCAATCCAATACTCTCAGAAAAAACGCAACGCGAAACCGTTAGTTAAATACGGTTAGTAACACACGGCATATATTTTACTATGTTCTTATAACGCGCCGTTGGCAACTGTGCGGTAAGTTAACAAGATCGGAAAGCTTATTGTAGAAAGACTCGCTTCTCTAAAACTTGTGCCGTTTAATAAGTGGTTGTACAGTTCGCAAGTTTTTCTAACGCTAACACCGAGTCACACGTGAGTACGCCGTCGTAAAATGGCGTCACAGCAAAAACGAACGCAGCAAGGTCCCAACATCACGTCACGATGCAAGTGCGATGCATCAATTTTCATAACCATCAGCTCAAGGGCACCTGTAGAAACAGTGAGCACGTAACTGTTTTGCACACATGATACGTATTGGTCTAGCTAGCTGTCTGAAAGTAACTGTTCAAAACAACAGCGCAGGGCTATTAACTGAGCCGGAACAATTAAATGGTAACATTGCTATCATACCAAATAACGGATCGGACTTTGTGCCACATAGATGCGTCTACTATTCACACATCCACATCAAATAAAGGTGTTTCGCACTACCAAGTAGTCAATATAATGTTTGGAACGGATAGAAAGAGCTAGCGTATTAAATGGTTACATCACCTGTACTAACATCTCTAATAGCGAACATCGGCAAGCTCAGCGCGCACGTATGCTGTGTAATTCGAACACGTTACCGGGAAAATCGTCAGGCTTAGCGTCCTTGGGCCTGGTGCCAAAGGTGTAGGCCGGCGTGACCGCAAGCACGGTGTCTGCTTTCTCTGGGCAGTAGGCACCCGGTGCTGAGGTCATGCGGACAGAAGCAAAAGTTCCTTTTTGTTTTCTTCGCAGTGCTAGTTTACTTTTCTGCGCGTTGTGTATTGCATTGCGTCAATACAAAAGCCGGAGTAAGAAGTTCACTTAAAGCTAATGATAAGTACCTTCTGGAAAGTCTCTAGGAAATCACCTTTTCACTCAGATGAAACCAATGGCAAGTTCCACAGTTATTTCGCACGCAATGCCATTCGCCCAACGTAAGATATCGATAAGATACACAGAACTAAAAGTTTAGTGAGTAAGTAGCTCGCTCATGAACGCGCAAGGTTCCAGCAGTCCATGCCACAGTTCTCCACTGTTCTGTCAATTGGATCTACTAAGTATATAACAAGAGCATTTGTTTTTCATATACAACAATTATTCTATGCAAGATAAGGGAAACAAATACTCTGATAGCGTAAATATGCATTTCATGCTATTCACCCGTTTCTTGGTACATTCAGGCTCTTGCCATCAGCATGCTACAGCAATTGGGCGTGCCACCATCACCAAAAAAGTCTACAGCGAGAATGAAGCGTCTAGTGCTGCTACAAAGAAAGCGTTTATATTACCAGGCACATCGTCAGGCCTAAGGTCCTTATGCTTGATACCAAAGGTGTAAGATGGTGTCGTGGCTAGCACCGTGTCAGATTTCTCAGGACAGTAGGTGCCAGGAGCTGAGATAAAGAGAGAGAAGAAAGGGCAAGAAAAACGAAAGACCCTTCGTCAAGTTTCTTTGCCACGTGGGTTCAGGTACCGTGCAATCGTGAGCGAAGCGGGCACCAACGGAACAGTTTTTTTCCGGAATACGCGCTTTAATTCTGCAGTGAAATCTCGACGACACTGCCTCGTGAATTTGTTTCGCGCTTGTCGTTAAGGCAATACCAAACGCACAAGTGCCGCACACTAGAGACGATTCAGCTAGTCTTTGCAATGTGTCACGTGCTTTGCGATGGCGCGAATGCTTCATGCGGTAGCACAGCTTGATACGAAGTGTGCTTAGCTGGTGTTGTTGAACGTTGGGGAAACGCCACAGTGACTAGACAGAAGGCTACAGATGAGACGAGCAAATGTAACATTCTGTGCTCTTAGCGTTCGCTGTCCTGCCGCCATCTTCGGAAACACTAGGGGTGGCATGAAAAATTGCTTCTCATGATCTATGAGCGCGTTGACTTCGAGATTGGGTCGTCCTTTATATTAGATCACGCGAACGTTTCGTGCTACGAATATCTGCTAAATTACAACTATTGGTTCGCGTAATCATCAAGATCTCGCTGCACAAAAATTTTACATTTGTTCTGTGTGATGGTGCACGCTTAGCTAACGAGCAGCTGAACCCAGCATAACATCATGCAAAGTGGAAGCATAGTCAACAGATGCCCAAAACCAGAAGTGATGTAAAAAGAGTGCAAGTTACACAAAATGTCATGCGATATGAAATCAGAGCACACACACGTAAGTAGAAGACCATACCTCGGTTAGTGTGGTTGCCAAGTATAACCTTAAGGGAATGTGCAAGAAAAGGGTTGTTACTCTCCAAAACAACGTTGCGAAAGAGAAAGGTTGCGAAGTTCTGTTCGTAATTGTGAATTTGCGCTTTTTTCATTTTTGAGAGGAGTATGCATGCAGGTATAAACATAACGCGTTGCCTCAGTGGCTAGGCCGTAAGTACTCTTATACAAGCGACATTGCCTCAAAAGGATGCCACCAAGTCTTTACTGTTACATAAATTTTAATCCCGTAAACAGCAATATCATATAACGCATTAAAGTCTCCAAACTTTCTTTTCTCTTTCCTGTACTAATTAGGATAGCAACGCTCACGGCGTTCGTGTTGTCCACTTCTCTACTCTTGTGTCCTGTCTGCACGCCTCACTTCTATTTTGCATAATGAATCCTTACCAACTAGCTCAGCTTTCTGTCGTTCTAAGCTCACTATGTGAAGTATTTCGGGAACCCAAAGCATGAGTCATCATACATTGTCTCAGTGCGACTGTCTTGCCACCCTCAGCCGTACAATGACTCACGGGGATGAAGATAGGAGCTTGACATTGGAGTGGATAGAAGCTTCGCAACGTTTCTATTCTGAGGAGGTTAAATAATGGGAGTGAAGCCAGTAGGAAGGCTTTTAACCTACCGGGAAAATTATCCCTTTTAGGATCCTTGTGTTTGACTCCGAAGGTGTAACTAGGCTCCAGTGATCTGACACACTGATCAGCTCTTTCGGGGTCGTAGGCACCCGGTGCTGTCAAAACACAAGGCCAGGTTGGTGTTAACAATTGAGCGATGGGTTTACATCTTCTGTCTTTAGAGGAACTCATCAAGTAGCTGTAATAGCTCATGGCTTACTTATATTTAAACGTATACACGCTTCTTTTTCAATAGTCACGGAACATAAACAACAACATTGCGGTCATTCAAGAACCGTACACAGCGCCTTTGTGTGCCTGTGAAATGTTCCTCCCGTGCAACTGTTAAAATTTGCACAGTTCATCAGTAACTTATGTTGAATGCTATCAAAGTTTTCCGAGATGCTGTCAGCTAATACTCTGCCCATAAGTCTGGAATGTCAAGCTTCAATTAGAAGCCGAAAGAACGCATTTTGACATCGAAGAGATCAGTTACTGTGCACCCATTGCTGGTCACACTGCTGTTTATTTTCCATTAAAGAGAAGGCGAACGCCACCGTGCATATAATACAACCTTCATTTTCACATGCATTCACAGACGGGAACAAAATGCATGAAATAAATATATCCTACTTCAACAATCAGTGTCTATATCGTGTAGCCAGCCATTTGCGCAGCGGAGGCTTCACATGGAGCGAAATGAGCAGTCGCGTTTATCGCACGTCACGGCGCTCACGTACAGTCGGACGCTCGCAATCGGTGAAGAAAATGGGCGAGATATCGGGTCTCGTTTCGTTGCAAAGGAGACAGCCTTACGACGGAGAAGAATAAGAGAAGCTGGTCAGTCGGTGCACTGCGAAGGTGTTCAGGTGTGCTACCCGGTGCAAAAGTGGCGTAGAGCAGGGTGAACCAAGTGCAGCAGTGCAGGCCCAGTGCAGATGCTTGTAAGGGACCCTCTGGGTAGCCGTTTTGCAAGTGTACAAACCAGGACTTGTGGTTCTGCAATGACAACAGTCGTCCTTGTGTCCGAAGGTGTAAGCTGGCGACATAGGTCTCACCAGAGGATCGGCTTTGTCTGGGCTATAGTCCCAGGGAGCTGCGCCCAACGCAGGAGCGAAAAAAGTAAGACACGACATCGACACATCCCATTAAACAGAAAAAAAAAAACACGTGATCCGCTTCAGTTGTGGCTTTGTTTTATTGTTTGCAAGAAAATCACACATTTTGCGAAATTGCGAACAGAAAAATGCATTACTGTAACATTTTTGGGAAATTTCTACACACAAATTGTATATATGCGTGTAAAACTGGGACATGTGGGGAAAACTGTGTATATAACTTTCAACGTATGCCACACATTACATATAACGTAATATTCAGACATCAATCACGAATTTTCATTTTAAAAAGATACTGCAGTCTATCGATCCATTAATTAGGTGTATGTTGACACTTTATTAAGTGTCCGCTGACGTAATGAATGCGAAATTCTGGCGGGTAGGTTATAAACGCTGTTGCATAAAGAGCTGAGTGCTCAAATTATGAGAAGCACAAAGACAGAGGAATTGACAGAATGCTTTTAGTGCGTTGTACGGCCTGTAAATAGCAGCACTCAGAAGAAATACGAGCACAATTATCGGATACACTGACCAGGCGTTTGTTCTTTCTTCGGACACTTGAGCTTTCTTCGTATCGTAAAACTCGGCATGCGAGGGAAGCGTAGCTGTTCACCGATGCTCGGGTTATAGTAACCCGGTCCTGTTGTCGGCAAAACAAAACAAAAATAATTGTAAGGCGCGAATTTTTCAGCGCGCTGACACCCGTACACACGAACAAACAGTTTCGGAACCACTCATTTTGTGCATCACTTTCGCTGGTGTATTTTATATTATTTGCGTTTATGTACGCGTGCGTCATCTTTACTGGTAAGTAACGGAACGAATAAATGGACATTAAAGAGAAATGCTAAGCTACACTAAATTTATGTATTGCACATTACACTTCTAGAGTTGCAAACAGGGACCATCAGCGACGTAAAAAAAATGAAACAGAAGTCAGTGACGCCAATTTCTTCGACCTGCTTCCAGCGACGTCATAAATTTTGGCAGCGTCTGCTAGAAGCTAGCTTATAGTTGATCTTTTTTTTAAAATACACAGCATTCCCAGCCCTACGTGATATCGTTTGTTGAGTTCTTTTTGCCAAAAAGGAACTCAAATATGAGAACAATGATCATGAATTCAATTGACGTAATACTGATGTCATCTCTGCCACCGCATAGCTGCGTAACTACAGATGGGTAGTTTGGCCTCATAAGCAATTCTTTTCTGCTGAAGAGAACCAGCGAAACCTTCAAACGTGCATCGAACCTCTTTATGCTAGCAGACTGAGCGGAAGAGCACTTTTTTTTTTTAGTGTCACATTAAGAAGGGGGGGGGGATAGCTCGCGACGAAGAAGCAGTCTGATCTTACAGTCAAATGTAGTAGCAACTAGTAGAATAAATAAATGTTAGCACGAGCAGGTGTACAATCATCTTCATCGTACAAAGAGTGTACCGGAACTCCTCACATTTGACACCGTACTCCTGTATAGCTTCCGTAAGGACGCGTGGTACAAAAACAGGGTAATGGTGATTAGTTGGAATCCTTCAAACAGATTGCAATTTACGAGACGTGCACGCAGGCCCTTCCGACGTCCACAAGTAACTGTACCAGGTGTTTCGTTCCGTAGTATCGCTGCGAAACCTTTCCTGAAGAGGAGGCTTGCAGCTGAGCGGAACATCACTCGGCTGTTGTCTTCTGCTTCAGCTGCGAATAAGGCAACAATTTAGACGACGTGTGGTCAACGGCACAACAGAAAGTGTCGCAACGAACGGTAGACAGCAGTGATACACTGTAAATGACCGCTTGATTTTCCCGACGTTCAACGTGCAATAGTGCTCGCATAGGCCAGTACACGTCTTTTAACTGTATTTACCATAACTTGTTTTGAAATGGTTTGTTTTCAGAAAAAGCTGCGCTTATAAATTCTCGTGTTCTTGTGCGTTACTTAGTGTGTGCGCGCACGTATATTTTAAGAAGAATGTGATGAACGACTGGCAACGTTTGGCCATGTGGATGGATACTAAATAAAACAAAATATGCACTTTGTCTATTCGAGAAACCAAAACAATTAACTCTGTAATGCCGAAATACAGTTCCACATCGAGAAAAATAAGAACAACCCACTCCCGTGTATTTCTTCTATGGAGAGTACATTTGCACAAGAAAAAAAGAGCAATTAAATGTCAGTTGGGCTATAACTTAATTATACAATAATTATTTAGTATTTGCTTTTCTAGCTGTCCAGATCTGAAAACTCTCTCAAGCGTATCGAAAATGGTACTGTATAGTGTGCGTTAAGACTGTGCGTTCCTAAATCAGAATTTCGAGGTATCAAGTCAACGTAGCCAGCATGATATCTCGAGTATTACAGGCTTAATGATTCTTGATCGTTGAAATAATCAACTGCGGCTCAACAAGGAAAACCACAGCCCCACTTTAGAAAGCTAGCCTTTCCTGGTTTGCCCACATCTTATCACTTAAAGTGTCCATCTAGCTGTGAGTCTTTTGTCTTGTCTGTTAGTTGAAGCTCTTGCCAAGCTTGGAAGGCTTTCAGTCACCATTTAGCAACGAGCTCAGGCCCGATAGGCTGTGCAAATGGATATGGACAAGGTGACTTGACAAACGAATAAATATTGACAGACACAACGGGGCTACTGACCAGGAGAAACAGCTGTTTCCTGTGTCCAGGACTGATAAAGCTTTGCGAATAAAGACCCTGTTCCGGGTGGTTTCCAGAAGTCAAGTCCCTCTGGAAATCTCGGTGCCATTTTGATGCTTCCTTGAGCATGCCTCCATTCCCGGAAACTCTCCGGGGACACTTGAATTCTGGACGAGTCTGTGGTGTGAAGTCAGGTAATGTAAACGTATAACGCAGATTGGCATGTATTCTTTATGGCAATAAATATAGCATGCGAAAGTAAACAACGAATGCAAGGATAAATTTCTGAAGAGTTATTAAAGTAATATACTGTTTACTTTGCTTTTTCTTCTGAGGAGATAACCGCAACAGCATGTCGTCTATACTGTCAATCATTGCATCGCTAAGCACATTGGGAAATTCACGAAGCATATTGGCAAAGTGATGTAGTTCTCTAGAACCTAATTCAAGTTTCTAATGAACTCTATGCAAATTGCAGTGTAATTTTTTTTTTCACATAACCGGGTGAAAGGCAACGTTTAAACGCACTGACCAGTAGGAGTTCGTACAAACGTCCTGTCCCGGGCTGACACACTGTCCATCGTTTCGTCGTCTTCGAACATACCACTTTCGTCGCTCGTTGTAAACGCAGCAGGTTCTAAATTGAAATTGCGAAAAAAAGCGCAAGTTAGACTCATGGCGAAGAGAGCACACCATGGCGTACGTTTAAGAAATGCGAACGCCTCAACAAATCGGAGTGATAAAAAGGAATGATATTTTTTCACCGCCATTACCGAGACTCTTCCCCAAGTATTCACCCGAGTACCGCTCCTTGCGAAAACTCGAAGAGGAAGATGCAGTTATATGAGTCTCGGACTTCGACACGTTGTCCTTTTCTGCAGGCAACATCTCGTGATGAGTGTTGAAGTACTCTAATCAAAAGTGCATAATTACTGACAAGTTTCTGCGGCCTATGCCTGAGGCATGCACTGCACCTACCATCGATGTCGTCGATTCCGCTTTGTGCAATTCGAAGGGACCTACTCCGCCCTAATCGTCGCTCCGAAGGCCTAGCTCTTTTATCTGGCTCTTGTGCTGAGAAAAAAGAAATCGCGTAAATGATTTTCAGCGGCCGTTGCGAAAGGCAGCGAGAGTTGAATATTCGAGCTTCTACACTGCGTACCCTCGGTGTCGTCTTTCCTTGCTCGTGCTAGAAGCAATGAGTGACTTCGCCTAGTCAGTTCGTCGGTGGACCTGGCTCGCTTATCTATATATGTGCAACAAAAAAGAACACTACATAAGTACTGGCAAAAAAGGAAACGCGGTGTTTTCAGAAGAAATAATTGCGCATTCGGCGTTCAATACGCCGTGTATCGCATACCTGGTGCCTCGTCCACCTCTTTTCGGATGACTCGAAGTGACCGACTCCTTCGAGGCATAGCTCCCGCTTGACTAGCAGCGCCGACCCGTTCTTAAAAGTAACACAGTAACAGTTACAACGCGGAGATAATTAAGCGGCAATACCACTTTGACAAGTTCCATACCTCGCTCTTCGTCTACTTTTCTCTCCACTACACGAGTGGTAGTTTTCTGCGTTGCGGGCGCCTTAGCCACTTTAGACGTCCGAGTCATTTCTTCGGAAGAAAGATGGCAGAAAACATGTCAAGTCGAAACGCACGGCACGTAACGTTGAAAACGCGACGGTGCATCGTGTACCTTCAGTGCCGTCCAGCTTTTTCCGGAGAGATCGAAGGAAGCCACTCTTCTTCGTCCCGACTCTCGAAGACGCTGCCTCTCTTTCGGTCGCTGCGTGGTGTTTCGGCACTATTGAAACGGGCAATGTCGGCAAGCGCTTCGCTAACCTTTTGAGTCAATTTTTTTCTTCATAGCGCCTTCTGGTTCGCTCCGGTCAGTCGTCATTTCGGAAACGACGATTTTCACCTGCGGTGGCTCTCCTGGACAAATGCAATCGTATTACCATTTGTGATTTGTTCGAGGGGAACGGACGACCCCTACCTTCGACTACAGCTGCTTGTTTGCGAATGACCCTAAACGAACGGCGCTCCTTTACTGTTTCCTGCGAACTTTTAGCGAGCGTTTCTGTGAAAAAAAAAGAAATCCGCGTTTGTAGAACGTTTATTCAAAGCTCTACAATCCAGAGACACGCACCATCAATGCCAAATTCGGATTGTCGAGTCAATCGAGACGATCTGCTTCGTGTCATAGTCTTCGGGGATACCGATATCTCCTCTTTTGTTTTGTCTATTCGTAAAAAGTGTTATTAGGCACAAAGCACTGCAAAATCAGAGCGCGAAGTATTTATATTGTTCCAAAGTTCATACCTTTCCCATTTTTACGGCCAGTGTCCCTTTGGCGAGTTCCACTCAGCGAGCGACTTCGTTTGATCGTCTGCTCCGAACCTTTAAAATCGCGCTCTGTTGAACAGAAATGCGCGTTCTTTTTAGTTGCTGCGTCGAGCGAAGATTTCAAATTCTTAAACTTTGTGTACGCTGTAGCTTGTGTTTGCTCACGCGAAAAGACAACATTTCTTAATACGAAAAAAAAATGGCACGTACCTCCAGCAGTCCCATCTGTCGTCCTCGCAATTCGGAATGAACTGCTTCTTATGCTCGCTCTTTCATGAAGCGGTGCCACTGCTTTAGATATAAACAAAATAAAAGATTTAGTGGTTGGCAGCGCATTAGCTGACTGCGTTTTATTAGGCGTCTGACAAAACTGTTGGAACCGTCGTGATCAGTTAATTTTTAACAAAATGGCTGCACTCCTCAAGAATCCTAAATTTTTTCTGTCTCACCACGTTTGTCTTCGAGATCGTGAGACTTTGATCTTCTCGGGCTTCTTGATTTACTTCTTGGTGGCAATCCGAATAGAGCAGGATTGCCTTTGTCCGGATCGTATGTACCCGGTGCTAAAATAACAAATAAAAACATAAGAATGAGTTCTAAAGGGTGCTGAGATTTCTCGCAGAGTTCTAACCTGGAAACGTTACGTTGTCGGGTAGCCGTTCCTTGAGTCTCGAACGAATGGTGAAGCGTGGTGACTTTGGATAAATTAGTTCATTCGCTTTATCGGGGTCGTACTCTCCTGGTGCTACCAAACGACAAGAACAGGTGTTACACCTCTTGAAGAAAAATGTTACTCGCACTTATATGCATTTCTGTTCAGCAACACAGAGTGGCAGGAACTGTCTGTCACCCTGTGTGACATGGTTCGCTAACAAAACGCAGGACGACCAAGAAGACACGTGATACGGGACAATCGTTATATGTAACGCTTGATACCTTTCTACTAGAGTTCAGTTTTTGTACTCCAGTATCGTTATGTTTCGCGTCTTGTAAGCTGTTTATAAATCACAGGGTCATACGTGACTTAGTTTTTAGCCTACCTGGAAAGTAGTGCCTTTCCGGTGAACCTTCAGGCAGCCGTTCGCCGAAACTGAATTGTGGCACACAACTACAGACAATCCTAGCTGACCGAGAGGCATCATAACTGCATGGCGCTAGATGGAAGCAATGGTTGCGTGTCGTCAGTGCAACGAGCATCTGAGACAAAACAGTGCCAGTGTGGAGCTCACCAACCTGGGAAACCGTAGCTGTATGGCTTAGAAGGTCTTAGCCTGAAGCCGAATGTGAATTTTGGGGACCTCGCCTTCACGAAGCTTACGCCTCTGCCAGGGCTGTAGTCCGACGGCGCTAAACAGCAGGACAAAGATAAGTAAGAGTTCTCACCTTAGTTCTGAGGTGCACACTTCAATAGCATAAGGATGCCCCAATAAGTATACCCGAAGTCTCGCGTCCCACATAGCCACATTCTGCGTAATAACATTTTGCTAGTTGGACTTTGTAAAATCGTTAGGAACAGCTTTTTCTGTCTTACGGTGCGTATTGAAAAAATCTATTTTTCCGTCATTTATTTCGGTGCCAAACATGATAAATTCATTGCTATTATGAAGTTGAGTTTACGTGCACGTTGTGATGAGCTTCATTTCTATGTGCCATATGCAGATGAATAGGCCACCATGCTTAGCATGTCGCACTGCATGGGACAGCCAACGCTACGCAGTCTGAATTTTTTCAGTATCCACTGAGGAACCTCCATTGCGACGACGTTCTACAAAATTATGTGCCACGTACAGGAGGCCACAGTAGTTGCTTTTTGTTGTTGAGGATGAAATGTTGACGTAGCACTATTCCAGAGCAGTTACGTTGAGCCTTGAGGGTCAGTGGCGTTCATCTGAAATTTTTGCTACGGACAATTTAGCGCTATGTTGCCTATATGTGACGCTCTGCAAAACCTTAATACGTACATTTTACAACACTGCAAGAAGAAAACTTAGATTACATAATAAACAATAGATACTAAAGCTGAACGAACCAGGAAAGTCGATGTTGTCCGGGGGCTTGTCCTTCAATTTCATTCCCAGGCTAAATTTAGGAGACCCAGGATAAAGCGTGCCTTCGCTTCTTGAAATGTTGTAGTCTCCAGGGGCTGTTCAATGGTGAAACGACGATTGCCATGAGTCGCGGTTCTTGCCCGCAGCAAGGTGTCAGAACCCTACCTGTGAAGCTAATACAATCTGGCGCTGGCTGAGGGAGCTTAACACCTTTCGTATACCAGGGCGTGGAGCTATACACAACCTTGTCCCCTTTGGAAATGTCGTAGTCGCAAGGAGCTACCATAAGGAAGGCGCTGATTTGACCGCGCTTTCCCGAAGGGCTTAAGAATATTTTTGTGATCTCAATACGCTCACGAAGCTTTTCCAGTCTCAAAGAATTCATTTTCTCACAGTTCAGCAAGATTTACGAGTAGCCTACCCCGTAGCTCGTAATTAGAGCACAGCTGCAACAACAAAAAAAAAACTTGGTTTATAGAAATAGTGCTTAAAAGAGTCGTTGTGTATAGCGCCAACTTTTTCAATGGTTCAAATAACGAGAGCAAAATATTTTCGAGATAAAACTCGTACTTCTTCCAGAAAGACGTGGCACTGCATGAGGAAAATTTTTCGACAAGGAAATCCTTCTAGCCAATCTTTCCATGCTTTCCTGGAGTGCTCGAAAGGAATGTACATTAATTTTGGTCCACAACTTACATTGTTCCGCAAATTCATTTCCTGATGACAGCAATCGAGTGGGCTGTAAATGATCATATCGTGAAATTTGTTTCAGCACAATATTGTGGCTTACTCGTATATAGCGGTTGGAAAACTGACGCCTGTGAAAGAGTCGAATCTATCTACGTCATATGATTCCTTACTTTTTTTCAAAGGCAGGGTGCTTTCTAAAGCACGTGTGCTATAGTACACAGCATATTACGCTATTCGAGAACGCCATATAATTGTTTGTCGCTTACTAACCAGGAAATTCCAATGAATCTGGAGGCATTTCTTTCAATCTGATGCCGAAGATGTGTTCAGGGGAATGGCTTCGCACCATCCGGTCAGCCTTTTCAATGCAGTACTCTGCAGGACCTGGGGACACAGCAGCAGACTTCAACACTGCATTTCAGACTGGCTCATTACGCCTACTGACCAGGATAATCAAAGGAGTCCGGCCTTCTTTCTTTTAATTTCACACCGATGCTGTGTTCAGGAGAGTGGCTGCGCACAATTCCGTCCGCTCGGTCGACGTTGTATTTTGCAGGACCTAACAAGGCAGGGTCAAATTCAGTGAGAATTCTAGTTCAAAAAAACATAATAAATTGAACTGACCCGGATAATCCAACGAGTCGGGTCTTCTTTCTTTTAACTTGACGCCAATCTTGTGTTCTGGGGAATGGCTGCGCACAACCTTATCTGCTTTTTCGATATTGTACTCTCCAGGACCTAAACACAAAGTGATAGAGTCAGTGAATGCCCTGCTTCACTATTGCCTTGTGATATAGACTGACCAGGGTAATCCAATGAATCCGGTGTCCGCTCCTTTAACTTGGCGCCGATTTTATATTCTGGAGAGTGGCTTCGTGCAACTCTATCGGCTCTTTCTATGCTGTACTCTCCAGGACCTAAATACACAGCAACAGAGTCAGTGAATGTCCTGCTTCACTATAGCCAAGTTTGTAAAATGAACTGACCAGGGTAGTCCAATGAATCTGGTCTCGTCTCCTTTAACTTGACACCAATTTTATACTCTGGAGAGTGACTGCGTGCCACTCGATCAGCTCTTTCTATGCTGTACTCTCCAGGACCTAAAGATATAGCAATAGAGTCAGTGAATGCCCTGCTTCACTGTGGCCAAGTTTGTAAGATGGACTGACCAGGGTAATCCAATGAATCCAGTCTCCTCTCTTTTAACTTGGTCCCGATTTTATACTCTGGAGAGTGGCTGCGTGCAACTCTATCGGCTCTTTCTATGCTGTACTCTCCAGGACCTAAATACACAGCGACAGAGTTAGTGAATGTCCTGCTTCACTATAGCCAAATTTGTAAGACGGACTAACCAGGGTAATCCAATGAATCCAGTCTCCTCTCCTTTAACTTGGTCCCGATTTTATACTCAGGAGAGTGACTGCGTGCCACTCGATCAGCTCTTTCTATGTTGTACTCGCCAGGACCTAAAGACACAGCAACACAGTCAGTGAATGCCCTGATTCACTATGGCCAAGTTTGTAAGGCGGACTGACCAGGGTAATCCAATGAATCCAGTCTCCTCTCTTTTAACTTGGCACCGATTTTATACTCTGGAGAGTGGCTGCGTGCCACTCTATCGGCTCTTTCTATGCTGTACTCTCCAGGACCTAAATACACAGCAACAGAGTTAGTGAATGTCCTGCTTCACTATAGCCAAGTTTGTAAGACGGACTAACCAGGGTAATCCAATGAATCCAGTCTCCTCTCCTTTAACTTGGTCCCGATTTTATACTCAGGAGAGTGACTGCGTGCCACTCGATCAGCTCTTTCTATGTTGTACTCTCCAGGACCTAAAGACACAGCAACACAGTCAGTGAATGTCCTGCTTCACTATGGCCAAGTTTGTAAGACGCACTGACCAGGGTAATCCAATGAATCCAGTCTCCTCTCTTTTAACTTGGCACCGATTTTATACTCTGGAGAGTGGTTGCGTGCAACTCTATCGGCTCTTTCTATGCTGTACTCTCCAGGACCTAAATACACAGCAACAGAGTCAGTGAATGTCCTGCTTCACTATAGCCAAGTTTGTAAAATGAACTGACCAGGGTAGTCCAATGAATCTGGTCTCGTCTCCTTTAACTTGACACCAATTTTATACTCTGGAGAGTGACTGCGTGCCACTCGATCAGCTCTTTCTATGCTGTACTCTCCAGGACCTAAAGATATAGCAATAGAGTCAGTGAATGCCCTGCTTCACTGTGGCCAAGTTTGTAAGATGGACTGACCAGGGTAATCCACTGAATCCAGTCTCCTCTCCTTTAACTTGGTCCCGATTTTATACTCTGGAGAGTGACTGTGTGCCACTCGATCAGCTCTTTCTATGTTGTACTCCCCAGGACCTAAAGACACAGCAACAGAGTCAGTGAATGCCCTGTTTCACTATGGCAAAATCTGTAAGATGGACTGACCAGGGTAATCCAATGAATCCAGTCTCCTCTCCTTTAGCTTGGTCCCGATTTTATACTCTGGAGAGTGACTGCGTGCCACTCGATCAGCTCTTACTATGTTGTACTCTCCAGGACCTAAAGACACAGCAATAGAGTCAGTGAATGCCCTCCTTCACTATGACAAAATCTGTAAGATGGACTGACCAGGGTAATCCAATGAATCCAGTCTCCTCTCCTTTAGCTTGGTCCCGATTTTATACTCTGGAGAGTGACTGCGTGCCACTCTATCGGCTCTTTCTATGTTGTACTCTCCAGGACCTAAATACACGGCAACAGAGTCAGTGAATTTCCTGCTTCCCTATAGCATCGTACAACGAACTGACCAGGGTAATGCAATGAATCCGGTCTCGTCTGCTTTAACTTGACACCAATTTTGTACTCTGGAGAGTGGCCGCGTGCAACTCTATCTGCTATTTCTATGTTGTACTCTCCAGGGCCTAAATACACAGCAACGGAGTCAGTGAATGTCCTGCTTCACTATGGCCTTGTAAGATGGACTGACCAGGGTAATCCAATGAATCCGGCTTTCTTTCGCCTAAACTGACGCCGAATGTATGCTCAGGAAAATGAGTGCCGACAACAAGGTCTGCCTTTTCGATGTTGTATTCTACAGGACCTGAGGAAACAGCAATACATTCGGTGAAAGTCGTGTTTCCCTACAGGCAAGTGATACCAACTGACCAGAGTAATCAAAATATTCTGGCCTTCTTTCTCATAATTTAATGCCAATCTTGTGGACAGGAAAACGAGTACGCAAGACCCAGTCCGCTTTTTCGACGTTGTACTCTCCTGGACCTATAGAGAGAGCAACATATTGTTTTAATGAGCTATTTCATTAAGTTCTAGTTCGACTGACCAGGATAATCGAATGAGTCTGGTTCCCTTTCTTTTAATCTGATGCCGATCCTGTGCTCAAGAGTGACTGTAGACAACATATTCTGCTTTTTCAACGTTGTCCGCTCCTGAACCTGAAGAGGAAACAGAAAAGTCGTTGAACGTACTCCGTCACATTAACCAAATGAACTCCACTAACCAGGATAAAATAATGAATCCGCCTTTTTTCTCTTAACTCGGTGCCGTTGCTGTATTGCGAAGGCCTTTCACGGGTCCCAAGATTGGCCTTCCTGGCCTGCTAATGCCCGGGAGCTAAAATTAACAATCACCAACATCTTTTAACACCAGCAGAGATCGTTACGCGCCACTAACCTAGGAATTCCAATGAATCCTGCGGTTTATCCTTCAGTTGAATGCCTAGCTGATTCTAGACTGATCTAGTCTATACCACTTTATCCGCCTTATTCACATCATATTGACCTGGTCTCATGGCTACGATTCCGGTGTCAGCGTCGATAAATAAATAATGCAAAGAAACACACGTATGGCCAAACTTTACATGAGAGCACGAGTTGCCGCTACCAATTAGCAGGAAAGTCTATCAATTTTCGTACCCTGTGCTTATACACGATGTCTATCAAATGCTGCGGCGAGTGCCTTGTAAAGCTCGCCGCCTTTTCCACACCGCATTTTCCCGGACTTGAATGCGTCACTCGAATGTCATGTCATTAGCAAAATAGTAAAACAAAGTCCACCATACGCGTACAGTAGATCTGTCTTGCACAAAAAACTTACGGCGTAGACATGGCTAGACCAGCAGTTCTGGCAGTTTATTGTTTAGCTTGATCCCTATTTAATCTCTTGATTCGTATTTTGTAAAGCGGTGTCCTATACGTCTTCTTACGCAGCCTACTGAGCCCCGATTGTAGTATCCTGTACCTGCGAAAGTTACTCCTAGTGTTAGCCCCCAACGTAAAGAAAAAATCCCTTATAGGAAACGTGCAGGAAATTCAAAACAGCCAATGCGACAGACCAGGATAGTTTTCCGATTTCGGCCGTTTGTCTTTTAGCTTGAAAGCAATGCGGTACTGTGGAGAGCGGCTTCTTGCAACACGGTCTGCCTTCTCTACACTATATTTCGCGGGGCCTAAGAAAGTCGTCGAGCGTCAACACCAGTCGGTAAAGGTAGGGCATGAAGGGTTGCAAGAAGTAAGCTATTAACCCCTCAACTACCCAGCCCGAGCTGAACTCGCCCAAGTTGTTTTTGCTGACATCGCTAAGGAAGAACAGTAATGGCTCAGGCTCCTGCGTCTTCTGCTTCTATCGTCTGAGACCAGCCACTCTCTGCGTGCGTGTGCGCTAGAGTTCCGGCATTTGAGCGCGTTCGTCGAAGTCTTCGGTTCCTTTCTTTATCATCTGCTCGGGTAACTGCACTCGAACCTAACACATGGGCTTTACGGATGAACCTTACACATACTCCTCTTTTTAGAGCATATGTCTTTCATTAATAATTTGGGCGGATATAAGAGATTAATCGAACATGTAAAATATATCTTAAGAAACTGAATATAATATGCAAGAATTTGTAGCAATAGAACAAATTGGTCAGTATTGTACAAGCTTTTGCAAGAAATCTTCGGAGTTAAATGGAAGGCTTATTTTAACGAACAAGCGCACCTTCCAATTTTATAGTGTACTATTCTTTGAATTTGAACAAACAGAGTGGGCCAGCGAGCGCCTTCCAGTAAAAGGATCTCTCCTAAGTTGGATATTCTACCTGATTATAACGTTATCTTATCATAAATTTATCGCACAGTAGCAATACAGCGGCAGTATAAAATGTTGTCTTGACGTTTATGATAGAATATAACAGATCAGATACTCGACTGATTCCGGTGCTCTGTCCTTCAATTTGACTTCAATGCGATGCTGAGGTGAGCAGGTTCTTGTGGCACGATCGGCTTTATCGACGTTGAATTCTCCTGGGCTTAGCTATATCGGCTTGCATTTAGCATAGCATGACAGTAACGACTCAGCACATCGATAAGGAGAAGTGAAGGAATATGGTTTTATCGTTGATGGAAAAGGGTCTTATGCAAATGCAAATAACCAGGGAAATCGTGTGATTCCGGTGACCTGTCCTTTAGCTTGATTCCGATTCGGTGCTGGGGGGATCGACTTCTTGTGACGTCATTTGCTGTATCCACATTGTATTCCCCTGGGCCTAGACATGTCGACTTGTGTTTAGCATGGTATGACAGTAACGACTGAGTAAACCGCGGCATATGAAAGTGAAGAAATAGGGGTTTTATCGTCGAAGGAAAATGGTTCTTATGTAAATGCAACTAACCGGGGAAATCGTGTGATTCCGGTGACCTGTCGTTTAGCTTGATTCCGATTCGGTGCTGGGGGCACCGGCTTCTTGTGACATCATTTGCTCTAGCCACGTTGTATTCACCGGGACCTAAGAACGTCGGTATTAATTATAAAAACGGGAGCCTAATAATTTCGATCTCATAGAGAATTCTTTTAGTATTGACAAAAACAAGAGATGTACCAACACACCAGGATACTGCACAGATTCTGGTGGCCTATCCTTTAGCTTGAGGCCAATGTGGGGCTCTGGCGGGCGATTTCTCGTAACAGGGTCTGCTCTGTCCACGTTGTATTCTCCCGGACCTAGGTTTTTGATTTTGTTTGCATTATTTATCTGTGATCAGGCTTCAATAGAAGCCGACAGCGAAATGAATGCAAATTTCATCATTTTATACGGGACCAACCAGGATAATGCAGACATTCCGGTGACTTTTCTTTCAGCTTCGCGCCAATTCTGTGTTGCGGAGAACGAGTTCTTGTCGCGTGGTCTGCTCTTTCCACATCGTATTTTCCTGGACCTAGAGATAAAATCACACTTTAGCTGGGGTCAGCAGCAACAAGCGACTATACATGAAACAATAATAAACAGAGCAAGTTCTAAATAAACGCGACCAACCCGGATATCCCAGAGACTCCGGTGGCTGGAGTTTAAGCTTGACTCCAATTTTGTGTTGCGGTGAACGACTTCTAGTCATGTGGTCCGCTTTGTCCACAAGGTATTTTCCTGGCCCTGAAAACGCCGTCGCGAGTGCATCTTTAGCGCTACTGGGCGGCGATGAAAAGTAATACAAATTAAGCAAAAATTGGCGCTCTAAATAGAACTAAGTAACTTAGGCACTGACCCGGATAATCAAGAGATTCCAGGGGCCTGTCTTTAAGCTTCACGCCCATGTGGTGTTGCGGTGAGCGACTTCTCGTCACGTGATCTGCTCTCTCGACATTGTATTCACCAGGTCCTGGGAGCGTGATTTCAATTTACCGATGATGAACATGGGTATTCCATAGCAAGAAAAGTACTTTAGTTCTCGCAATTCATTAAAAGCAACTGACCTGGATAGTCTAGAGACTCTGGTGGCTTGTCGATTATTTTGACGCCGATTCTGTACTGTGGTGACCGACTTCTTGTCACATGGTCCGCTCTGTCCACATTGTATTCCCCTGGACCTAAAGATGTCGCCGTACTTCAGTAATAAGTGGCAAGAAGGTAGTCAATTAAAAGTACGAAATAATGGATGGATGCAAAGTAATCGAAAGTGACCGACCGGGGAAGTCAAGCGACTCGGGTGATCTTTCTTTTAACTTGCAGGCAATCTGGTGTTGCGGGGAGCGGCTCCTCGTCACGTGGTCTGCTTTATCGGCATCGTATTCGCCAGGCCCTAAGGATAGCATTCCGCCTTTTTCTAACAATGATCCTAAAGAATACCGCGCAAGTTTCTTTACAGAATTTGATAATCGTCACTGACCAGGATACTGCAAAGACTCTGGGGACTTGTCTCTTATCTTGATTCCAAAGCAGTGTTGCGGTGAACGGCTTCTAGTCACGTGGTCTGCTCTGTCGGCATTGTATTCGCCCGGACCTAAAGGGATTGTTTACTTATTGTCAATAACGAACATGAATGGCAACACAAACGTAAAAGCAACTCACTTTCGTTCGAACAGTTATTAAATGTAACTGACCCGGGTAGCTCAGAGACTCGGGAGGCTTGTCTTTTAACTTGGCGCCAATGCGGTGTTGTGGCGACCGACTCCTTGTCACGTGATCCGCTTTGTCAACATCGTATTCACCGGGGCCTGAGGGCGTTATTCAATTCAGAGACGTAATGAACATTAGTAGACCAAACATTAAAGTTCTGGTGGTGCACAGCGTCTCTCAAGCACGGTGTTTCGACTGACCCGGGTAGTGCAGAGATTCCGGCGGCCTGTCTGCTATTTTGACAGCGATTCTGTGCTGTGGAGAGCGGCTTCTGGTCACCTGGTCAGCCCTTTCTGAGTGGTACTCGCTTGGCCCTACAAAAGGGACGTCAGAACTTGCACGACATAAGACACGTGAATAACGTGAATTGGTATCGATGGTATACTAACCGGGGTAGTCAAAGTGTTCGGGCGGCTTTTCTTTTAACTTTGACCCTATGCGGTACTCTGGCGACCGAGTGCGCACCACCCGGTCTGCTTTGTCAGGACTGTACTCTCCTGGACCTGAAAGTGGCATACGCGCTTGCATACAACGGTTCTGTGGAGATAACTTACACGTGGTACGTTCGAATGCTATAGGGAGATTGAATGATTCATTGTATTTTCAGTTAGCCATGCCAGCGGCACGAAGATCATGCGGTCTAGTTATATCGCTTTAAACTTCGTATTATGTTGCTCAATATTTCTTATTTGGTTTATAAGCACACAAGAAACGGCAACGTAAAGTGGTTGTACACTGCGTTTTTAAATTCCAAATCAGCTATATCATCATTGAACAAAGTATGACATGCGTTTCATGTGCATAACAAAAATCGGCAGTTACCCTTATATCAATGGGCTTCGTCACGCTAGTTCGTCAGCAAATGTAAAACTCGGAAATACTGGTTGAATTCGGTGCGACGCTGTTTGAAAATTAGCTTTATTCCCCTACTTGATTCGCTAGCAAAACACGCGTTTTCACACGACCAACACAAATCAAACACCCTGAGGTGATGACGCACCTGGGAACTTCAGTGAATCCGGAGGCTTGTCTTTGATCTTTAGCCCGAAGCTGTAGTGCGGGGCCCGATAAGCCGCCATAATCTTTCCTTTGCTTAAGTCGTAGTCTGTTGGGCCTGCGAGCGTTAGCGTTGTGCACACTGCTAAAAGGCCAAAAAGAAAAGTGCCAAAAAACTAATCCACAAACCGGGAAAGTCGATCGACTCCACAGCCTCGCGTTCAAGCCTCTCGGCCAGGCTGAACTGTGGGGCTCGTGAGAAGACTGCCGAGTCTGCCTTGGAGGCGTCGTAGTCTCCTGGAGCTGAACATGTACGCTTTGCGTCACTGAAAATGGCCGTTGCGAGCGCGGGGACGAAGAATGCGCATTGAACGAACCCGGAAACTCAGCGCTGTCTGGTGGCCTTTCCATCAGTCTGTGCGCCATCGTGCGCTCTTGCGATCTGGTGTATACAGCACCATCAGCTCGGGTTATGTCGTAAGTCCCAGGTGCTGCGTGGTCCGCACGTGTGGAAGATAAGACCCGAGTCCTTGACAAAACTTCAATATCCGTTTAGGTGTCACACCCCATGAAACTGCTAAAGGGTTGTTTTTATTTTCGTGTGTGAAGCATAATTAATATGACAGTTATTGCAAAAATGACTGGAAGGAACACTGGCACTATTGTCTTTCTGTGCTGCAAGTATGCCGGTTCAACCATCATTTAATGATGGGTAGTAAATGGATATAAACTTTTTCGTTCTGGCATCAAACGGCTTTTCGGATTTTAAAATTGCTCACTCGCGATAAATTATTGCGGTATAAATACAGCAATTAGCAGTAAGTTTGCATATAAGCAGAAACGTACCGCTTTGAAGCGTTTAGAAAAATATTATTGCTTCTTTAAGAAGGCAAAGCGTAATGGACACTGCCTCAAGAACTTCGAAAGTCACCATCATGAAGATTAGACAAACCCATGTTCCACGCATCATTCCAATGGTGTACCTGAACGTCCGTGGCACCGGTTTACTCTAGTGATATTAAGGAAACTTCAAGTTTCATGGCCATCTTACAGTCCCGAAAGTGTGCTCATGGTTGGCCCAAATTTCTAACTGAATTGGGCAATTATCTCCTCTTTCATGACTTTCGCTGGAGGCAGGGCTCATTGCCACAGAAAGGGCACAGCTACTTCGTTTTTTTTTTCTGTCTTATCTCGTTTTTCTGGCTTACTGCAAATCGATTCTCCTTAGCTATATTTCAATGTTAGTTATGCCACTAAGACCGCAATTCTTTTTTTTTTCTTTTCTACAGCATAACACCTATGTGCAACGTCAAGGAAATCAGAGAACTAAACGAAAGCAGCTTTTTACGTGCGTTTCAGATGCCTTATTTAGCTCACTTCGCGCAAGTGCTTCCGCGTGGATCAACGAATTTCAAAATTACCAAGGTGCAGGAGTGCGCAGTGCGTAGCACCAAAGGTGCCGAAGTCAATCGGTGACAAAATTTCTCACGCACCAGGGAAGTCTTCTGTTTTCGATTCCTTCAAGCGCCTGCCGAAGGAATACTCCGGTGGTCTGATGCGAGAGCTGTCGTACACTTTTCTACTTTCGTAGGATCCAGGACCTGGCAGGAGAAATTCACCAGGACGAGTTTTCCAAGGCATGTAAAAAGTGCGTCTTCATGAGCATGCTTTAGCTCCGTCCCAACATTCTCAAGAAATACCTTGCTTGAGATATGTGTACAGGTCCGCAAATTCAAGTCATTCTTGCTTTAGATCCTTCAGATTGCAGGTAAAGGCAAACTCTGGTGGCTTCACAAAGGTGATACTCTCTGCCTTTGCTGTTTCGTAATCTCCAGGAGCTAAAAAATTGGAACTTTACATAAACTTTTGACTGTCGCTCATTTTAAGTCATGTAGCAAGCGTCCTCAGACGCGCACTAACCGGGGTATTGAAAAATTTCTGGACCACGAAGCATCCCCCTTCGGCGTGTCGGGTAGCTCAGCGATTTCGCATACACGGTACGGTTGGCTTTTTTCTGGTCTGTATTCACAAGAAGCTGGAATGCAGCAACACAGGCCCGCCATGCTTCCTCATTCGTTAGAAAACTGTCCTTAACACTTTTAATTTGTTATGACATTTTTTACTGGTATATAAATCAATCGGTGAATCCACCAGTCAAACAAAAATAATTATTTTCAGCACGTTTGTTCTCGAATGCACACGTCAACTGCGGCTGAAAGCAGCCCATAGGAGGTGCCTCACGGCGCATATACACGAAGCAGTAAAATAAAAAAATTTACTGTCATCATTCTTATTGTGAGTCTTGTACCTGCGTGGGAGGCATCGGAAGCTAGCAACTTGAGGAGTATAAGCTACCCTAGTTTATTATTATGCATTGATATTAAAGCTCGGAAAGCTCCTGCTCATTAACTGCTTGCGTGTTCCGCTCCATTTGGCCTTAGTTCGCGCCCTTTAGCGAAATGATTCTCAAGGCATCTCTTGCGCCATCCAAAAAAAGTTTCTGGCTCCTCGCTTGACGTTTTTCTTCTTGTTTACTATGAATTTCGATGTGTGCTTAGTGGAAACAGGCCAGCACAGCTGCTTGTAAACCATGTAAAGTTTCTCAGTATGAAGGCTTGCCCAAACTTTCCCAATCACCAGACCTTCGACCAACTAAATTACTTTTTTTTTCATTTCATCGCGTATTTCTCAATGCAAGCACTGACCTGGCAGTTCTTCGGGACTAGGCCCGCGGAGTCGTCGGCGCATCGAGAAGCTCGGCGATTTCGGGTAGACCACCGAGTCTCCCTTGTCGATGTCGTAAACACCTGGAGCTGCAATCGCGTAGCCACCGATTGCGACGCTGTTTTAGGACGCTAAATTTCAGAAATGCACCTGACTGCATCATTGTGCGTGAAACCATCATTCTTGTGCCCTGCTGGGTTACGTATATAGCCATGTTTCAGCAAAGAGAAGATCCAACAGGTTGTGCGCTGTCTGCCTCTCTTCCGGCGAATCAAGCTGGCGATTTGCTGATAATGCAAATGCCGTGGCAAATTATCTAGATTTCAGCTATATTGTACAATGTGCCCATCTATCGTCGTTCAGCGCACTGTATTTTTTCCTGGTGTACTGCCGTATCAACAGTAGCTTCAGCTATAACTCGCCGGTTCGATTGTTACCGGTTCTGGTAACGTAAATACCTTATTTTACAAACTGTCTCCGAAACCCGCATGCCAGTATAATTGAAGGAGATAAAAACTTTTTCAACAAACTTTAAGTTTTGTGCCATTACGTCGCCGCGATGACTTCACTACACTGCACGAGGCTTAGCTTAGTAACCTTAAGTTAAATAATTATGAGCAGCCGCAACTTCACTGAGACCGAACATGTGTTATCATTAAATTAGAGCATTAATAAACTGAGCTCCTCATGCACTCGCATCTTATAGCTCTTTTTGCATTATATTGTATTGGAGCTGAGGCTGAATTATCAAGGGAGAAATGTCTCTTTCACCTGAAGCAGAGAAATATGGTTGCTTTGAAAACACGCACTGATTCCTGAAGGGGGCAAGATGCTAAATATATTTAAGAATGAAGCACGGGCGAACTTTAAACACCCCAGTTATGTGAACATAGCTGCGAGCAGTTTGCTTCAGTGACTTCTTTCTCAAACAAATGCAGTCAACAATTATGGCGAGATGCTTCAGTCAGTGCAGTGAGTGAGGCAACAAGCAACAAATGGTGACGTGCCAAGCTCGTGACGGGTAACACCAATGTACACGTTTGTCTTTTATGTTGTCGCTGGTGGTAGTGATGAGTGCAAAACCTTTTTTGTGTGTGTGCTTCATGCAGGTTATGCAGCGTTTTTTTTTTCCGGTGCTTGCTTCCTCGCAAAGGTGAAAGTGCTGCGAGATAGCAGGATGCGGGGTGCAAAGAGCGAAGACTTTAGCGTTCGTTGGCGTGGAGGGATCAGAACAAGACGACATTTACCGTTTGTTTACCAAGGTCTTCGTTGGGAAGGAGGATATGCCTAAGTTATTCTCGAACGCTGCAGCTATTGCATCAGGACGCTGTTGATGACGAATTCAATCAGCGTTAGTAAGCGACACTAACCACGCGCGACATAACGTTTCACGACAGAAGATTCCTGATGACAGGCGTAGTCGCAAGTCAGGGTTGGTCAGGTCAAGTCCTGTATGAGCCGCATACTGCCACCTTAGCTCCTCCCTCGCGCTTCTTTCTGAACACGCTACGCCATCTGGCGGCGAGAGCACGAAGTCTCCTTCCATTAGAGTGACCGCCGAGATTGCGCCGGTGGCTCGCCGGTGTGTCCTATATAACACTGAGCATTACTGCCTCGCGGCACATGGGAATACGCCGCGCAGCGCTGAAGCGTCAGGCTAGTTTGAGGAATCTGTGTGACGCGGGTGCGAATCCACCCAGCTCCGCCGAAATTTTGACACATCTTTTTTATTGAAGAGAGGGTGGCCTAAAGAGGCTAGATAGACAAACAAAAAGTGGCCGAGGTAGGCTAAAAACGCAAATTGCATTAACAGTGCAGCAACACTTCCTGATATAGCGGGATGCGTGGTGCAACAAGCGGCGAGTGCAGATTTCGGTGGTGTCGGGGCTAGAAAGACCAGAACACGTCATTTGCCGTCTGTTAAGTTCTTCGTTGGGAAGGAAGAGATTTCCAAGTGCCTTCGCGTGCGCTACAGATGTTCCCTTCTCGAGTGTTTACGTTGTCCTAAATGTAAAAAAAAAGTGCAGCAATATTTCGGCACGTGGCGGGGTGCGTGGTGCAACAAGCGGCCAGCTGGTGCAGGGTTGGGTGGCTGGCAAGGCGCAAGACGCGCATGCGCCGTGCGTTTACCAGGGTTGTCGTTGGGTCGGAAGAGGCTCTTAAGTTTGAGGCCGAAGGAGTAGCGGGGCGCTCGCCTGTTGCGGTGCACGAGCTGCGGGCGGCGTTGAGTTTCTTCTTGGCTTGGGCGGTCGGCCTCTGAAACAGCGCCGCGCGCGTCAGTCGAGCGCGGCTCTCGCAGCCATTCCCGCACGACGTTTCGAGTCTCGTTCGCGCCCGCCGAGTCGCCACGAAAGAAAGTTGGGTACCTCGCTCAATCAACGTACTGCTATCAACTACGCTTTCTCAAAGACTGATGTCACATCTATACGAACACACATCGAAATAAGAGAACACGCAATGCAAAAAAAAAATTATCAGTTCACTACGGGAATAGATAAGACGTACATCTCAAAAATATATTGCTCACAAAGTACTCATTTCGTTAACAAACAAACGTGTATCATACGAGCAAGATGGCAGCAGTGAAGGGGATAATGTTGCGCAACAAAGTTCGAGCCACCAATTCTTAACGACTAACTCGAACAGTTACGCTGTCATATGGTTTCTGCACGAAATGAAAAGGGTTTATTTTGTAGGCCTGAAGGCAACATGTAGCACTATAGGCAACGCGAGCATCGTTTCCTTCTTCAAATGGTTCCATCCAATTATCATTCAGCCTCAGGCATATACGCGTGTATTGTAAAAATATAAACGCGCTCATGAGCAAACGGACGTACGTAATGTACGCAGTTTAATTTGTTTCTGCCAGTAATCGAGCAAGTCAAGGAATCTATTAATTGGTCGTACAGCAATTCTTGCCCGTTGGTGGTGGCAACCACTGGCAAAATACAATTGAACAATTATCCACGCCAATTCTCAAAAATAATGTTATTCTAATTGAAATGAACCCTGGCCAAGTCCACCTTTGTGTCGTTAAAGAGTTCTTCAGATGAAAAATAACTTCCCCAGCACTTAGGTCCACACACACACATATATATATATATATATATATATATATATATATATATATATATATATATATATATATATATATATATATATATAGAAGTATATGAAGAAAACAGCAGACATGCGTTATTCACATCTGTTTATTCCATTTCGGCGTCATAAAATACACAGCAAAGGCTTACCAGCTACGTAAATGAGAAAGTGACAGCAATGACCAATCACACACGTGCACCCACAAAATAAATAGCCGTGTTATGTAATACGCTCTTCAAGAAAGCGTTCCTGCGTCGCTTACAAGTTGCGGAAGGGTCACTGACGAAACCTGCCCTGATCTCATTGATGAGATGTGGCGAATCGGCTTGTCAGGTGTGCCCCTGCCTGCAGGGATCCCCTAAGCACTGGCGGGTCGGAACGATTCGACAGTTTTCATTTTCCAATCGTCTTTGAGCTTCGCCACTGACTCGTCCGAAGCCGCGAAGCTATCGTAACGGAGATCGGCCACTTCGCAGGACGCACAATGCAAAGTGAATAGAATCAGAGAGAAAATATCTTTAACGATACACGGCCTTCGAAAAGGCACGATTGGCTCGCTGTATACAACGTCGGCAATGTGGCCGCATACTCAGTCGAGTACTCTGCGTGCGTCGAGACAACAAAAACGTTTACGCAGGTCAGCGTGGACGGATATCTCGATGTTAACAAAACTTGCGTATGGATGCCCATTTGTTTTCATTGGCGCGCTATGCATTCGGTGTCTGCTCGCAAGGTTTGCGCGCCATCTATCCGGAAGACAGAAAGTGCGGGAAGCCGGGCGCGCGAAAAAGGCACGTGTTCGGTTGTCCGCAAGCGGGTTTTTCCCAGTCATCACAGATGGCGCTGCGACTGCCAGGTTTTTAATATGTTTCGCATCGCAGTCACCTGCTCAATGCATACCGCAGTCATCAAAAATTTTCGTAGGCCTGGATTCACGATTAGTGAAAACTATTATCTTTTTTTGCGGGAAAAATAACCTCAACGCAAGGGAGAAGTATAATGACCTTCCCTAACGAAGATCGCGCTGTACTCCTAAATTTCAGGTGCAGTGACAGAAAACGGAACAAATTCTGTGCTCCGAAAACTCATGCGGTTGGCTGTATGTGCATGAGTCAGAAGGTCACAAGAGTTGTGGCTTGATGCAGCACTGGCTCAGTACTCAAGAAACGTCAGTACTCAAGAAATAATAAATAATTAAGTGTAGCGCGAGAGGCCAACAGAGTATTCGGAAAAACACAGAAGAACAGTTGAGGCTTGCAAACCAAAGTGCCTTTACCAAGGTTCACTACGATGGCTCCATAGAACTATACTCTGCGTTGTATTTTTTGTGGCGAATGCAGCGTTGAATAACTAATTCTGGTAGTCATGAAAACACTTACCTCGTCACCTCTTACGCAGGAAAGCGCAAAGTTGTCGACAGGATTAGCGTCGAAATGAACAAGTTCATGACAAAGAGCAATTGAATGTGCATATTTCGAGTGCGTTTGTGAATCGGGTTGGAAGCATTCGCTGGGGCTGTACCCCACATACCCAAGAAAAAAGAATGATATATGTGCAGCAGTGACCAGCAACAGGCTCACACTAACAGGGAGCTCCACAAAGGAAGCGCAGGTTCGAGTGAAATGTCAATCAATTCACTCCTTCCGGCTCGAGCAATAAGCCTGAAATTAAACACGCAGTATTCGGGGCGGCGCAGCCCCGTCGTATGGAAATAGTTGAGAACAGCAGTAAATAGGTGCCATCATATTCGGGAACTGCCGCATTTGCACTGCAGAAATATCCCACAGAGGGCACGCGGAGTCCGATGATGAATCGCAATGATGAAGCCATATTCCATATAGGCTTACAAGGTTGAGGCACCGTGGCTGTCGCGTTTACCCTCAACTGCAGACTGTTGGTTCTTTATTTTTTTGCGTGCTTCTATGCACTTCATGTCACATAGCACACTGTGGTATAAAGGTTTTAAACAGGGCTAAGGTGCCTCAGAAAGGCTGGCCGAGGCACCTGATCCCTGTTTATAACCTTTATACCACAGGGTGCTATTACATCTGTCAGCCCCTTTCTTGATTTTGGATGTCACATAGCAATGATTCCATCCAAAATTGTACGTGCTGACTTGACATATCGAGTGCTGTTCCAGAATCATGCACTGCGATACAAAAAACAACGGATTCGCCATTGTCGGAGCCTTGTAACGTGCGTGAAAGCTTTGCCGCGCTACATCTCCAAGCAGCAAATTTGCTGGTTTCGAGTTGGCTTCATTCCTACAGGGATTGACCACCTCAAAGCCTTGCTTGGGATCGAATCGATACGTGAACGATTCTCGCCTTCGAAAATTCAGGTGAAGAGAACATCTGAGTTTCTTTATGAACGATTCTCTCCACCACTCACACAAGCAGAAAACGCATGCTCGCACACACCAACACACACGCATGCACGCAAGCACACACACACACACACACACACACACACACACACACACACACACACACACACACACACGTGTAACACATGCACCACCGTTCCAGTGCAGGAACGCGCCACAGGTCTGAGCAGCACACGTGCACTGTAGCAACTCACCCAGGATATGTTACCAACTCGCCCAGGATTGGTGGCCTGCAACCGTTTGGCAAAGACGGTATCTAACACTGTATAGCATATCCACTCGAAGTGTTCGTGCAAGTGCACCAAAGGTTGCACTGGCTCCCCGTGCCACAGTGCGTGTGCACACTCGTAGCAGCAGTGTATAGCGACAACAGCGACGTGACCGCGATGCGAGACGCGAGTCGTGCGCTCACCGGGTATGTCGGCGGGCTTCGGGTCCCTGATCTTGGCGCCGAAGGTGTACATGGGCGAGGCGCTGAGCACGCACTGCTCGGCCTTCTCCGGGTTGTAGGCACCCGGCGCTGGCGTCTTGAAGCCCTCGGGCTCGCGGAGTTTGGGCGCCATGGTGGGCGCCGACACGGTCTCCTTGCCCTTCTCGGAGAGGCCCGCGATGTTGTACGTGCCGGGACCCGGGACGAACAGGTCGCGCTTCTCCTCCGGCCTGCGATCACACGCGATCGCTGAGCATGTGCAAGTAGTGTGCGCACAGGGACAGTGGGAACAGCGGGGACAGTGGCTCAGTGGAAACAGTGAGAACTTTTTGCTCGAAGTTGCGCTAGTCGAAGCTTCGACATCTCGGACATTTCTATAGTGCTTCATGGGAACAAGAAACACGGTAGAAGCACAGAGAAAAGACGACAGGACAACAGTCGGCGTCCTTCCCGACCTGTTGCCTTTTCTCTGTGCTCCTTTGCGTAGCTTCTTTTCCACTTGAAGCGCTCGTACTGTCTCTCCCAGTATCCTTCCTTTTCCGTCGGCTTTTGTTTGTTCTATGGTGCCTCTTGAAACGCTGGAAATGTTTTATGGGCGAGCAGGAAAACGACACAAGCGTCATCGTGAGACTTGTTGACGTGCCATCGCAACGGACACTTGCCTACACTTGCAGCGACACTTGTCGATTCGTGACGCGACAACTGTCTTAAAAAGTATCCTCGCGAAGGAAGCCTGCACAAAGTGTGGGCTTTTCTTAGAACTATATCTATGCCCGTCAAAGCTAAAATGTAAAGAAAGTTTTGAGTTTGTAATCTCGTGGAGCTTTCAGGTTGAGGACGTTGCGGCTATTAGGCGAGCTTAGTGATGTATGGTGCAACTCTTCTGTGTAAGATGCCCCTTTTCCCAGCACAGGGTAGCCAGTGATACTGACACACCTCCCAGCCTATTGCTCTCTTTTTCTTCATCCTGCTTCTCTGCGTAAATCAGATTTTACGACTAAAATCATTTTGCTCATTTCCCATATTTATTTCATGGTGTTGTTACATGGCACCGTGCCCTGTTCAGTATTATCAAAAAAGATAAGTTAACAGGGTATAATGAACAAAACGAGTCAGACTCACTTCGTAAATGCGTTATTTTAGTTGTAGAATGTGAACTCGGGCGAGTCTTACAGCCATGCAGCATGTTAAAGAATCCTACTCTATGACATTGATGGCGTTTCATTCCCGTTTAATAGTTCTGGTTTCCCAAAAGATTAGTATAATATATGTTGTCCGTTTCTCTCTTCCTTTATCCGTGCATGAATGCCTAAGTTATTTGTAACATGAATCCCTATTAACTAGCTCAACCATAGGTCGATTTCAGTCTAGCAGTCGTTCAGTATGCTTTGCAGAGACCTCGTGAGTGCAAAGTTATAATTATAGGCTTTTTACTTGGCAATACTTTCCGTTTAGGCAACCATTATCGCCTCGAAGTACAGGACAGAAGAAATAAATTAAGCGGCCGTGATGTGGCAGAACTCATCATGGATGCTTTCCTGGTGCAGGTGTGGAAACGGTGTTACTTTACTTTGTATTCTAATGAAAATTTAAAAATATAGCTTAAAACAATGAATACAACGCCGAATAGCTTCATATTCCATCAGAAAAAAAAGCTCACACAAAGTCGAGAAATCTTTTGTTTAAAGAACATCTATATCTTCTGAAACGCATAATGGAGAATGATTCTCTGAAATGACAACAAAATTCTCATCCACCCGAGAGTACCACGAAGCTTCATGCAAGTTGTTTTTATGTTATTCTCTTGGGTGGATCACAATGTTTCAGTTTCACTGTTTGATTGGCTATTAGATGGTTATAACGCTGCCACATCCCTTCGTCACTTCCTAGTAGGCAGTGACCTAATGAAGTGTTTTGAATAACGACCTGTCGTGAATGTGTAATTTCCCTTCGTGTATGTTCATATGTGTATTTTTTTTCCAACTGTACGGTTTTGCCACAGGGCATAATACTGTAGTTCTCTTTATTTTTGATTATTTACATGATGTAATAAGATAGGTTCCCTTTATGTAGCCCCAGGTACTGCCCCGTCGCTCGGCAAAGAAAAATATTCTCACAAACATTGTAACAAAATGTGGCACAAATGTATCACACAAAAAAAACACTTCAGTCAGCATGAACAGAAAGTTCTGCCCATATGTTTAGAAACCCACGAAGATATATACAGTACCACATCGCCAGCGAACGGCGACAGTGTGTGCTGTGTTTATTTATACCTCAATAAAATAACGCGTATGCAAACACAGTTGCTTCGAATTGTCCTAGAACACGCACAAGAAAAGTCCACAGTTCCACAGACGAGTGCGCAGACCGCAAGTGCACGCATACATAACAGGTTATGTAAATGCGTGGGCACAAGCAACAGCCACTGACGAGCACCCACTGCAGACGAGGTGGCGGAGCACTTCACCGAGGTGTTCAGGTGCTGTGCCTCAGGCCCAAGATACGATATGGGTGAGGACCGCCGCAGCCCGAAGTCTCTGAAGAGAGACTTCCTACGCCCAAGTTCGATTACGAGGAAGGCAGCAGGCACACTGGGGATTGGAGCAACATCAGCCCCGTCGTAGGAGAGCCTTCCGGGTTATAAAATATGGAGTGAGAGTCGGAAAGAAGGGAAGTGGTAATGCAAAAGTTACAGTAACCTTTTCTGTTTTTGTTGGCGGAATGCATTGCCAACTTCTCACACGTAATATCCTTAGGAACGTGATTTACACTGCGCTTTGTGAAAGGAACTTTTAACGCCAACTATTAAAGCTCTCGAAGGTGAAAATGCTGTGCACTTAATGTACAACAGTAGGGTATGCGACCTGGTTGTCTCTAGTTCCAAACAAGATGCCTACACTTGTCCACATCCCCATTTTTGCGTTGTGTGTCTGGTTTCACGCGGTTTAACACGATATACTACCGCTACAGATTTGCTGGTTAACGGCGCCGTTCTCTACGCAATCACGCAATGAAATAACAAGCGTTATATTAAATATCTTCACTGTAACAAATACACGCCTTCAAACGCATCATTCCTATAATAAAGCAAATAGCTTTCTAGATGTGTTCGGTAATTTACCTACATTGGTAATAATTGATTTCTGCACAATTTTTCTTTCGTTTTGTTTCTTTCGTGCAGTGAACGAAGAACTGTGCTGGCGATGTGCGCTGTTATTAGACGTTCACGTGTTGCCTATAAATCGCTCTCTGACTATGCCTGTGCTATAACAAACTACATATATCCCAAGCCAATGGCCTGCATACGTATAGCCTAAGTAATGTGAAGTTTTGTTCGTCCGATTAATTTCACTTCTGCTTTGTGTCATTTTCCTTCGCCTTGACATTTCTTAATTCAACTTGAATAGATCTTTCATGTTTCAAATAACTGGGTCATTCGGTGGCTTACTTTTTCAGAATTTTAATCATTCTGTAAAAAGCAAAAAAATAAATAAGAAATAAAGTTCATATGCAGAGGTCTCACACCACTTGACTAAATACTTAACAAGGCTTCGCGTTTCTACAAATAGTGGTCACAAAGCACCTCGCCGCGTTGTCTGATGCAATAACTCTCATCGTGAGCACCACTGCACCGGATTCGCTATGCTGTGCGCAGAGTGCACTGATGCGGTTGCAATACTTGACTCCTTCTTCATCAAGTGCACATGAATAGTCAGCATCAGCATGCTTCCTTAATTCCACGTTTGTTTCCGTGAGAGCGTGTATAGAAATTCACCCAACGGTACGGGAGTGCAGATACGGCTGTATATACCATTTTACTTGCATTAAATACCAAAGAAAATCATTCAATTACAGATGGGTGTCACAAAGTTATACCAGCATCCGAAGTGAGCGACTTACTTGGTTCCAAAGGTGAAGGACGGAGCCTTTTGACCTTTCGTGACATTGGTGCTTGCCCTGTCCCCTGCAAAGTTTAGGGAACAGTGTTGAGAAGAACTCTATCGACGGAATATCCTATGTACTGTACGAACGGGCTCGGGCATACGCGACGATAGTGTCACATCATAAGTTGCGTATTCACATGGGAGCACGGCCCTGTAAGGAGCCCTTTGTTGCGTTAGCCAATTATATGGACTCTCAGGGCGCATTTCCGCCGTCGGCGCCGGCGTCACCGTGATGTTACGTATAACGGTCGAAGTGAGATAACACCGTGGCCGCGCGCCGTATTCTGTTATAGGTGCGAGTGAAAGCGTGCGAAGGTGAGCCGACCATGGTGGCTCAATATCGCGCGCGCAAGGAAGGAAGGCGGGGAGGAACCGCGTCGTCTAGCACCGCGCGCAAGGCACCGGAGGCGTTCTACTCCGGCGGCGTCTATGTATGGCGCAGCTTAGTGCGGCTGCACGGACCCCACCTTGAAAGCGACCTGGGATAAGTACCTAGCCTAGGTGGGCCGATGGTTGATAGCTTCGTGTGCGCTGTGTTCTGCCAAAACAATTTTTGAGCTTAAATGTGCTGTTATTATGTACCCACTATTACAATGTTCCAGTATCACGGGATAGCAGTGAGTATCAATAAAATATACATATAAAAATTGCAAGGTTCGTGCGCTAATGAAGCAGTGTTATTCTGCTCACTGTTCAAGCGTGTGGCCCCATTTTCAGTTTGATAAGAACAATTTAAACCTTTGGGCTGAGATCGTAATGAAGGCTGTGGTCAGATTTATTTATTTATTTATTTATTCCTACATTTGTTATTTCTTTTAACCTACTGATGACTGACGAGGAGAAATCATCAGTAACAACTAAAATGGCGTCTAGGTGGCAATGCGCACCTCTTCGGGGACAGGATTAAAGCATTCAACGGCATTGGGACAAGTATTGTATTTTAAACATGTCTGCAAAAGTATTGGATTATGCAATGTCTGACTTGACTTAATGTATTGAGTTTGATATTGGATTTGACATAACCAACTCAGAAGGAACGTTCCGAGTTTGAAAATATCTCCATATACTTCAGGCATTCTGCATAGAGGCCCTCATGGAGGAGGGTTAAACATGGCAATAGAAGGTCAGAAGACGATAATAAATATTTGTCATAACGAAGTAATACAAATTGAACTGATGTTTTTGTGTACTATATATAGCTTAATCTTAACAAGATCAATGGTCGGAAATAGAGCACTAACGTTGTCGTATATTGAAGATGGAGAAATTATAGTAATGAAATGATACGTTAACTGATAACCCATTACTTGAATAGCATTACGAAATTCTAGCTATTTTATATACGTGTAGCTTCTTACATTTAAATCCATTGTAATGTTATTGCAGCGTAAGTCACGAAAGTTTAGGGGAGAGGGCCGATTTCGCGACGAATGGGAATTTCTGCTCTTGTAAGGCATGGGGCTTCTGATGGAGCACTTTGTAAGTAGCAAAGACTACTCCTTAGTTGAAACTTTGAATTCGAGGCCCAGAGTTGGCAGAAATGCTGTTTATTCTTTTTTCTCTCAAATTTCGTGTTTGGCCGACAGTAAGTGTTAATCATTCCGAAAGTTTACAAACAACATTGTCTAAATTTTTCTTCCTTTCCTTTACGTCATGTATTAGGACTGTGCTTTACGCTTTTATTGTAAATAGGCTGTTCTCGCGTTGCGCTTGTTTTACTGTACCCTGCCGCCATGTAATGTTGCGGACCATTCCGAGCCCGTCAGTGGCTTTATTATGTGCAGCCTGAACGTCAGCGTGTCTTTTGCTCGAGCATGTTTTGTTTGTGTGTTGTGTTCAAGTGAAGTTCAAGTTCAAGGTGTCTCACCTATGGTTGACGGGATAGTGAAGGCCCCCGGACCGGGTGTCTTGAAGTCCGACGATATGGGGCCCCGTCTCTTGGTCGGACTCCATGGTCGCTGCTGGACGTAGTAGCCCGACACATATTCGCTCTGCGAACGATGAAAAAAATAAAATGCGAAATTTTATGATCACAATTTCAAATTGTTGTGCGCGCGTTTGCTTCGATAGATACGCATTTAAACAACGTTACGTGTCCCTATTTGGTAAAGTACTACGTATCTGAGCCTATCGCGGGGTCGCTTTCTCCTGCGTAACTTAAAACAAAGCGCTTCGGAGAAAAGTACAAATCCTGAGGACACTCTGAAAGCCCGGAGTTAGAAGCAGCGTCCATATTCACGAAAATACCTTACGCTATAATTGCATCTCCGATCACACTGTTTTTTGTAGTTCTTTATCTACGTGCCTTCACTGTGATAATCCCGCGCGATCGTTTTATGTATCCCCCACACCGCCTTCTTTTCGTATGCGAGTTGCGACGTCTGCGATGTGTGCGATAGTTGTTTTATATTTTACGATCTACAGCTAATATTATATAATGTACCACGTTTCATTCTGTTATTGTTCCTTTTTTTATATTATGCAACCCACTCCCCTCGACAATGCCTCGGCGCTTGAGGGTGTGTCAAATGAATGAATGAATGAATGAATGAATGAATGAATGAATGAATGAATGAATGAATGAATGAATGAATGAATGACAGCAAATTCTTGCCAATCCTCAAGCTGGACATGTCAGCAAAGTCGCACATGTCTAAGACGAAGAAAGGTCTCGAGGGTGCCAGCGAGACTCCGTCCTTCTTTCCCCAGACCTTTCGAGCAGTACGCGGACGCAAGAGGACGTCGGCTAGAGGAACGGACATCTCCCATAGTTCCTATGGGCACAGACGCAAGGCGCAGAAGCTTAATTTATCATTATTTTTTCTTATTGAAAAGCGCCGTAAATAACTCGAGACCGCTTAATATGCTTCGAAGCTCTCGATCGCTAAGCGACGACCGCTGTCTCGCAACGGTTCGCCAGGTTCGTTACTCAAATTTGTTAACCATCCGTCACATTGTGTACCGTAAGCGTCTGCGTTAGCGCTCGCTGCTCGCGTCAATGGTGTCGCCACGCGCTGCTGATCGTGAGGTCGGAGTTTCCATCTCCGGCCGCGCTGGCCGCACTCCGATTCGAACGAAATCCAAAGATTTCCACATACGTATAGCTTTACGTACACGCTTTAAAGAAGCCTCCGCTCTCTTTCTCTTTTTATCCCCCTTCGCCCTTCCTCCGTGCAGGGTGGCCAACCGGAACTGCCTTTGGTTAACCTCCCTACCTTTCTATGCCTCCATTTCTCTCTCTCTCTCTCTTAGAGAAGCCCAGGTCGTCAACGTTAACCTCGAACCCTCCACAACGACGTCTCCCACAGTTCAATCAATGTTCGCTTTGCGAGGTTAGACCCCCGCATGTCCCTCCAATCCTGTCACTTTCTCTGTTGCGTCGTCAATAACCGTGACGCAACAGATTCGCGCTGCGCGCGGGTTACCACTTTCGTCAGGGCTACGCGTTGGAGGGGAGCGCGTCGTTGCCCCGTCGGCGTACTAGAGCGCGACCGCGCAGCGTCGCGCGCAACGGGGACGCGACGACGTCCTTGCTGCGTCTCTGATTCGCGAACCGTCAACGCCGCGCACTCGTCGCGTCGGCCTTCACGCTCTGCCGTCGACGGAGCGCGCATCCCGCGTTGGAGTCGAACAAAAGAGGACGCGCGCGGAAGCCGCAGCTGACCGCGCGCGATGCGCCAGCTACATGGGCGCGCGCGTTTAGAGCCGTCTGGCGCCAGACAGAGAAGGGTTCGGCAGGGCGAGCGACCTTAGCCGTGGGGGAAAGCGACCGCCGCGTCTCGCGATTCTCACCCGCGGCACTCTCTCTTTGTGGGCCGAACACGAGCGGCGGATTCGAGCGAGTTTCTATCGCTCGCGTGCCGGACACCCGGAACGGAAAAATAAGAAGAAGAAGAAAATAAAGTGCGACGGTTCCATTGAGATTTCACCCGTGTGAATGAAGCATTAACCGGAAATATGTAATACGACTGAGCGAGGAATAAGGGATTGGTAGGAACGAGCAGCAGGAACCGTGGTTGTTATGTTTTTCTTTTTCTTTGTGTTTGTCTGGTTTGGTAACTATATGTCGAAGCCCTTTCATTCTCTTTCAATAATAACGTCAGGCGAACAGGAATCCATGCTACGTCAGAGCCGCCTTTCGGAAGACACAGTTGCGAAATTGAGGCTGCCCTTTTCACCAAACGTACACCACGCGTACCGATCCCATGGATACACATATTAAGTTTCTTCGTCGGGTCTTCGCCTTCTCGATTGATTGATTGATTGATTGATTGATTGATTGATTGATTGATTGATTGATTGATTGATTGATTGATTGATTGATTGATTGATTGATTGATTGAAATTGTGGCGGCGCTCGTTCGTTTTACTGCGCCTTTCCGCCTCCTGTTTCTGGCAGGCGGATCCAGCCTTTTCCAGAGGCACTCTCCAGCCTGTATTGAGACGTTTCGTTTTATAATGCTTATATTTTATTTAATGCTTATAATGCTTATTATTTTATAATAATGCTAATAAAAAGACGAATTCGTTTAGTTGAATCCTTCGTTCTTCATAAATTAACTAACTTCTTTCAATATCCTTCTTCCATTTCTATACTGATTTTATGTTTGAAGCCACGTCAAACTAGCCAACCATTACTCGAATTCAGCTTCTTGCGCGTGACTCCTTTATTTGTCACTTTCCGGACTATTTCCCTTTAAGGCGACGTTAAAAAGCAAGGGACCTGTCTGGCGCGTGGGACTGAAAAGTAAGAGCAGTCGTGGCCTCCCGAGTTGGGGCGTCAAGATCGTTAGTACGCCAATTACGCAACGTCCCGTCTGGTAAAGCCGGCACGCAGAGAAAACAGCAGGAAGCCACCAGTCAGGGCTCCGTTTGTGCCCTAACGCGGCGTATTTCTCCAACAAGCGGCCCTGTTGCTGCCCGAGCGTCCTTCGTGGCCGGTTTGCAACACGCGGCCCACTTCTCAAGACGTAACCTAACGCGTCCGAAAAAAACAACTCGCCCCAACTGGCAGACGGTCGCGCAGACCACATTAGGGCACAGCATGGGGTGCGAGAATTGAGCCACGTTCAAGGTTTCCAGCCAAACGGTAGCAGAGACAGCGAGGAGAAGAAATAAAAGAGAACTTCGAAAACACGAAAGCGAGCTTATCTTCTGCGTCAAAAAAGAATATATATATATATATATATATATATATATATATATATATATATATATATATATATATATATATATATATATATATACATATAAGTTTGTAAGGGTAGCTTGCCAAGAAGAAGAAGAGGAAACTTTATTTTAAAAAATGGTCCGGCAGTTTTTGTTGTGCCAAAAAAAAAACAAAAGAAAATGAAACGCGCAAGAATAGTACGTGCGTAGGTTTCGCTAACGCTTGTAGCCTCGTGGTATATCGAATGCGATTTAAAGAAAACAGAAAGTTAAAAAGCCAAGTTTTGCACATTCAAGTTCTTGGCATCAAGGTGCCTGGTCGCATGGCTTGCCTGGGAAAGCGGTTCGTTAATTCATTGTATTATGGACTCTTTCTTTCTTTTTTCCTCATTATTATTTTCTTTCTGCCTTTGCATTCTTCGTCAATTACATGCATAGCAAATACGCATCTTTTTTTTTTCTTTTCCAGACTTTTCTTCTGACCTATCCTTTTCTGCGGCCAAGCAGTGAGATGTGTTCGAAGTGTTCAGTCTATGGCGTGTATCGTTGCATGCCTAATCAGCCGAAGTATTACGCAAATTATGGGTCTTTAGAATTCTGCCTGAGGATCGCGTGCTAGGCCGTTTCTGTTGCTAATACTACCGAAAATCTCTCCTATACCTTCGTTTTATTTTCAAAAGAGGAATAACGATCACGTTTCCCATTGGTACTATGGCACACAAGTTCTTGAATGAAAGGCCTCTTCTTTTTTTCTTTCCGATCCGCCCAGTATCGCATTTCTGTAATTAATGTGGAAAAACGCCTCGCGTCGCTCCGTTTGCGTGCGTTTGTGGGTTGCTGGCCGAAGGGCGCAAGAACACGTTGCAATGTCCGTCGACATCATGCGTCGACATCATGCATTGCTTGAAGCCGCCAGTAAGTCGCTTTAATAATCGGACACTTTGGCACAGTAACAGCGTGATTTAAAGACCGCTACATACAAAGCGTGGCTGCCATAAGCTGAGGTCGTGGGTATATATTGCTCGCATTCTCACGCATTACCTAAGGACCCCGAGTGTTTTATTGAAAGACTCCGACAGATTTGGTTAAGCACTTATATTGTAAGCGAAACGGTTTTACATCTGAATCGACCTGTCGAACAAAGGCAACCGGTTCCGAGCAACGCGTGCGGAAATCATGTACTTGCAAAGTGTACTTTCTTAAGGACATTTCACCAACTGGGCACAAGCTTCAACGTTAGCACTTAGTGTGTTTGCATTCGACATCCTTCGATTCACGGTTTCCGTGCGTGCATTGAACTTGCAGATCGGCCGAGCTATGCTGCTTGATTCAGTCTTTACACGTGGAGTTAAACTAGCGCGAGCGCCGGCTGCTGTCAGAAGCGCACGACAGTCTTGGCAGTCGTCTAAAATATTATCGCACCTTTTTAAGTGCGCTTTTGTTCCGTGATGATTATCAGAGACGGTCTCGTGTGCTCGTATTTCCTCTATCACTGTGTTCCGAGTGATAAGTTGCCAGTGAAGTCAAAATGACAGCATCTTACGTTGCGTATTAGTGAAAGCAAGTCCTCGTTAAATCGTGGAGTTTGATGTCCCGAAAGTGGGCACAGTTGGTGATTAGGAACGCCCTATTAGAGGGCTCCGGATTTATTATTACCACCTGAGGTTTCTTGACGTTCACCCAAAACGTGGCACACGAGCCCTGTTTCATTCCGCCTCAGTCGGATTGGAGCCGCCGTTATTCGAACCCACGACTTCGTACTCGGCAGTACAACGCGATAGAAACTGTGCCGCCGCCGCGGCGGGTGAGGGCAAGTGCCGCGTTCGAAGCCAGCGCCACCAGCGGAGACACACGCATAAATGAAGTGCGCCATTGTCTCGCGCCGTGATTTCAAAGGCATAAGCACGTGCTCGGAAAGCATATCGCGCCCGCGACCTCTCGCATATGTCGCCGGATTCGAGGAGAACTGGCCGCCCAGATGGCGACGGGCGAGCAGAGGCCGTCCCGTTCGACGCCCACGGAAGACCTCAAACCCGGCACTGACGGCGGCGAAAGAGGGAGAGAGCGAAAACGCTCGCGGCGTCGGAAGGCGGCGGACGGGGCAGCAGGTGCATACTCGGAGGGAGAAGGTCAGAGCCGCCAATGTGGGTCAATGTGAAAAGCTTTCACGTCAATCTTTTTTTTTTTTTTCTGCCGTTTGTTGTGTCTGTTGAGGGCTCGGGGACGTCGCTAACCACCTTATGCAGATTGGGGCAGCGTGATCAGCGTGGCCCTTCCTCTAATAGGCCCGGATTTAGAGGGACGCACTAAGAGAAACATTATTTGCAGATTGCCCACTCGCTTCCTCTTGTACTGAAATGATCTCAATATCTGCAATTTTTCGGCTGCGTGAGAATGAATTGTGAATGTGTTGTTTCTCAGAAGAAGAAATAAATATGTGTATTCAGTTGTTTCACTGCGGCCAATAAGTAATTTACGAACTCTTCTGGGCAAACATATACTGATGTTTTTGTGCAACTTTGCTACTGTGACGCTTGCAAGTCACTTACTTTAACTCTGACGAGTCGGTGCAGTAGACTTAGAGAAACGATATATGGAGTTTTGAGCTGTACTAGTAGCTAACCTTTGAACTGTGTTCCTAAATCCTGCAGTGGATATTGAATGTAATCCTGCTAACAGATGGCGCTTGCAACAGCATTGCTGCAGTTGCAAGTGCACATGAGTAACTACTTAAGAGGAAAGAACGAAATCAGGAAAGGAACAATTTACGATAAGTCAAAGGGAAGTTCATTACTTTTGGAAGTGAGATCAGGATGCATTAGAAAACACACTTATAAAGCGAGATATAGGAAGGAAGAAGAAGCTCTCCTTTCTACGGTGAAGCTAGGTAAACGATGGAGCATGTTGTATTACAATGTGAAGATATCTGCCCAGCGGTCGATTTAGGAACCACTGGCCTCCTTCAAGCCCTTGGGTTCAGCTAGAGCAGGGGGAAAGCAAACATGTGCGCAGTTGAGATTAGTAAGAGGCGATTGGAAGATTGGTCGAAAGAAAGTAGGCAAACAGCAAACAACGGAGCCGTAGAAAAGCCAGGTTCCCAATAGAGGTTCATCGTGTTTTTTTTTTTGCCTTTCTTTTTTAACATAGGTAGGACATTAGGCAGTAAAATAACAAAAGCTTGGTGGTGCAACCCATCGCCCCGCTCCAAAGGGGACGCTCATAACATTCATCCATCGATCCTGCGGCTATGATTGCTTGATACAATGATGTTATCTGTAACGTTAGAGCGAAGAAAGGCGTCAGGTTATTCTTGTTATTTCTTTATTTTAAATGCAGGAAACTGAAAAAGTAAGCCTCATTAAAGCCAGCATTTTCATCAACCCAATTATACTTGCTGAGGTAAACATAATGAAGTCATAAAAAAACAACTAAAGAATAAAGGCGGACACACAAACACAACAGCCATTGATGAAAGTCAACGAATCGGCACCTTCAAGAGAATTATCTTATTGTGCGCCTTGCTAATGAGGGCTTTGTGTATTTCTATGAAACTTAACATTTCTTAATAACAGAAGAATCAGATCACTTTTCCTCGCAACGCGCACGTTTCAAGTTTGTGGTGTGGCCGATTGCACTAAATGGGAGGTCGGCGTGCAGATTTATTTTTCCTTTGTAAGAATACAGTGACCCTCCACGTGTTAGTACACACACACATCTTCATGCACGAACGTATTCGAAGTCGTCGTCACCTTGCACGGAACAATCCGTTGGCGTCGCGCCATCGAAGGAAACGCCCCCCCTAGCGGCAGAAAGGCGAAGCATCGTCACGAGACGATAATGCCATGCAGAAAGGCGTGAGTGTGGATCGCGAAGAATCACGTTTAATCGTGGCCCGACGGGGACAGAGTGCGTGTACGCCGGAAGGAAAGAGAGTAAGGGTGCACCGACGAGAGGTCCACTCTATGGATAACCACGAACTCTCGTTGAGAACCGCTCGGCGACCTTGATGACCCCATGCGGCGACCGCAGTCGCCACAGCTATTCGTGGAACGTGCGACAGGCGAGGGGTCAGCCACTCATTTGGAACGGGTTATGGCGTCGCTATTTAAGTGTGCCGATTATCAACGCGTTATACGTCTGGGCGAAACAGTTGGTTTCGCCGCAACCACCCGTGCGTGTCGCCAATGAACATCCCGGAACAGATGGTCCGTAAGAAAACAAAATAAACGAAGCGCCTTTTTGGACGGATGTTCGCGAGGGGAATAGAACAGCGGAAATATGTCGAGTTCCCTGCCGTGAAAACATAAGGACCGACGATTTCGGCCAACGTTAGAAAGAACCCAGATATATCTTATGTCCAACACAGAGGTGCTCTGGATTAGGTAATCTGGGGGCATAATCACGTCAATGCATAAAGTTATCTCTCTCGAGCACGTATTAAAGTGTAGCTTGCAAATGTGCAACATTTTGTCAACACAAAACTGGATTTTACTGCAGATGCCCTGGTGCAGAGGCAAACAGTGTCGGACCACCTTCGAAACGGACCAGGAACCACAGCGGTGATCCTCGACACGGTAGAGCTCCCATCAAAAGAGCGAAGTGAAATGAGCTTGAGCTTCGAGGAGCGTTCAGCAGCGGTAATATAGAGTTTTAACCTTTCTTGCATTTCCGTGTCAGACGTGTGGTAATACCGTAACCCTCTGCCTCACACCTGCGGTGTTTCACGTAACGGAAAAAAAATGTTACCGTGCTCCGGAGTAGTATACTGTAATACGCTAAGAGCGCAAGGCTGACACTTTCTAAAGATAGATCACTTCAGCACACGGCTCTACCGGCTCTACCGCAAGCACCAGCGCCTCCGCCGTCTGCCATCTTTTAAACTGCTACCTAAACCACGCATGACGCATGTACACGCGAAAAGTTTGCGGATACAGACATCTATAGTTGTAGCAACACACTATAAAACTGCAATAGCAGGCACGCTCTTCAGACGGGTTTAAGCAATGTTACGAGAAGACAACACTAAATTACACGTGTAACTCTACCTCCGCCTCCCCCCCCCCTCGCTACACACACACACATTCGTTCTAGCGCCTTTGTTGTAGAAATTTCAACCCCCAATGTTTGTAATCGTGTCTTGTGTCTTTGATGGTTGAATTGTATTTGGTTTGTCACCACATGTTGAGGTAAGCTTTAACACCGGAGTGTCGTCCTTCTGTGAAGCATGTTTGTACTTATTTTCTGGGTACCAGATGTCGTCAAGCTACATTTTTGTAACTTTTTGCCTTAACTCCATTCCCCGACTTAATGGGACGAATAGAGAGATTCATTCATTCAAAACAAAGCCGCGTGACTTGTTAGAACGACATATCAGAAAAGGGAGTGCGATCACCTTTGACATGTGAGATAGCACAGGACTGGTACAGGCGGACGTCAGAAGATAATGGCACAATGTGCCGTGCGCAAATTCAATCACGCGTTAATTTTAAAAACGCGCTGACTTCAAAGCACCATTTGAATAACAGAAACAGAGACGCAGTTCTACATCGTAAAGTTCTATTACCAAAGCGCGTTTATCGCGCCTTGTCCGGTATATACCTGTGTATCTGCCTCTGCTATTTCGTGTTGTCCGTTGAATTCGGCGCGTTTTCAAAATAAACATTAACCAACCAGCCTCATTTGTTGCTGTGCCGACGCATCACGTGTGTTTCGCTTTCCAGCCAGTTCGAGCAGGAGAGGTACTCCGCAAGAGTCCACCTAGTGAGCATGTCCATCTCGTCTGCTGCTGCAGTGCTGATTGGCTATGGCGCCTTGTGCTGCTGACGCGCAGCGCAGCGCAGCCAATTGGAACTTCAATAGCAGACGAAATGGGCATGCCCACTAAGTGGACTCATACAGAAGACTTCCCCAGAGATGCGCCTCCTTTGGCTCGGTTCGTTCCGCTCTCGAAGCCAACGTGAATCTCGCAGAAGGCACTCCGCGCGAGTACTCTTTGCGTATCCGGGAAAAAAGCTCGTCATACCCAGCCTGGTCGTGCGGGGCAATTCAGAGCCTCATTTATCTCTTTCTTCTTCGACGACGCGCCTGCGAGCGTGCCGTCCCGCCCTGCACGCGTGGTAGCGCGGTGAAGCCTGTTCGAGTTGCAGACAGCTTCCGTCCCCAATGACGTAACACTGTGTGCTCGTACCAACGTACAAATATCTCGGAAAGATTACGAAAGGGTTTGCGCCTAAGAAAGTGCGTGCGGGGGGAGGGGGAAGGAGAAGGTAGAGGAGAACTAGCAGAGACGTTGGGCTTCCCCTTCGAGGAAAAGAGCCCACATGCTCAAGCTTGCTGTACGCAATTAAACGAAGCATCGCGCACACATACCATTCACGAATGAAGCTGCGCGTATGACCATGAAATTTGCTGTGATTTAAAATTGGCTGATGCGGTCGCGTATAGTGTTAAGGACTGTATCACAGGCGCTTGTGAAGTTTGTCCTGTTTAAACGAAGAAAAATGTAGTTGGTAAATCTATCGTAGCTCGAAGGAGTGAGTATATTCGCAGCCGTTGGTACTGATCGAAGACGTTGTTTTCGAAATCGGGCAAACTAAAGCGATTCCGGGTGCCCAGATTTACAAAAAAAAGAAAAAAGACAGAAAGAAGAAAGGAAGAAAAAGAAACTTTCCTTGCCTAATAATCATGTGTTCGGTGTACGTAAGTAACGTTTCCATTTTTCGTATAAATTGTCAAATGTTTCTTACGAGTTTTCGTGTAAGCTTAGTATGAGTTGTCTGTTAGACAACTACTAATTCCACCAGAAATTAAACTAACTGCGTTAATCTAATTTCTCGTTGCCAACTTAACGGCGCGCGCTGATATCAGAACGTGGAAGAGAATCTTCACAAAAGGCTATTTCCGTGCTTCTACATATCAAATTGGCCATGCATACCGAATGAACTGGCGTGAACGTATTCATTCAGTTTATGCGATCACGTACGCAGCACCGTGAGGCGTTTCTCTCTGTTCAAACATTATGTGACGTAAAAATAGGGGCTCGAAATGAAAGCGCTGTCGCACTTCCCTCTTTCCACGATCTGATGTCGAATGGCACTAAGCGAAAAAAGAAAGAAAAGAAGCGGTCTGTTTCACCCCTGCTTCTGAAGTGCCTATGTATTCAATCGTAAGGTGAGAGAGAAAGAGTATGTGGGATTGTGAGCGGCTCTTCCTCTTCACAATCGCAGTTTCGCTTTTCACCTCGTGGTGGAATGCATAGTCACTTCAGAAACAGGGGTGACACAGACCGCTTTCTTTTGTTTTTCTTTTTTTTTCACACATGTCTTAGTTACTGGACTTTATTTTGAATGATCGGGAAAGCCGACCATCCGGTGGCCCATTTTCCCTACGGCCTCTCTGCTTAATAAAAAACAGCATATCGTAGTGTTCGTGTCCCTAAACGTTACCAACGGGCATCGCGCGAACAATGAGATGACGATAATCGGAATACTTGCATTCGACCAGCTCACACGTCGGTCCCAGGCAACGAGGCGGCACACTTCCTAGCCCGATATCTCTACATCCGGGCAGGAACAGAGCCGCCCGCTTGCAAGGAACTAGACGAGAGACTACAGACCTACACAGAAATAATCGGAAACTATAAGCTTCAGCGTAGAACTGTCCCCCCTCCGGACAAGGAGCTCGGAAATAGAGAGGCGAGAGCCTGGCGCAGACTGCAAGCAGGAAACTACATAAATCCAGTATTGGCGTCACACGTACTGAAAGACGAAGATATAGACGATAAATGTAAGAGATGCGGGGAGAGGGGGACCCTCGACCATATAATCTGGCGATGCGTAGACTCCCCAGGTGTCAAGGAAGGAATAAATAGTAGAGAAGCCTGGGACAGCCTTCTGCAAAGCGCGGACCCCGCCATGCAGAGGAGAGCCATCCATCTGGCGGCAGAGGCCGCGAAGAGCCAACATCTAGTCGCGGAGACCCCCACCCCTGTCCCTAGGCCTGCGCGCCAGGGGCAGGGAGTAGGGGGTCTCCTTCTCTGACGGAAATAAAAGTTTTGGAACGGAGCGGAATGCATTCGAGTATTTTAATTTATTCATACCCGCAGGGTTTTCTTAAAACGGCAGCACACGCAGGAAACCAGAAATGGTCCGCATGCAGAGACGCCGTGCCCCCTCAAGTCAGCTCGCGCACGCTTCAGTGCAAACTCACCGTCTCGCCTTTATTTCATTTCATTTTTGTTTCTTTTATCATCTCCGCCTCCACAGTCCTGGAGGCCGTGGGCGTTGTGCAAAGAACGCGGACGTCGCTCTGCACAATCGCTGCACGGGTCTCGAGGAGTCTCGAACACTCGCCGCCCTCCGTGAGGCCGTTCTCTGTCGTCATCTCCCGCCGCGTTTTGAGTTCTCGAAGTTTCCATCTGGTGGGCGACCGATGTCCGGCGTGGGACAGCCTGTTATACACTGGTGGCCTTAATAAAGGGAAAAGAGACACCCACCCAAAGGTAGCTGGGTGCTACAAAGGAAACCCATACGGTTTCCTCGATAGAAGAGCTTCGCAGTTGAAGAAAAAATTCATCCCGGTCCGGAACGAATTGTGGCCTCACCTTATAAGCTAAGGTCTCATAAGAAAAGCGCTTCCTTTGAGGAGTTACCTCGAAGGCGCCCACCCCCTCCCGCCTAACTGCTCATGCACATTCGGTGGAAGGTAATTAAGGTAATGGTTTAGCGGTAACAACGTAACGGCAAGACTATGTAAAAATAGCGTTTTAGCACCGCCATAGCGATATTCATTAAGATATTCATGAAACAAATTCTTATTCCGTGTCTCATCATACGCACGGTCATAAATTACGTATTCAATAAAACAGTCGATTGATTGATTGATTGATTTATTGATTGATTTATTGATTTATTGATTGATTGATTGATTGATTGATTGATTGATTGATTGATTGATTGATTGATTGATTGATTGATTGATTGATTCCCAGTAATGCAAAGCGTAATGTGCTGACAGGCACCATACTTGACAATGTTCGATGTAAAACATTTGAGGGGGGGGCCTTTTCGCCGCCTTGCTCGACGATTGAGTTTCTGGTAGGGCGGCGTATATATGTTTCTACTTGGCTATGGTAAAAAAACATGGACTAAAGCTAGAGCTACACCTCAGACCTACAGACATACATAACACAATACCATGTGGAACGCAACGCAAACGCACAACGCAATGCGACATGTACCATTGCGCGCAAGCTTAATGTATCGTAGTATAGAAAAACAGCGCCAAACGCGATTTCTCCCATGCTCAAATAGAATGGACAGCACGCGACAGACGCAAGCACTCTGCAATCGCTCACACGATTGTCTTGCGTTGTACTCGACTAGAGTGGGAGGGACGTGGTTGGCACGGACGGTCTAAACTTAAGAAGCGCACAAAAAAAAATAATAAGAAACAGGTAAGACTAGTTTGATGCAATAACTTTCAAGGACGTAGCTTTCCATTCACTCTTCCTCGTATTTTTTATTTCTTTTCCTTGAGGGACGCTTGATTTTTCCTCATTATTGTTCATTAGTCGGGACAAATTGCCCGTCAGGACGACGCATCGGCGAAGTAACATACAATAAAACCGCTTATCGGCGCAACGCAAGAGAGAGTGCAGCTTGACCATATAAATGCAAGAAAAAGAAAAGAAACAAGAAAATGCACTTGTCTCGGCTGCTGCAGGATTACCACACGTCACTTGGCGCAAGATGAAACTTTCCACGTTACACATCGGCTTCCTAGCACAACACACTAGTTTACATCCATGCTGTTTTACGATTCTTATCTTCAATGGTGCAACATGCGCCAGCGATATTACAAGCCCGGCCGCGAAGCCATTCCACAGTTTCCCGGGTAATGTGGCTTCCGTTTCATACAAGGCAAATATGGCCGCTATATGGCCACAGTAAGTAAGACAGATTATATAGATACAATAATATCATAACGTACTGCCTCTGAGGCACCAACACACCATATAAACGAGAGTTTTCATAAAAAGGAGCAGTTTGGATTACAAGTAAAAACATCAGGTTATAACGATAAATATCCCTCAACGAAGACATAATCAAATGCGACTGCACCTAAACAAAACGTTCTAAGGACGTGACATGGCAGCAGAAATGCGCAAGAAGGGAAAAAGGAAGGCAACACGAAATAAAAACAAACATGTGTATACGAATAACACCAGGCGCCTCTGCTCTTAAATAATGGACATGTTCTTACATGATTCAATTAAATTTAGCTCTGAGAAGCTGAAACTAAATTTTATTGACGGGAAAAGCTTGGTTAAACGAACAGAAAACGCGATGGCCCCATTATTACACACTGTGAAGACACAAGAGAGTAGAAAAAAAAACGATTTCACGAGAATAAAACAGGGATGAGCAGAGCTGAAGCGCAATGTAATTTCTTTTGTTGTGAACGTGACACCCTATAGAGAGCGGCGTTCTCTTTGAATTTAACCAAGCTTTTTTTTCCGGAAAGATAAATTACACCCCTGTCACGCTGGATGCTTTAATGTCATTCGAATCGAATGTCATTAGAATCGAATGACTTCCGCAATCGAATGAGTTCGAGAAACTCATTCGGCCTCGCACTCGAGGCGAATGTATAACCTCTAATCCAGAGACAAGGCTAAATATGACATGGAGCGTTCACAATTTCAGAAGCATTCATGTAAAGACGTAATTAATTTTGCGTGGTATGAGGCATGTGTTATTTCAACGAGAGAAAAACTCTAGGACAGGCTTTCACAAAATGTTCTTTTACTCTCCACCTCAGTGGCATCTGGTGGTTGTCGCTTTACTAGCCAGCCAAACTGTGAACAATCGAGCGCCTGTATGCACGTGCTTTCGGCGTCTCGAATGGCATCTGCATCTATTTGGCGATCGAGCCTCTTTCTCAGATCTGTATGTTTGCTCGCAATGCAAAGCACACATCAACTGCGTCCCCTATATACTGCAACTTAGCGTCGTCGTCCAGCGCTGCCAATCCAGTCATATTATTTGTCTTCAGTTTATCGGCTATGGCTGTACTAAGCTGGCCAAGCCTTGTTTTGGCTTATGATGGTCAGAAATTCTGGAATTAGAAGTCTTATATGCGTGTTATTTCAGTGAAGCGACGCCCCATATTTGCATTAAAATACATAGATTGACTTTTCAGAAATTCTACATAAACCTGTCTCTACTTTTCTCACCAACCTTTTGTTGCAACGTTCGCCATTAATATCATGACCGAATTACATTAATTTCTCGTGTATAGCACCATGGGTCGGATGGCATTCGCTGCACTGAATGTAGTTTGGATCTAATGACATTAAAATGTCCAGTGTGACAAGGGTATTAGTTGAAATATTCGCGCTATTTCTGCGTGAATTATTTCTTCTTCTGTCCTCGTGACTTTGCACGGTCTGTATCGTGAACCAGCATCGACTAGGCAATTATTACTTTGGTGGGCAAGATGAGAGTGGCGGGGGAGGAGGAGGAGGGCAATTTTGTTTACGAAAGCAATCTATATAGATGAGAGGGAGTTCGTTCGTTTTCACGTTCGCTGCGCCCTAAGATGTGGATAGCCGAAGCGTGTTCTGCCCTCGGGCATGTGGGCTCACGACAAGCCGAGTTGGTTTTGACAAATGACGAGCGCGTAAGACAAAAAAAGAAAAAAAGAAAAGGGTGCCCGGTAAGGGTTCCCTAAATCTCTCGGGCATCCGCGTGAGAACGCACGGAGCTCGTGAGCGTTTAAGGCTTCAAGGACGTTTGCCCTCTCCCCGCACACCGCAATTTCCTGGCCAGCACATTGCGTACACCGCACCATAAGCTATGGTGCCGAGTTTTTTCCAACCTAGAGCCGTTAATGGATAGACGCACAACTGTTTTTTTTTTCAACCAAGGGGGTGTCCCTTTTACAACAGTCATCATTTCCATATTTACCCAAATTGCATGCTTTTATCGAGTCAGAGTTATAAAGGAAGAAACAAAAGCAATGTTCTTTTTTAAACTTACGCGCGATAGCTATATAGGTTTTGGCAAGGTAACCCCTCTTCGCTGCTGAATCAATGTCGAAATCGCAATCAAGGTTGCGTCGTCGTAGTCGTCGTCTCAAGATCCCCGCTGGAGTCTGCTCACTTCCTTACGGGGCTGATTTGCTCGTACGCCAACGCACTGAGACGTAGACGGGCTTCACGTCGAGGCGAGTCGTGTCGAAAGGTGCGATTCTAAGAACACGGATCGTCTGTTTGCATCGAAGAAGCATTCACTCTCACTGCGCCGGTATGGAAGCCCTTCTTCCCTCCGAGGCCGACCGGTTCGTCTATTTGTTCCGCTTAGTGTGCGGTCTCGCAGTTGACTGCGACAACGACTCCTTTGGAGGAGTAATATGTGAGTCCAACACAAAGAGAAGCATTGCCGCATATGGCTGTTGCAGGCATAGGCACCTTGTTATTCTTGCTACCGGTCGTAACCTCCGCGATATGGTGGAGTACGTGCTCAAAGATGTCGGAGGGCGTGCACTTGCCTAGTAAACTTCCTCTAGTGGCACGCTGAGACGTACGTGGAATTACTGACGGGAAGGTACCGGTACACCAATGCAGGGGAAAATTATTTCTGCGTGAGAGGAATTTTTGCGCGTGTTCTTTGCTAAATGTAAAAAAGCACAGTAAACCCTTGCGTGACGCTTCATCGCTCCACAGTGCACGAGACACTTGGGACGCCATAACAAGATAAAATATAAAGAGACAAAGAAGGAAAGAAGGAAAGGGAGAAAGGAAAGGAAGAAAGAAGGAAGGAAAAAGAAGAAAGGAAGGAAAAAAAAAAGAAAGATATACATTCAGTAAGTATTGCCTTTCGCGGTCTATATGATCTGCAGATGCTAAACAGCACCGCAACTTATACGGAAGCACGCTTATCCTGCTGTAGATGAGGCGCGTTAAACGCACTGAACATACCATAAAAGGAGTTGTCACATATCCGAAAATAAAGCTGTAGAAGAAGGCGGGTGCGGGCCAACAGATGGCGTCAATCGTGACTCGGCGTAAAGTGAGTGAAAAATAAAGGGCAGAGGGCACGGGCGAAGCTTAATCGAATCTCAGCAAGGTCAGATATAACGATTAAGTCTCTGCGTTACTAAGTACCGCGCGTGCCTCGACACATCGCCCAGTCTTGCTTTATGAATTCAACTCTCGTGCTTCTTTCTCTACAGTCGCGTTCAACATAAACATAATTCACATATAGGAGACGCTGACCGACGCGCAAAGTCAAGTTCGGCACCTCTCAGTGCGGGAACGTAATCGTCGTTCTGTACTTTATTATACACGGTATGCCATTGTCTCTCTCTCTTTCTCTCTCTCTCTTTTTCCCCACCTTCGGCAGTCACAGCGGCTACGGAGTTCTGCTGCTCTGTACGAAGGCGCCGGTTCGATTCCCACCAGTGACGGCCACTCTCCGATGAAAGCGGTGTGCACAAGCCCTCCTGTACTTCTGTTGACATACACGACAAAGGATCCCCGTCTGTCAAAATTAATCCGGGGCCTTCAATTACGGCTCTCACGTTACATACAACGCCTGTTCTGTTCGATTCAGTTCCTTCCTTATTATTCTTTCATACGGCAGAAAAGAGAAGCCACAGAAAGCTACTACAGTGACTATAGCTTGACGATGAGGCTGCTACCGCAATATGTCGTCACAGGTCAGCTGGTTAAAAAAAAAAGAAAAGAAGGTATCGCAATATGCGGTATAGACGTTCTTGAGATATTAAAATATATCGAATTAAATAATGGGCAACCATTAGGCCTGACAAGCAATTATACCTAACTGTGACGTGTTCTGTACCTAACGCAATACGGTAACTTATGAAAAAAACAACAGCAGTAATAGGACAGGAAGAGAGAGGAAGATAAGGAAGGCAGGGATGTTAACCAGTCCAGAGTCTGGTTTCAGTGAAGTACGGAAATGGAGAGAACTTGCGTGTTTGAAGATGCCTGACGTCACGTTATACTGTACAGAGATTCTGACTTTTGCGCAATGCAAGTCTATCGATATATGGGCGGAAGACGGCGTATACCCACAAGTTCACAAAGCGCGATCAGATAATTGCAGGCTATCAGGTAATAACACGATGACGACTATTGGGGTTTTATGGTGCAGGGCCAGAGAAGGCGCAGGTAGTAACACACTGACAGATGACAGATAACACATTAACAGCACTCCGAAGGACAAAAGCAAAGTAATAGATAAAAGATTTGCTGACACGCAGGTAATAAAGAAGTTGCAGCCCACCAACAAACTTATCTATATGTATAGTTATAAAACGTTAGCTATAAGGAAAGAAGAATATAAAATAACGAAATATTAACATGATTAATATAATAGTACCACGTACGTAAAATTGGTTCTATATATGCAACATTAACTCGGGAAATTTTAAAGAGCTCATGGTTTAAAACTGAAATTGTGGCGACATTCTTGTGAATGTGATTCGACTCCTCAGATGTGCGTGGAAGAAATGAAAGTGAAAAGGAAATGGTTCTCAAAAAATGTATGCCGATTTGTTATGCTGATTTTGTTAGCATGATCTAATATGTCTTGCAGTGACCGATGCAGTTAGTTGTTAAAGTCAGGGTGACGAAAGATTCTACGAAAAAAAAAAAAAACAGGCGAAGTTGTTTACGACGTGATTAGAGAGAAGGTGAGTTCAAACTTTATTTCTTTGCGGTTATGCATGCAGTTCTGCTATAGCTATACAGGCTAAAACGGACAGATAACAGCATATACTAACAGATAACGGCCGAAACATGGAGATACGGTGGATACTACTACTGTGAACTCCGATAAACTCTCCCTAAGGAAAAAAAAATTCGTCGCTGCTTTCCCAAGCTTTAGGCACCACCGCACCAACCACGGGCCGACAAGGAATTTATCGGCGCAGAGGCCACCTTGCTACACATAGTATACGAACAGAACCGACGTACACTACAGCACGAAGTTTTTAAGGCAAGGCATGATGCTCCTCTGCCTTGCGTGGAATGGAACGGAATGGGTGACACGAAGCACTCCATCCTGCAAGTGCTTATGTGTTGAAAGCAAGAGGCTGCTTGACAGCATGGGAAGTAAAGAGGGCTTCTTCACGAGCATGCAAAACGGTTAGTTTGCCACGAAGGACCGCGGATATTGCGCAAGCAGACGTCGGGGATTCCGCTCACATTTCTGCAAGAGACTGAAGTGGAGAGCGACGCAGATTAGTGACCCGAAAAGCGGAGCCCAAGGCGGAGCAGTGGCAGGCTGTGTGTAACCCCGCCTGCAGCAACATCACCACGAGACCAACCCAACCACGAACTACCACCACAGGAGGTGCAAACAACAGAGCAAACAACGAGGGACCGATCAGTGCAACCGTTCTTTCGAACCGCTTGTTTCGCAATCGTTACTTTCCCGTCGTAATTTTGCCCAAAACATCACATATATTCTGTCATTATTTCTTTCCTCCTTGTTTCGTTGTTGTTGTTTCTTCAAGCTCATCTGCACCATCCGTACCTATACGTGATGGTTCAACATTTTGCAGCTTCCATCACCACGGCGTTGCGAGAAGAACAAATATCATGATTTCTTCGAGATATCGGACTTCGTTAAGCGCGGAGATTGTCCTGTAGTCGACGTGATCGATCGTTTGGCCCAGTTATACGTCGTACTGACGCTCCGCCCCCCCCCCCCCCCCCAAACGCCGCATTTCAATTGCTCCGAACCGTATCCGCGAGCTGCCACGCTTCGATGACGTCACTCCGCGCGTCTCAATTGAGGGCGACAGATGGCGTGTCGGATTAATTTTAAAGCAAGCTGCCACGCCGGCACCTGTTCGACAGTGGCTCCAGCAAGTGCCAGGGAGTGATTGAGAAACCTTAATCCTTTCGTGCCCACGCATCCCACGCACGGGTTTCGAGGAGAATGACAGAGTGTTTCAGCGTAGATGGCCCACATTGCGAGCTAGACAGACAACTACACTTGAAAAACACCGTCGACACTAGTCACCGCTGACTATAGCACCACTGTAGTGCCAACTACTCGTGTAATTCTTCAGAAAGGGTCCCGGGCCACACGATAAATAAGTATAGACGTAGACAGAGAAATGAATGAACTGTTTGTCCATCAGCTTAGAGCTTTGCGCGTGTACTTCCGAGCATCATCAACAACGCGAGCCTTCCTCATCTGTAATACTTGATTTCGGGAACGATGAAAAGCGAGTCGAATTGATTGCAGAGCCCCGCGCCTACAGCTTTAGCGTGGCCAGTGTACGGTGTCTCGGGTGCACTCAGGTGGGGAGGGTGTATACAACTAGTCACTTAGACGCCATAAGCTTCGCCTTCTACGCGATCCGCTCGCACCGTGGGCTTGTAGGGCAACGGGTAATCTGCATCGAAGCGTGGGTCTACGACTCCGCCGCGCCTTCCGACAAGGACGGCTCGGTCGCTCGCGTATCCGCGAACAGCCGGCCACACTCGTGCGTCGGCGTCGGGACTAGGTCGCACGTGGCGTCTGCTGCTTGTCTTGCCAGTTTTTATTTTTCAGTTCTCGCATTTGCCACGCATTATTCTCAAACTAAGGCAGGAAGGTGGGTTGGCCCCGCGAGGGTGCTGTGGCCACGTATCTCCAGACGCCTGTCGCGTGGGCAGCCAAGGAAGGCCCTTTCGCTATCGTGCGACGACGACGCCAAGTGGCGGTGTGTGTGTGTGCGCAAAGTCTGTCGGTCCGGCCGACAACTCCGCTTGGAGTGTTATCTGACGAGAGCCAATTGCACGAAACCGTGGGTCTCCCTCAATGGCCACGGTGGTACGTACGGGGCTGGCGTTCTTGCTTTCAGGGTCGAATTATGGGTAGAAAACGGAACGTATGACAGAACGAAAAGTGAACGTCAGTGGGAAGACGAGTACTGCGTGACTCATACGGTTAACAGAATGCGAAGCGCAACGCTGAATTTGTTTACGCTGGGGAAGTGTTCTTTCGAGACACGGCGGAACGCCACGCTGCAAAGCAATTGCCATGTGACCGCGACCGGGCCGGTGAGCTAGACCTGCCGGTCCCGACGTGGGACTAGCCGGGTGCGCGGCGAGTTCGCGTCCTCGCCGGACCTGCAATAAAGTTTCTTCACTCACTCAGTTACCATATGCTGCATACGGAGATCGTCAGATGCAGGCGCAGAACACCGCCGATAATAGCACGTACCCGCACGCTCGGTAATTGCGCGTGCTCCGGCCGCACGGCCGTGGTGTAAAACCACGAGTATAGCCTTTTCAACAATCTTTCATTCTCGTTCGCACAACCCGGTATCACGCTTTACGCGCTTCCTAATGATACCTCAGCAGTCACGCAGGCATTACAGAATCAGGGTGTAGACGAGCCGTATGTAAAAATACTGAAAGATATCTATAGCGGCTCCACAGCCACCATAGTCCTCCATAAAGAAAGCAACAAAATCCCAATAAAGAAAGGCGTCAGACAGGGAGATACAATCTCTCCAATGCTATTCACAACGTGTTTACAAGTGGTATTCAGAGGCTAGGAGTGGGAAAAATTGGGGATAAATAAAATTTGATGGAGAAAACCTTAGCATCTTGAGATTCGCTGATGATATTGCCTTGCTTAGTAACTCAGGAGACCAATTGCAATGCATGCTCACTGACCTGGATAGGCAAAGCAGAAGGGTCAATGTAAAAATTAATCTGCAGAAAACTAAAGTAATGTTTAACAGTCTCGGAAGAGAACAGCAGCTTACGATAGGTAACGAGGCACTGGAAGTGGTAAGGGAATACATCTACTTAGGGCAGGTAGTGACCGCGGATCCGGGTCATGAGACTGAAATAATCAGAATGATAAGAATAGGCTGCGATGCGTTTGGCAGCCATTCTCGGATCATCAACAGCAGGTTGCCATTATCCCTCAAGAGAAAAGTGTATAACAGCTGTGTCATACCAGTACTCAGGTACGGGGCAGAAACCTGGAGGCTTACGAAAAGGGTTCTACCTCAATTGAGGACGACGCAACGAGCTATGGAAAGAAGAATGATAGGCGTAACGTTAAGGGATAAGAAAAGAGCAGATTTGGTGAGGGAAGAAACGTGAGTTAATCACATTTTAGTTGAAATCAAGAAAAAGAAATGGGGGGGGGGGGGGGGCATAGGCAGGACATGTAGTGAGGAGAGAATATAACCGATGATCATTAAGGGTTACGGACTGGATTCCAAGGGAAGGGAAGCGTAGCAAGGGGCGGCAGAAAGTTAGGTGGGCGGATGAGATTAAGAAGTTTGCAGGGCCAATATGGCCACAATTAGTACATGACCGGGGTAGTTGGAGAAGTATGGGAGAGGCCTTTGCCCTGCAGTGGGCGTGACCAGGATTATGATGATGATGATGATGATGATGATGATGATGATGATTAAAGCTACAAGACTGTGTGGACAATTGCGCTACAAGGGCAACAGTTCTCAATTATTATGCGCGTGTGCAGAGTCCTGTTGCCTTGATTTGTTTAGAATAATATGATTGCTCAAAAAATTGGGCAACTAAAGCTTGAGAAAGTCTAAAGAATTCCTGAATTTATGGATTAACCATGCTTCCTATAGCATATACGAACGATCGCAGCGCCACAGTTTCTTTTATAGTAATTTTAGTAGAAGGCTATATTTTTAAGGCTCACCCTTGGGAAGCTACTTCGAGCGAAAGGGTTGTATAGATAACAATAGCGGAGAAAATTCATACATCTGCGTGACGTCAACGATTTCAAACTATTTTCTCGCGTTCCCGTGTCGCTGGCTTTTTCGCGGGAAAAGCTATGAAATCTTGGTGAGTGGAAGGAACCAGCGATGATAGGAACGTAGGAAATTGGACTGGACAAGCGCCGGACTTACAAATGAAATTTACGAATACTTATTGATTGATTGATTGATTGATTGATTGATTGATTGATTGATTGATTGATTGATTGATTGATTGATTGATTGATTGATTGATTGATTGATTGATTGATTGAACGAAAGAGCGCCATAGCCGCTGAGCCATAGCGAACGGCATTGTTCAAATCTTATGGAGGGAATTGCTTGTAATTTTTGTATTGGACCGGCCACTAGCCTTTGCAGCTATCGGTCCAGTGTTTCGTACATAATTCATGTTTTATTGAATAAAGGTTCACATTTTAAAAAAAGACCTATTGAAAGTACACGCCTCATAGCCTCCTGATCTAATAAACCCATACGATCAACTGAAACATTGCGCAGGTTGTTCCAATGTTTCCGTAGAGGTGCTCACAGCAGCCATCTTCTCTTTCGAAAGCGCAGTCTATATTTATGTTAAACTGCTCGAGGCGTTAGTCCTCCAATTGCCAAGGAGAACAAACCTGCTCAAATGGCTGTAGCCTTAATTGGTGCTCACTGTGATTCTTTGCTGCGATTGTGTGCGGTGATCGTGAACGGCTGTGATCGTGTGTATCTGCGCTCTACGACTGTCTTCTATATTTTTCTCGTATATTTGTATCTGCCCTCTTCCGCAGTGTATAGGGTAGCAAACCGGATTTACTGTTCTGGTTTACCTCCCTGCCTTTCTCTTTTTCTTCCGTCTTTCTCTCTCTCTCTCTTTCCTCTCTCTGTGGAGGCGCTACCGCCTTGATCTATTCAATAAACCGAGCCACCTGATCCGTCGTTGTAAGTGACTGGATGCCAGGCGCTGCGCCAGTCGCGCAACAAATTGACTCGTCCCAAAGTCATGCGACTCGCGACCGATAAGGAAGACGTGACGCCGCAGAGTTCCGCCAAACAACGTCGCGCCGCCCATCAATTACGGCACTCCGTACCTCTGAGAAGAAAAAAAAACAGAAAAAATAGGATGAAAATAAAGGAAAGGACACGAAGACTGGGCGTATGCTCCAATCTGACGCTTCCGTATAATGACTGCCTCTCGTTTCACACTGTTGCGTAAGACGGCGCCGATTGAATATGGCGTGCCTTGTGAGAGGCGGCGGCGTGGGTAAAGCAAAACACAAACGAGAAAACTAAGGAGATACGAATCAAGCGCCCCATGGATGGCGCGGCGTTCTGTACCCTTCCCGAAGGTGTGTGTGTGTGTGTGTGTGTGTGTGTGTGTGTGTGTGTGTGTGTGTGTGTGTGTGTGTGTGTGTGTGTGTGTGTGTGTGTGTGTGTGTGTGTGTGTGTGTGTGTGTGTGTGTGTGTGTGTGTGTGTGTGTGTGTGTGTGTGTGTGTGTGTGTGTGTGTGTGTGTGTGTGTGCGATCTCGCGTCCTTTAACGCACGTTCCGCAAATCTCCGTGAGTAGCCTCCTTCTCTCCTTTCTGCATTACGTCCTCTCTCTCTTCTCCGTGTAGCAAAAGTGGGCGGAAAAAAGAAGCACAAGTCGATGCCAACACGAGCGCAGCAGCTTTGGGGAGATATGAGATGACTATTACGAAACCGACCCGCATATTCGGAGAACGTGCAGGTCTAGGGAGAGAGCGGTGCCGCGAGATTTGTGGTTATTCGCTTTTACTTCCTGTTGGTTTCATTCGTCTCGTGAAACGAGAAAGAGAGAGAGAGATACAGACGGAAACCTTGTTTCTCTTCATGGGACCGTTTCATTTTCGGTCACGACCCGGAAGTACACTCTCTCGGGTGTAACCATCTCATGCGCCTCTCGAAAGAAAAGAGAGTTGTTGCTGCGCTTGTGTGCGTTGTCTTGTTCTTCACATGCAAATGACCTATGCGTGGCCGCACCCACGCACAATTCGACGCGAACACCTGTGCCCGTTCAAAATTGCGGCTTCATTGGCTTTCGCGCCGTGACGCTGGAAGGACTGGCGAGCAGAAGAAAACGTCCGATTTCTGTTTTATACCACAATTATCCTGCTACGTAATGCACTCTTGGTGATGTATGTATTCTGAATGAAATAACTAAGGAAGCAAATAAAACGAACTCGACGACGAATGGTTGTTGCCACATTCGGTGCAAAAAACGGCATCTTAATTGCCTAGCGACAATGGAGGGGAACCCAGCTGCGTAACCATATACCTAATGTCAAGTAATGAAAACAAAACGGAAATGCTGAGACAGGTAATTGCGTAACTATTCAAAACCTAATGAGTGTGTCCGAGAACGCGGAGTTATAATCATTTTAGATTAAGACGATTCGTTGTGCATAATGCTCGAACTCGCTGCTGAAATCATTGAGCATGATTTAATAGCATGTCGGTGTATCCATCCTGAAATGAACGAAGGTGTCCCTGCTCTAGTCCTTGGCCTTTAAGGACAGGAGAGGAAACGCATAAGGATTTGCGATGGAGGACGTGGTAAGAGATGGCTGGAAGGTTGACGGCGTAAAAATAAAATAAAACATAAATGAAAGTCCATCTTCCTATTTTTAATAGTTTAGCATAGTGTAATATAATAAAGGCACAGCAGAAATGTATAAATATCCAGCTTGGTAGTACCTTATGCGATAGACGATATATGTAGGTGGGTTTTGCTGAACTTAATATAAAAGCATTACCAATGTTAAATCCTTAATTATGTGATAGACATAAATTCTGGGCTTTCACGGGAAATACACATGCTAGCAGGCAAGCCCTCAAACGTGCGTGTTAACGCACTGCCTCGAAAGTGCATAAACTAGTCACTTTCTTTTTATTGATACGATATAAGGAGACGTTGACGCACAATTTAAGGCTCCGGCTACTCCTCAGCTATAGAATATAGATCTAGCTTACGACATACAGGGTTCAAGATTACATATCAAATAACCTTTTCATACAAGCACCAGGACTCGTCAAGCAACGTTTTCACACTAACACTATGACGTAATAAACAGATGGTACATACAACATACAAATTAAATCACTCTACATTTCTATATTACCTTAAGAGGAAGCTTTAGCTCGGGCCCAACTCCGATGCGGCCTATTCAAATACATGTAAAAACGCAAAAACGTTTTTCTGAGATAACCCCTGGACCGATTTTAATGAAATTTGTTGCATTTGAGAGAGAAAGTTAAATTCTAGTGACTGCTGGATGCGGAATTTTATTTAGGGCTTGAATTTTGTTAAAAGGATTTTCAAAAATTCGAAAAGTTTGAAAAGAATAGAAGCATGAAGTTTACAAACTAATAGTTCTGCATCAAGAACAGATATCGCGGTTCTGTAAACGGTGTCCATTAGACCATTCAAAGCGGACAAATTTCACATGTCATTTTACATCTTACGTGAATTGTTGCGTTGTTTACGAGGGTTCTGCAAAAGTTGTAATTACATATTAATAATTTTTTTGAGATTCATGTGTAAGATGTCAAATTTGTCCGTCGTAAATGTGCTATTAGGTACAATTCACAGAATTGCGGTATCATTTTTTCTTGCTGAGTTACAGAGTTGTAAACTTGATAGTTTCGTTTTGTGCAAATTTGCGATTTTTGCCAATTTTTAATAAAAGATTGATGACATAAATCGAAAATTCGAAACCAACAGTCACTAGATTTTAAGTTTTTCTTTTAAATGCAACAAACCCCGTCAAATTTGGTGCAGTGTTTGCCGAGAAAAACGAATTCTCCTTTTACATGTATTTAGATAGGAGCACCCGAGCTAAAGCTTCCTCTTAAGTGCACGTATCCTCTCCAGCATGTTAGCGCTGCCACGAAGAGGAGGAGTTATGCCATCTACTCTTGAACTGTCTTTAGGCCTGTTACGTGCATATAGTGACTGGCATACGAACGGCATTTACTTTACTCGCATAGCACATTACACACAGACGGCGCCTCGAACACGAACTCTATTTACTTGACTCACATCGGCCTCTTTCATGGGCCAAGGCGCTGGGTTCGTGGCCTCCTAAAGCAGCCCATCGCGAGGCAGCGAGCGCGCTTTGAACGGTTCTTTGAGGACACCGGCATAAGCGATCAACACTAACTGCACGGAACCGTGTGTGGCTTAGTTATCGGCGTCCCATCCGTTAAAGCCCATCGGTCCACCTTTGACATCTACGGACTAGCAACTTTCTGTAAAAGTCCTACATTTCCTTCTATTTAATTTACGTAGTGGAAGAATTAGTGCACTTTTGTGTTAATGTCACCGAGTGAAAAAGAGTATCCCTGGCCCGCATACTGCGACAAAGACTCCTGTACTTACTTTCGTCTAAAAAAAAAAGGAACTGTTGCCGTCACCTGCGGAGGATAACACCTTCGCGTATGCCTTTCGCCCCCCAGACCTCGTCATCGTGAAAGTGCGAGCAGCCATGACGCGGGCGTGAGACCTTCGGGGCGGTTCCCGCGACGGCACTGCCTGAACGGCCTCGTCCGCCCTGCACGGTGCCGAATGGTCCTCGCATGAAGATCGTGTGCGTGCTCAGACGGCGGGAGGAGCCCGCTGTTTTGCGCAGCAGCCATCGTGCTAATGACGCACACTTTTGAAACGCTTTCGCACGTGACCTGCGACCAGCTGTGTGGTCTATTTCTCATCACCACCCCTCCAACCCCTCTCATTTTCTCTCATTCGCCGTGCAGCGACAAGAGACCGTTGCTGACACCGAAGTAGCTCCGAGATGCCTAAACACGTGGAGTGTGTCTTCTAGCGCGTCAATCTGACGTCACTTTTATTGTCGCCTTCAGTGGATCGCTGATGAGCCATGGCTACAAACCATTGATCCCTATATATATATATATATATATATATATATATATATATATATATATATATATATATATATATATATATATATTCAGTGATTTAGAGCTAAATGCGAGAGGAATGCGTTAGGATTACGTCGCCCTTCTTCGAGGTCCGGGAACTATGATTTAAGCCGCGTTCACCACATTGCAAAGTGTTGTTCAAACGTTCAGTCGACCCGCGTTCTGCCTTTCTTCGAGGAGCGAGGTGCGACTGACAGCTGTCTGTAGCAGACCACTGTCAGTTCCACTATTTACAGATATATTCGGGAAAAAAGTTCGGTAGACCTGGTGCGTATTCAGGGGAAGAAGTCACACGTATACGGAAACGGAACTTTGACTTCCTAATGTTCTTGTCGTCAGTCACGAAGGCCGTGCCATGGGGCCGAAACGTAAGGTATTAAAGTGGCGTTTTCGCACGTGTAACCACTTCTTCCCTAATTGTATATATATATATATATATATATATATATATATGAACTGTTCAAGAAATACAGCGTCTTCAGTGACTCTGAGGCTGCTCTTCATTGTTTGGTTTCTGCCTTACACCGCGGACCTCACGAACAACTAGTTCTAGAAATCAGACTGCTGCTTCACCACCTAGTCGAGCAAGGACACGACATCACGTTACAGCGGATTCAAAGCCACTGGGGCACAATGGGCGATTAACATGCCAATGAAGCAGCATGATCTGCACATGAGGAGGGCTTGCAAGACTCCACACCATTCTCAAGAACAGACGCAGCAGTGGAAATTCGTGCGCTTGCAAATGAGGCTATAAGATCTTTATGGAACGCACCAAGCTCGAAGCACACACGTATACACCGGCTGGACGCGTCCCTTCGACTTCGAACCCCATCTGGACTCTCTCAACTTGAGACAACAGTACTTTGCCGACTGTGGCTTGGTGTCCCTTGCACAAGATATTTCGCCTTCCGAGTCGGCATGGACGAGAGCGCGGCTTGCAGTCACTGCGGCGGCGAGGAGACTACAGAACACGAACTCTGCCACTGTCCTCGATACAGCGCGCACCGGCGGTCGCTAGCGGCCGTGTTGGCACGCCTTGACGACAGGCCACTTTCAGAACAGACAGTCTTGGAATGCCGACCTAAACTGTCGTCGCACCGAAAGTCGGTCAAGGCGTTGTGGACCTTTTTACGTGGCAGTGGCCTATTAGAAAGACTATAATGACCCCCCCCCCTTTCTTTTTTCACGCCTTTCTTTCTGTCCCCGCTCCCCGCTCTTCTTTCCGTCTTTACTTCCCCTTTCCCTTCCCCTAGTGCAGGGTAGCAAACCAGAGGCTTTAGATCTGGTTAACCTCCCTGCCTTTCTCTCAGTTGCATCTTTCTCTCTTAAATTATCTATCAAATTATCTTTTCGTCCACTATCATTTCCCATCAGAATTCATTTTCGTTGCAGGTAACACAGAAACATAATATAACTTAGACACATAATATGTAAATGAAATGAAGTTCACATGTGGGTGATTTACAGCGTTAATCTTACAACTGTATGGTTCGCCGTGGTAGTGAATACGGTCATCGCAGACTGTAGCCAACCGCGTGCATAGTACGAAATGCATCTTTCGTGTAGGGCACTGTGTATCGATACGAGGACGTCTATCAGTGAATGCGTGTTTGAGTGGAAGCGAATAGTTGCGTTGAACGAACAAAGAGGCTACATCTCCTCTCAACAAGCCTTTGTTCTCGCATTAAGGACCGACAAAATGGCGCAATCCCCTGTGAATCAAAACGACGCTGTGAATAATGACCCAAGCCAACTGGTCTTTGCTGCGTGCAATTCGTACGCGAACTTCACGCAACGCAATCACAACCCTCTGCTGTCAAGCGAGGGTGCGTTGACAAAGAGCTAGACTGCGGGGCGTCCGGGTCAGGTTATTGTTACTAGGACGTTCACTCTCGCGTTCCTTTCAGCCGCTAACGCACACTGGTTGGACAACAAACGCAACCAGCGAACGACGGACGTGCGAAAGCGCATCTTTGTGATGGGACAACAAAGCAAGGTGTGTCACTTGGCCACCGTATTCGGTGAACGAAACGAAGACACGTGAGAGGTCGCGGATCTCGGAAGCAGCGGAGCGCAGCCGACCGTGTACTTTCACCATCGTGCAAGGGAGCCGACCGTGTATTTTCGTCATCGCACAAGCGTGACGCCTTATCACGATTAACCTTGTAATCCCGTCCCTAGACCGTTCGGTCCGGGCCTGCTCAATGTGAACGGCAGGGAAAACAAGCTGCGAAATTGGGCGGGCAGGCGATATTCTACTGAGGCTAAGAAAGAAGTCTTCGATGTGGGCATAGTGCTTTGAACAGGTAATCCTCGGTTTGCTAGAGTTACAGAATCGAGTGCCGATGGAAGGAAGATGCAGTGCAGGATAGTGAAGGGTTGGTTATGAGATCATAAAACGTTCAAACGTATCTAGGTTTGATTCGATTGGCACAGGACTGTGCACAGTCTATCTACGAACGATGACGAGGACTTAGAGCAAAACCATCGCTATATAAAAGCTTGTTTCTTAGAGACCTTATGGCGCAGTGAAATATTGCAGCTTACGAGCACATTCTTGCACTTCTCATTTTCAAAATTTGCGCTGTCAAACATCTCTTAGACGGCGCATTAAAGCGACGTTATGACGCGGGACTTAATTTTGTCCAGTTTCCACCATCTCGCTTCTTTTTTTTTTTTCGTCGTCTTTACGATGTTTTCGCCACGTCATATAAGCCCCTACCAGTCTGCCCACTTATAAATCTTGAAGAAGTCCTTACTGGCAGCGCCTCACTGATTCATTCGTGCTTTCTTTAACGTCACAACAACGACGCTAGTGCTACGAAAGACGTCGTTGTGGTGGGCTCCGGAATAATTTTGATCACTTGGAGTTGTTCAACGTGCACCTAAATTTAAGTGCACGAGGGTCTTTTATTTTTCATTTCGTCACCATCGAAACGGAGGCACAGCGAACCCAGGATTAAATGCTCAGCGTTAGTATACGCCATCACCATTGAGCCACCATGGCGGCTATGTAGCAAAGTTTTTCCTAAAAACTTACTAGAGCACAAAGTGACGGAGTCAGGCTTCCCATCATGATGGTTAGTTAGTACGTGGATTTGTCTAATCTTCGTAATTGGGTCTTCGAACGTTGTTGTGGCATTATTTATTGCAATTTATCATTCTAAACATCCAGAGCGTCCTTTATAGTACTTAAGCGCAGTGAGGCAATTAGCTTCTGCCCCATGTACGTGATCACTGCGAATTGTGGCATTCATAGCGCAATGAGCTTGTTGGAAATAATCAATTTTGCAAAGCTATAAACCTAATTGGAGCCAGAAGGACCAACGTCCAGGCAAATCCACGTACCAGCTAGCCATCGTTATCGTGCTGACCGAACCGCCATATACAGGGTGTTTCGGACTCAAATGTTTAACCAAGTGTCGGTTGCGTTCGCTGCCTCCGGACATACGGATGCACCTCCCGCCTGGGTTACCACGACGTGAACAGACCATGCTCTACCGTCTGTGGCTAGGCGTTGCCTTTACGAACTCATATGCTTTCCTCATTGGAATGGCCAACAGCCCCACGTGCGACGCATGCAACATCGACGAGACGCTCGCACATATTATCTGTGTCTGCCCGCGACATAGTGCTCAGAGACAAGTGATGTGCAGAGGGCTGGACCGGTTGGACAATCGTCCACTATCAGAACTAAAAGCTTTAGGCCAATGCTCCGAAAGAACATTCGTGTTGAAGGCCTTAATCGCGTTATTAAGGTTCCTGCGGGCTACGGCGCTTCACGACAGACTCTGAGAATGCCGCCCCCTACCGCTCTGTAGTGTACGCGCTTTGTTCGTGCTTGTCTCTCTTTCTTTCTATCTCTCCCTTCCACTCTGTTTCTCTTTTTATCCCCCTTAACCCTTCCTGCGCAGGGTAGCCAACCGGAACTACCTCTTGTTAACCTCCATGCCTTTCTCTGCATTATTTTCTCTCTCTCTCAGCGAACACTTTCAACGTTTTTTAAAGTTTAGCTGCGGCAGATAGCTCAATTCTAGTTTATGAACCGGTCTACTGGAGGCAGCGGACACTAGCTGCACAAAAAATTGAAATGCAAAATAGAATAATTATAAAGAATGGACTCATTAAATTTTAGCTAATTACCTTATGGCCCACATTGCAATTTAGAAATTCTAGCGGTGGACTTCAAAAGGTGGATCCACTTGGAACGAATTCTCAGGACTACACCAGTTTCGAGATTAAATTGCCGAACTTTGCAGTTACTTGTGTGATTCATTGCATGAAACGACGTATTCTTAACAAATGAACTGGAACCCCAATCCATTATTCCGCAAATTTCGGGAATTTATATCTCGAAACTGGTGTCATCTTGGAAATTCGTTCCAAGTGGATCCGCGTTGCGAATTCCACGGCTATAATTTGTAAATTGCAATATGGGTCATAAGATAATTAGTGAATTCTTGTTAATTCGTCGATCTTGCATCTCAATTTTTTTTTTTCAAGTAGTGTCCGCCGCTTCCAGTAGACCAGCTCATGAACTAGAACGGTGACATCTGCCACAGGCAACTTCTAAAGATTTTTGAAAGTTCGCTGAAACACCCTGTATATACTTGCACCTCCCGTATAGATACTACAGCGCCAGAGTTCCCTCCGGCCACTTCTTCTTCCTTTTGGGGGGGGGGGGGGGAAGGGGGCTTGAACTCTGCGGCATACGTATACCGCCCGACTGCCGGCTTACCTCAACTCTGAAGCTGCAGTCTCGCACGAACCACTCGCACTCGTACATCCTTCCGTACACGGCCCAACTGCTGAAGCCGCTGCAAGGGCGGCGCGCCGCCTTTTATAAGCCGCGAGAAGAGTCGCAGTCGGGGGTCCCCAGTCGGGGGCGAAGACTCCAATCAGCGACGCGAGCCACACTTGGCCCCTCACGGACGCGCGATACAAAACAAGGGGGGGCTGCCCGGCGCGTCTTCAAGGAGCTCCCGATATCTGACGCGCGATGCGCAGCGAGCGCATGTTATACTGCAGCGGTATACAGTCGAGGTGTCCCCGTCGTCACTGTCGTTGCCGCTGACAGGACGAGACGCCCCCGAGGGCGGATAGACGGAGCAGTGATGAGATGGCGCGGTAATGAGCACGCGGTCCCCATTGTCTTTGATCGGCGCCGAATCTGGGTCTTGGCCGACGGTTGTCGGCCTCCCCCTCTTCCTCCCCCCCCCCCTTTTCGCCTATTCCCCGTCCCACGTAACATCGCGGCTCCTGTGGGCAACTTCCCATGTGCGCAAATTCTGCGCCATTATGCCTTTCGCCCTTACATTTATAGCGTTCTTTCTAACATACATGTAGCTGAGGTGAACATTAACTGCGATGATCATTGTGTCAATGAGAAAATACGTGAAGCTCATTGCGTAGCTGTAATTCCCTCGCATTGCTCAGCCCCACCCTTGATGATCAACTATGGTCGTCCAGCGGGCCGAGGATGCCTCCAGGACCCACGAACTTCTGGCCGTCACCTAGGCGGGGCCTTTGGGCCTCCGCACAAACTCGCAGGGCACACAACAAAGTTATCTCCTCCTCCTGCTCCTTCCCGAACCTGTATTACGAGACCATTGCTCGGACTGATCCCTGTTGGTTTTTCCAGCTGCTTGTCTCGTGGACGAATTGCGCAGTAGTTCGTTCACGTGGATACGGGCCCGGGGTCCGTCGTATAACGAATGGCGTTTTGATTCAGAGCTTGCCCTTATATGGTGCCGTTGGGGCGTGCTCCCGCCGTAATAGCGATCGGCGTCGTAATAAGACGGTCACCTGCACGTCGTGTAGACTTGCAAGCAGGTGTGGATTTGTGAGTCATTCGACGGAAGTAGAGGCAGAAATTATTTTGTTTATTTCTGTCAGCGCCCAAGTGCCGGCACATGTCTCGCAGTTGCCAAACCAGGCACCCCCTCTGGAATTGTCTGTGGCACTTACGGACAGGAATTCAAGGAAGGGACGTTTGTGCTCGACCAGACAGCTGTCCAAGCAAAGCGAGTGGAGGACCCGAAAGAAGCCTAGAACAACTGCTGATTGCCACTGGCTTCGCCAATAACATGTCCGACATCACGATTTGTCGGCCTTTGCTCTTCCTAACGCTTCTAGCGCAAGTCCTTTCTTCTGAATGCGGGCCCTGATTTAGCGTAGTCGTTTCGTGTTCCTCCAAATACGCTCCAGCCTGAAGGCACCGGGCGAGGCATGAATTTGGACTGGTGGCGCCGGCGGCGCCACGAATGCAGTAGCACGTGACGCCGGGTCGGGCTCAGCAGGCACTGCCGCCAGCTACGTTGATTTAATATGTTCCGTCGTTTTTTTTTTTTGCTTGTTTTGCGTTGCCGAAATAAAATAACAAGTGGAACCGAATCTGATCAAACACGCTGCGTTTTCGGGTGCACAAACAGTTGCTGAAACATGGCTGAGGCCGGCTAGGCCATTCACTTCAATCGTTTATTATCGCGACCTCACCAGATGGAGCGGCGGAAAGACTGGATATGCGTGGTCTGGTAGGCAACAGTACGTACTACAGTGCTCGGCAATTGAAACGCGATACTCGAAGCGCATAGTCGCTGGCGCTTTTTGCGATGTCTGTAAGCGCTGGTGACACCAAACTGATGCATCGTGGTGTACAGTAAAAGCGAGAACCTTTGTGACGCATGGTAACTGAATTTGGTCCCACGGCGATCACCTACATAGTGCTCACCTGTGGCGCAAAAAAGAAAGGAAATGGTGGCAGCTATGCGCTCCCAATATTGCGTTTCAATCGCCGAGCATTGTACATTTCCTACACCGCTTTGCTATCGTGTAGTAGCTCTGGCATTGATAAAGGAGCCGTTCATACGCAAAAGCTTCGTGTCCCATGAAAATTGTCTGTCTTCGTCTCCGCAGCGGTAAAGGCTCTGGAGCTTGGGCTACGCGCAGGCGATCACTCAGATTCGTAGTCGCCATTTTGCCGTCTTAACTCTTCTTTTCGGGGTACATTTTCTTTCCTCGGGCTTCCCAACTCTAGTTGCGTCCGGCACATGGCTGTTTGCTGCGCATCGACGGCGAACGCAAACGCACCGACGTGTTCGCACCTGCCGCCATCGACAGCTCTCGTCGCGCTATAAGCTCTGTGAAATGGACCATGACTGAAGATTGGGCTTGCTTCTAAGACATTAAAAATGACGAAGCATTGCAGAGATAAAATTGCTTACAATAGACCAGAGAACGGGAACTTAAATTAAATTATGGGGTTTTACGTGCCAGAACCACTTTCTGATTATGAGGCACGCCGTAGTGGAGGACTCCGGAACTTTTGACCGCCTGGGATTCCTTAACGTGCACCTAAATCTAAGTACACGGGTGTTTTCGCATTTCGCCCCCAGTACGGGAACTTGCCGACACGTGTGTGATCAGCTCAATAAACAAAAAAGTTAGACGTACGACTCCGTTTTTCTTTTTCTTTTGTTTTTGTCCATAATTTGAGAGAGCAGCTCCTAGGCGCCCGTTCCTGCGTTGAGCGTCGGCGTAAGCGAGTGAACGACCACAGCGAAGGATAAAAGAGCGAACGCGCAGCGCAGCGGCGGATGAAAGACGGCGATAGAGTAGCGCGCCGTCGTCTGTTCACCGATGACATGCGGAGAGCGCGTCCACCGATATCACATATGGAAACAAAGCACTGCATTAGCGGAGGTCTGTCTGCGGCGACTGCTGTGAATCGCGCCCACGCGTCACCCACTTGCTGCCTCTCGCGATCTCCCGATGACGACGTACAGTCGGGCCCATTCGCCCCATTTGCAATGCGCCCCACGAGACAGATTGTCCGCGCCAGGCAATGTATCGCGAAATGAAAACATCCATATATTTCGCATTAGGGTGTATCGTAATCGTCGGTGAATTTTTTTTTTACTCCGGTAAGAAATGGTACAACCTGTGTTGAACCCGAAGACGGTACGAAGTCTCGCAGCGTGTTCGTAGCATTCTGCTGTGTACGTACCCGCCGTGGTTGCTCAGTGGCTATGGTGTTGGGCTGCTGAGCACGAGGTCGCGGGATCGAATCCCGGCCACGGCTGCCGCATTTCGATGGGGGCGAAATGCGAAAACACCCGTGTGCTTAGATTTAGGTGCCCGTTAAAGAACCCCAGGTGGTCAAAATTTCCGGAGTCCTCCACTACGGCGTGCCTCATAATCAGAAAGTGGTTTTGGCACGTAAAACCCCAAATGTTATGTTGCTGTGTACGTGGAAATGACTGGGGGATGAGAGTCGACCCCGAAGGCGGGGGTGCAGTTTAACACAACGTCCCAAAGCATTATCTGCCCCGAGGCGAGAATGGGACAAACTGACACGCTCCCGCTCGTGACGCAAGAAGAAAGTGATTCAAGCACACACGACTGCTCGGTTATACGGGTCATTCCGTTCTAGGGGCGTTCGTTGTAGAGGTGCTCGACAGCAGCTGGCATCGGCACGAGAGAAGCGCGCGTACTATAAACACAGAAGTGTCATTGGAGGCTAATAGTACACGAACAAGCCTACGTGTTATCACTCATATCCACTGCAGTCGCTCTGGTAATCTTTGTAGTCTTCTAACAAGTACTTCTTCATTGTATGATTAACGAGAAAATCAGAACAGGCTTCATAAACCGCTTCAGTAGCAGCAAAAGCCTCTTAGCTCAATATTTCCCATGCAAAGCCCTTAAAGAGCACGAACGCGATGTTAAATGTCATATTTGGCAAGAACGCGCTTTTTTTTTTTTTTGAGAGCCTGAAAAAAAAAAAACCACAACTTCGACGTCGACCCCAATTTGCAAGAAAAATTCGCATTACATGGGCGTCCCCGTGTATAGGTGTCCCGTTGTTGTGATACAATCAGTGACCAAAGATGACGTCAAAGAAGGTTTATTGAAGAACGGCAGATGCCCGCTGGCCCCTGGGGCACATGCCCAGTGGCACGCATCCAGGTTCCACATCCAACGTTTCGACAAGTCCGCTTGTCGAAACATTGGCTCCAGCTTTTACCTTGTTGTTGTTTTGCTTATCGTCTTGAATTTCCCTCTCCCGCTTCCCCCGTGTTCCTCCTGGATACCAATGGTACGTATTTTACGCATTTTTCATACATCGTCGCTGATTATTGTTTGCTGTTCCCCTATTTACACGATTAACTATACGCGACGATGTTAACATGCACAGCACAATAACATCTGGAATAAGTATACTGGTGCTTCACGTCTTAGCTAACCACGGTGCACTCCGCCACTGTTGGCGGAGTGCATTTGCATCGCAATTTACACTAATTTTCTGCTTCATATATTACATGGTGCCATGAATGTGGCCTGCCTCGTACAAGTGCGACCTTTCCCAAAAGCAGACGCACGAGAATGCCGTTTTCCGGTACCTCAAGCCTTAAAACCCGCAGTGCGAATTCACCGGATGCACCGTGATCGCCTTCGTCCCATCGTCTGCTTCACATGCCGGTGCTCTAACTTCTGTGGCAGGGTTTGGGTACGGGCTAGTTAGTATTCCATTGTAGACATCACTTACAGCGCGTACATATAGACAGAGGGACCGATTGAGGTCCCTCTGTCTGCGGACGCCCTGCAAGTGACGTTTACTCTAACTTCTGCCGTTCGCGGCGCTGTTCGCCAGCACTTCGTTCGCTGACGCGCCGCTGACGACGGCCGCCCGGTGCCTATAGCAGAGCCCTGCACTTGATCCACAGCTGTAGTCGTGTTGGCAGAGCAAGCGATGTATGTGCCATGGCTGGCCGGCGCAAATCAACGGCCAGTATGTAAGCCAGTTGCGTCTCGCGCTTGGCCCCGTCCAGAACTGGGTCTTGGCCGCGGGCCTGCCCAAAGCAACGAGCAGATAATTGGAGGGAGGGGGGGAGAGCTTCCGTTGCGCACGGCTTTCCATCCATTGCCCAGCGGGCAACAACCTGCACGCGTGTGTGTGTGCAGCAACAGCGCAGCATGCATCCAGGTCGCGGGTTTCACGGGTCACCGCCGGGAAAGCGAGAGGAAGAGCGCGGGAAAGGGTGAAGGGGCCCCCGCGCCTATACATGAATTGATCGCGCACGGACGTGACTTGAAGTTCGCCGGTCACAAGGGGCTTACGCGTATCACGTTCACTGCGTGCACGCCGAAGGCTGTGGGTGTGCGGCAGGTCCAGCTGCCCGGCGTGTTGCCGCGTTTTGCTTGGGATCGGGCGTTAAAACGCGCAGTGAAGGGGGGCTCGCCGGTGGTCCTATATTAGAGCGTTTGGGTGTTCGTTTGCTCGTGTCTCACAGGCCTCGGCGGTTAAGGGCACTACAGCCCAGTTTCGTGACGTCCGTCGCAAGGTATCGCAATCGCGTTTATTTCGATCACGTCTGACGTAATCGCGTCTACACAGTTTCCGCGTAACAGAATTCCGTTTTCGGGTATATTCAAATTAAACTCCGACGCTATCATATCTGTAGGTTGCGTTCGGGTCGTACATTGCGATTTTTCTTCGCAGTTTACTTTGAGGAATTCAATTAGCTCAGTAACGCATCTGCGCCTCGCGGAGGGCCTGCGTGGTTGTGGTTCGGAATTACTTTTCGCCAAGTGACGTCCGACGCCGACACCGGATATATTGTGATACGGGGCCCTTAACGCTAGCGCGTTAAAAGCGGCTTCCATCCATGAATAGATCTCGGACATGCTATTTATGTGAGCCTTAACTTCATGTCGCCGCAGGCCATCATGATGTCGTCATCACACCGCCACTGTCATCGTGCCTATAGATCGTTGTCGTCGGCCTCATCGTAGGTCTGCTGCCGCAGTAATCGTGCCGCCATCGTGTCGCCGTGGTCATTATCGTCATCTCCTATGCCGTCACATTGTTGTGTCACCATCGTCATTATTATTCTTGTCGTCAGGTCAGCTCCTGCTTTAGGTGCATCACACTATAAAACATGTTCTCTAAATACCCTCCCATATTTATTTATTTATTTATTTATTTATTTAGTTTGTGTGATTTTGCTGGTCTAAGTTGCACTCATGCTTGCATCGTACGGTTTATTTGTTTTATTTTTATTATGCATTGCACCGTTTGTGGATAGGAAATGAAGTCGCCGTGAGCTTTCCCATGTCCATAGGTCCGAGACAAATGCGCACTTAGAATCAAACTATCTTTAATTTTTTTGTGTGTGGCATTTCTGGAGTAAGTGAGCTATTAAATAAAAAGGAGGGAATCGATTCGCTATTCCAATTTATTTATCTAACGTAAGTTTCGTATCCTTTTACATGTTTGTTCCAAGTAATTATCTATCTATCTATCTATCTATCTATCTATCTATCTATCTATCTATCTATCTACCTATCTATCTATCTACCTATCTATCTATCTATCTATCTATCTATCTATCTATCTATCTATCTATCTATCTATCTATCTATCTATCTTATCTAAACCTCTATCCACCCATCCATCAATCCACCATCCATCCTTTGCATTTTTTATTTTATTATTCTGCGTTGGACAGGTAGTTATTAGGTCAAATTGGGAAGAAATCACGGTTACCAGTGGATGAGCGCTGACGCCATCAGAGGCGACAATATAAGTTATCAAACTAGATGCAAAAAAGGGAGCGAGAAAGAGAGATTAGATACAGCCCGGTTTAGTGAGACGGGGGCGCCGTGTCTTCTCGAACCCTCGAGCAAAGCTGCAACAACGGGCGCCTGTTATTGGTAACGCTACACTATAGACACGAGTGGGGGCGCCATACGGCTATAGGAGAGTCCATGACCCACATACGCGAAGACACGTCCTCGCTTTACAGATTACCGGGTTACGGGAGCCGTATACAGCACATGATGATTATGATGATGATGATGATGGTGGATGAATGAATGTATGCTACGATCGTCCCCATGAGCTTTGAAACGCAGTGGTGCGTTGCGCCACCGAGCTCTCTCTCTTATTCTGTCTAATCTCCTATCTATCTTATTTTTAATGATGACGTAACAAGCTGGTAGAGACACCTTGTGACAATTTGTCCAACTATAATGCGTTTGAAACATTTTACGTTTTGTGTGTCTGTTCAGTTGTAGGAAAATCCTAAAAAGAATGCGCGTTAGCGATCACGTCGCTACCAAAGCTTTACGCCAACAGTTAGGACAGAGTCAAGTGTAATATGGTGCATCAATTCAGTAGTGGCTTTGTGCGTCCTCATGGTCAAATTCTGCGTCACAAGATGTCGCTATCAGCGCTGCTGTGCACTACACCACTCTGGTGCTCCACCAAATGACAATACGTTTACGGACAAGTTGAAACTCTCTATTGTGACGTCGCGCACATTCCCGGCTGTTGCACAATTAAGCATACAACGGCTTCGGATTGACTGCTGATCATGGCACGTCTTCTCCTCCCCTCCAGGGGCCAGCATGCGGTGTCGGGCGAAAAGCGTCTTCTTTTTCAATCCGCGCTGGAAGGCACGCGAAGGCCGAGTTATACTGACGCACGTACACAACGAGGATATCGCACAAACGACACCCTTTGACGACTCAACTCTGCCTGGATGCAACGGAGAACCGGGCGTGTCCCGTTGCCTGTCATCCCGGCTTCAGCCAAGACAAGTCGCGGCTCTGTGTCGCATCCCGTTTGAAAGACCGCACCTCCTTTGTTTTGCGAGCGAGAGCGCGCGGTCTCTTTCCCGTCGTTGCGCCGTGCGGTTCGAGAGTGTTTGCACACGTCTCGGATGAACAGCAGGCATGCAGCTTTACTCAAGGATGGAACGCCGTACGGTACGCGTGTGACTGTGCATAAGCTCGGTCGGTTTCCTGCTTTTTGCCGCGAGAGCTACCGTGCGTTCCAAGGTCGCCAAACGCGGTCAACTAACTCGTTTTCGATTTAAAGCGACACTGCACAGAAACACTAGAACAGTTTAGATTAATAAAGCGTTCATTCAGAATTTTACTTTCATTAATTTCTCGTTAATAGGTTGATTATTAAATGAGCGAATGAAAGTCATGGCTTCACTTTTTTTTTTAATTTCACGCCGGAGCTCCAGCACCGGAACGTCAGGGATGTCAAAGTGTGACGTCAGTGTGACGTCAGGGATTTCTAAGTATCTTTGTTCTCGTATTTTGGTCGTTTTCGCTCAATAAACATACTGAAACTTGCTAAGTTCAGACTATGGCTCCTTTAGAATGCAATATACGTCGTTTATCTTTGCCGATAAAGAATTAACTACAGTCGATCAGAATGGGAGCGTAATCCTCCCTACCACGTGCCCTGTGACGTCAAATTTCATGACATCGCGATGGCTGGCACGAGAACTTTAATGTAGCCACCCGTTGTTTACTTCTTCTTTTCTCGCATACCAGGCATCTTCTCGTGGTAAGAGTCTTTTCTGGTATCTTAGACGGGTGATTTCCTAAAACAGATCAAGGAGTCTTTTTTTAGCGTCTCTTTAACAATTGCACGTTTGTTGTTGTTGACTATTAAATGATGAACAGTGTCAGAATGGTCAACCTAAGGACCCGCTATGCATTAATTGGAAGGAATGCATGAAATGAACAACATAAAAAAGGAAAAAGATGCAAAGAAGGAAGGTAAAATAGCGGAGAATATAGTATCACTTAATTACAACCGAACCTGTTGTTTCAAGAAGCAGTAAGTCTAACCCACTTCATATATTTCGTAACCCACAAAGATGAGTCAGATTCACTATCAATCAAATGGGGAAACGCTTGTACCATTACCTTCAGGGCGGAGTAGCTGAGACAATGGTATGTGCACTGGCACATATTGTATTTGAAGCTAACTTCACCCGACGTGGTTGCTCAGTGGCTATGGTGTTAGGCTGCTGAGCACGAGGTCGCGGGATTGAATCCCAGCCACGGCGACCGCATTTCGATGGGGGCGAAATGCGAGAACACCCGCGTACTTAGATTTAGGTGCACGTTAAAGAACCCCAGGTGGTCGAAATTTCCGGAGTCCTCCACTACGGCGTGCTCATAAAGTAACTTCGCCTTAGGAGTGAAAATTAGGCGAGTCAGCGAACATCCTATGAGTGGAGCGATAAACGAGGGCGGGGTACAAAGCCATCACTGTATTTGCATTCACACCTATAAGCAAAACAGATGTTCATGCCTCTGTGTCCGCACCTCACCAGCAGTTTAACTTCATTTAGAAAAAAACGATGAGACCAGTCTAGAATGATCTGTTCTTTGTGGGTTTGACTGTGTGCACGCATGATGTCAGATTTTTCGAAATTTAGAGTTTCTAAAATAATCAGCACCGACGTTCAAGCGCCTGAAAAAAGAAAAACAATAAAATTAACAAGGGTTCATTTTTCTCGCTTCCATCCTTCGACTGCCTTAACCTATAACGCACAGCCCGAGCTCTTATACCCATCTGAGCGCAGTATCAATGTCGGGGCAGCGTTCCTGCTTAATACTCGTGGGACGCCGATGCTAAAGGGCCATTAATCTGATTTTATTATAGATAGAGTCACGCTATATATCCACACCATGAAGACCGAAATGTTCGCTGCAGAGTCCGCCCGTAGAAAGTGCACGCCTGAACAGGAGTCGTCCTGGGCTGGCCCCGCGGGCAGTTAGTCCAACGAGTCCATGCGTCGCCCTGCACATCGTGTTCCGTCCACACCCAACGCAGATGTGGCGGCAGCGGTCGGCAAAACGTGAGCATCGCGGGGACGAATCACGTCCCAAAGACGCGTCCCTCGTCCGCGGGGCGGCGTCACGATCGAAGGCCGGCCCGATCGAGGCAGCCAGCGCACGTACTGCTGAACAGGCCTCGGAGCAAGCGCTCGCGTGTATGCGTTGGTGCGTGCTTACGAGAGCTTGCGTATATGTGTGTTTGTGCTGTTGGGTCCGTGGTCGTGACTGGGCGCCTACACGGTCGACGTCAAAGCGAGCGCCGTTATTCCGTGCCGGCCGGATGCCATACGTGCGTATAAGCGTCCCTTTGAGGCTCGCCGTGCGGTTTTGTGTGCGTCGTCCTCGGCTTTGACGATTTGTGACCGGAAAGAATAGAAAAACAAGAGGGAGGAGAATGGAACCAGACTGCATGTCCGCGTGCATAAGTAATTCCTTGTTCGTGTGCGGATGTCGCCTTGAGTCCTTGCTCCTTGTATACCACGGTGGATAAAAGCTATGCCGTGTGCAAGCTGTGTTGCAAGTTCACCTAGTCTCATCCATTAGTATAACTCTCCGTTACGGCTGTTGCGGTTCAAATTGGTTTTAAAATATGACAACCATTCCACTCTGCAAGTGAAGATGTAATGGTAGCAAAAGCTGACGGCAGTCGAAGGTCTGAAACGAAAAGCAAAGCGCCTTCGCTGCCATTCCATCTTCACAGAGTGGAATGGTTGTCATCTTTTTGCGTTGAGAGACTGGCGTCGTTGCTCCTTCCGAGGTGCCCGGGCTCGCGATTGTCGTTTTCGTTCAGCATCGCGGGAACGTTCTTCGTCGGTGGTCGTTTCGCGCCGGCGCCGTTAACATTCTCGTTGCTGTTCCCTCCGGCACTCCTCGTACGCATGTTGTTCTTCGGGTGTACTAAATATGCGTGTCCGCCTGATCGATAACGCAGCTGTTTTTAGCGCTGATACCTCTCCTGCTTACATACTGCGATAACCTTGACGTCACGCTATTGTTCACGGCGAGCGTCCTCATCTATTCCGCATTTTGACATTTGCGCCGCCGCACTATACCCGTATGTGTTTTTTAGATATCGATAAGTCCGTTTCTGTTGCCGGACCCCGAAAAAACTGCGGAAGGTTAATCATATAAAGCTTTCGCTGTAAAAATCTTTCAGAAGTTACCTGAAGATAAAAGATATCTACTTCATATATGACAACATATCGTTTTTTTTTAATATTTACGGCCAGTATTTATTTTTGCCAATGAAATCGATGGTTTGACGACATCTCGTACGGCCGAAACGTTAAACGAAATAGCGAAACACGCCGACCAAAAAAGTACAGGTTACAGAGTTTTGAGACGCTTCGTGAACAAGGCTTCCGTGCGGCGGAAGCCGAAGCGCCTTGAAAGTTTCTAACCCATCTGTCTTTTTTTGGTCAGTGTTATCGCTCTTTCTTTTGTTCAACATGTTTTTGCCAATTCATGCGTACTTTTTTTGCGTTCGTCATATTGTCGCATTCGAGACAGAGAGAAGCTGCAGCAGAAGCAGTTGCAAAGGAAACGGGTGCGTTAGTGTGCCTCGATGTGCGCGCCTAGGGGTGCAGTCACTGTAGCGACGCTTGGCGGAGATGGAGTGAACTTCAAGAATGCAAGATTGAAGCAATGTAGAAGGTTTAGTCGCTCCGTAGGTGCGTGCGGGGTGGCAACGGGGGGCGACGCAACGACGCAAGGTCGGTATCATTTAGAACGACCGAAAGCTGAGCTAGTTGGTAAGGATTCATAATGCAAAAAAGAGGTGAGGCGTGCAGACAGGACACAAGAGTAGAGAATTTCGTTGGTGTAACGTAACGATTACTTTCGCTTAAATCTATTCCTCTTAAATCTATTCTTAAATCTATTGCCCTTCACAGCTCCCGGCCCACCAATCCTAGCTGCTGATGACATAGGAGCGCCGATCGCACCAATAACGAAGCGCAAAAAAGGAAAATAATTGGGATGGGATCGTCGCATCATCGCGGCCTGCAGGTCTCCTTCGAAAAGCGAGTAAAACAATTCGGTTGTCTTCTGTTCAAGAAAACATCACGCGCGCAGCGGTGCGATCAGATTACCATCAGTCTGCGGCCCCTAACTATAACAGCTAAGGTTAGGGCTGATTGATTATATACACGTAACGACTGATTGCAGCGCGCCACGGTGAAATGAGACACTCGGACATAAAGAACGTACGCGATTGATTGGTTTGGCTTTCCTACGATGGCGCGTATGCAGTGCCGTCTGCGTCCTTTCTTTGTGCCCGAGTGTCTCATTTCACGGTGGCGCGCTGCAATTACTCAGCCGAACTGATACGTCCCTTTATATAAGATTATTATATAAAGAACCGCGCGCACGTAAGAAAGCGTGACGAAACGCATCCATCTGCGCTGATAAAACAATTTTTTTTCTTTTAACTGAAAGCAGAGGCATCCATGGTTCGTGCCAGTCTGCGGACTGTTGTGGCAAAGGAAACGCCCGTAGAACAAACAAGGCAGAGAGCGTTCCGAACAGGAAAAAAACTTTTAAAGTACGGCTTGGTGGATGCGGACGTGTTCAACGTATTGGTTGAAACAGGTTAGAAGTTTTGTCAGAAAGATGGTTATGTCGAGTAGAAAAATGAGAAGCAGGTAATTAGAAGTCTGGGGATGCTTAGGCAACGGAGGCACAAATTACTGACACATACCTCTGAAGTGCGCGTCAGAAGAATGCAACTTCCTTACAGCTTCATCTCGGATGCAAGTTCTAGGTTTCAGGCAGGTGAATCCAGTGGCATAACCAGAAAGGAGGGGGGGGGGGGTCAAAGGGGGTGGTGTCACAACGTGTGATAGCACCCACCTGCCCACCATCCCCCTCACCCTCCTTCCTCTGTCAAGTGCTAACCATCTCTTTGCTACACCCCTCCCCCCCCAAAAAAAAGATATATATATAACAGAAAAAAATACTACGACACTGGATTCGACACTCTGGGAATGACTATCTCCATACTGCTGTCGTCCTGACAATTTGATCCGAGTGGATAGCGTTACAAACTAACGGGCTACGATTACGAAATTGCAATATGTGCCGTGAAGAATTTAGTCAAAGGCTCAATTAGCGTAATTTTGTTATAATTAGTCGGTTGCGCATTTTGATTTCTCGTGGATGTAACGTCCGCCTCATCCAGTAAACAAGTTCGAGGATTAAATTTTATGTGCGATAGAACATATTAAAAAATACGTGCAATATAAGAACAACAATAATTTTAAAGGCATAATAAAGAAAATGCGATAGTTTATAGGTCTTACTGGGCAGCGTCATTTCAACCAATACCAAGACACGTTAAGTCCCGACGTCAAAGAAAAAAAAAAGGAAAGAAATTGCTTGCGCATCTATCTCCCTTCGCATCATAAATTCAGCAACGATTTTAGGTCCGAAGTTCAGCAAAACGTGATACACGCCGCACTCGAGTACTAAAAAGAAGCAGCATGCTCGAACGCCGCCGTGGAGATTACGCGTAACGCTGTCATTGTTAAAGCGCCACGCCATCTGTTATCGCTTAGTTTTTTTTTCAAGTGCTAGAGGTCGTCTCTGATACTGCGGCTCTATCTCTCGGTCCTGCTGTTCATCGTAATCGCTGTGAAATACGCAACGCGTATGGGAACGTCGCTGCTACGGACATCTTCTAGTCCACGTGTTTCATACCATCTAGCCACATGGCCTTTTATAACAATTTTTTTGTATATGCTTTTTTTTTACATTCCTGTCCCACTTGGAACCTGGCAGATCCTAGTATAGGTCGACGCTTTCATGCATGTATTGTTGGAAAGAAACAGCACGCCATCGTGCACCATTCGCTTAAATATAAGTATGTTCAGCTGCAGTTCAGCGACAACTTGGAGTGCATAGATACACCAGCATCGGCAAACGCAGGTAGTAGTAAGTCAAAAAGAAGAAAGTGTACGTATCTGTACGCCCTTCGTGCCCGAGATGAGCTACACTGCAGGAGTCGACGCGTCACGTCGGCGGGACGTGATGACATTCGGCACTCTCTGACGATTTTTTTTTTATTGCGATAAAGACTTGCCCTTAAGGCATAATTCTTGATGCGTATATGTGCATTATACGTGTGCTGTGAGGCCTGTGTTGTTTAACCGCCGCCATATATTGTATAGTAAATGCGCGCTGCGCTGCTGACCTCGAAGTTACGGCGTCGGTTGCAGCCGCATTTCTATGGCGGAGAAATGCAAAAGCGCTCTCGTACTTGAATTCAGGTGCCCCGCGTGTTCAAAATTAATCCGAAGCCCCCTTACCCCCCTCCCCACAATATGGCGTGCCTCATAATCAGATGGTGGTTTTGCCACCTAACAGCCCAGAATTTGATTTGTTATCAATCTGTTTAAGCACACGAATGCAGGCGCAAATCAACCAAGAGCCAATTCTTACGAATCCAACTACATGTTTCCCTGAGTTCATGCTCTGGAACTATACAGTACGTAAAGCGCTGCCTAAGAGATGGCAAATTCGCGAAACTTAAAAAGAAAGCTAACTTAAGGCTTAGAACTCATATAGAGCCCTTAGAAAACCATGGGGACCCGTCAGGAACTCTCTGCTATCATTTCGGGCAATTGGTTGTTCGGTAGTATTCCTGTTCTAGAACTTTCACTTTTGCAGACGACGGGCAATGTGCGTGCCGTCAGAATGTTTTGAACGCCGCTGCGTATTCGAATTGCGGAAATTTCGCTGTTTCTTTTGCCCTCGAAGCTGTAAATGGCTTTATGTTGGAGCCAAATTTCAGATAGAAGCCGCGAAAGGTGAGCGAAAGTGACAGGTGTGACCTACTTCCTTGCACCGCGAACGCATACAGTATCCTTCCGCAACGATCCGTGAAAAGGAGGTCCTTTATTCAGGCTATAAATTACTAAAAAGGGTCTGCTTTAGCGACCGATCTGGATGTTGCAGTTGATGCATGGAAAGTGTATTGATTTCACCTCCAAGGTCATAGTGTTATGTAGAAATTTCAACCATTGCACGGCATTGCTTCCAATAGCACGCGTCGATACAGTATCCTTCCGCAGTGAAATTAGCTATCATCTCTTAAGGCCGACAGCGTCATCTGCTTTCTTTTTCACAAAGCCGGACATTCGCCACAGCTGCGTTAATCTTCATGTTTAATAACTTCCCTGGGGTCCGAAATTTCAAAATCACGCAACGGTGCTCCGACCATTATATGCATATAACATGTTGCGTGACATGCTTTCGAGAGGGGAAAAAAATCGATGAAGCAGTGGAATTCCGGTGCAAACTTTTGGTGTACCTCTTATAGACAGAGGGCTGATTCGTCTGTTAGCTCTCAAAATTTGGCCACGGGAGATAGCGGCAGTTTCGAGTATTTGTTCTAGAGGGGCGCGGTTGAGCAACTATGATACGTTAGTCGGCAAATTAGCGGTCACTTGCACTCACCTTGACGACCATGGCGCCTCTTTGGGTCAAAAAAATAAAACCACGGGTTACACGGACTTGCTTTTGGATGAAAGCGAAAGAAACGCCGCTGCTGCCGTCTCCGTTTGTCTGAGCGCCCCGCGATAACGCAACCTCACCGAAGCCAAGGCAGAGACTGAAGAGCAGACGACGCGAACGAAGCGAAACAAAACGATGGGCGACACCGGTTTTGGGCTGGACGGACGGCGCGGGCGAGACCGCATGGAGAGAGGTCTTTTCCCTCGCCCAGGCGTGACCGCCTCATTGGCGCGACGCCAACGTGACGTCACGGCTACGCCTACGTTTTAATTGGGCGTGCGGGGGCAGCGTCCACTTTTCGTGCCGCTTGGATCTCGGTCCCCGTGTGGTGCCCGTTTCAATGTATGACCAGTAAGCCTTGCGCAAGTTAGAGCTACAGACTTTAGAGGCCGATTTCACACGGCTGATTGCAGCGTGTGGGAACCGAACATGATTGGTTGTCTTACTTATTTATCTATTTCAGTTTGTATTACAGTACTGGAAATCCTCGACTGAGGGTCCCAGCAGGGAAGGCAAAACAAACTACCGAAGACCAAATAAAACATAAACCAAAGCTACGAACGACTATCGGCACATCAGTATGACATAGCACATTCACGTAAGTACGCATCCCTAGCATAGACTGAGCAACTAAGTTCAGTCCTGATTAACCTCCCTGCCTTTCATTTCTTCTCTCTATATTTTTCTCTTTGCAGGAATGTTGAAATATCTTTAACCACAACAACAGCGTTTGGAAGTTCGTTCGACACTTTAATCAGGCCTGTTGGAAGAATGAGTTAAGTATACGATATGTGTCGCTGTGCGCCCTGTACGGCAGAATAACAGAATCGGCGTTGGCTTGTGGGTTTCTTTCATCTAAAGCTTGTAGGTACGCATTTGTGCTCATCAGAATTAATTTAGTATTGAATTAGTGGTTGGCCTTTTTTTATTAGGTGAAGAGAAACTAGAAGACCGACCGCTTTATGGCCTGCTCTGTCTAAAGTAATTAGCCAAGCGGTCAATTGCAAGAAGTTTTGACTTTCGGCCAACAGGTTTACCAGTTCGGCTTTTGCTGGGCTGGCTCCTTACGCAGCATCGCTCGGTCCTTGTGAAAGCACCCTTCACTTGTTCAGCAGCTCGTGAAAGAGGTCTACGAAGTGCGAGCTTTCCATCAGATTGGCGCCGATATAGAGTGTATGAGAGTAAACAGAGTATGAGGCCAGATATAAAATGCTGATGAGTGCGCAAGATGAAACGTATCGGAAGATTAGATATACGTTTTGCACCGTGGCCTTGTCAGCGACTTCAGAGGCCCCTCGTACCTAGAGATGTGACCAATAAACTACTCACTTCGGTTTAGAACAGCGTAGTGCAGTGATAAGTATACTTGTTCTGCGCGAATCAGGTGCCGGATTTACAATGACGTCTGTAGAAGTTAGAAGTACTCGAGATTAGAGTATACAGCGACTGATCGATGTAGGGTCGCCAACTGCGAGCATCGCATGCGTGTGATCGGCTTAATAAATTTCTACATTGACAGGTTGACGGTAGTGTGCATGTATAGGCGAAGTGAAAACACATTCCTCGAGATAAGATCACGGGTATGAGAACAATTCAATGGAAGTCTGTCACATTTGTTATCGCGTCGATAAGCCTGATTGGTCAACGATGATAGCCGTTGAACACTGACATATCTCTTCTTTTCTTTCTGTCCTAATATTCCTCCTGCGCTCTAAATGAAGCATTACTGCGTTATTTCAAATCAGTCCCGCACGCAAGCTCCGAATATCAAGAGCAAGGGCTTTACTAACAAACTTGCGAGTAGATCAGACATGACGAAGCACTGACTACTTTCATTTGTTTTCCGTCTTTGGGTTGGAGGGGACCATTTGCAATAGTATTCTGCGCATGCGCGAGACAGGGGTCGCCAATGGAAGGCGTTATTTTAGACGGCGCGTCATTGTCTTATAATAAACGGAAAGGATCGCCATAGATTGGCGCGAGAGAGATTTTCTTCCTTTCTTTTTTTTTTTTTACTTGGAGACAGCAAAACCGACTGACCAGTGTTGAAGATATATAGGCCACGTTATCTAATGACACGCAACTGACTCAGCCCAACTCAGCTCGTCGAGTAGCGACCAAATATTACCGCTAGTGATAGAGGCTATGTGCCTCGTTTTCCAACCGAATTTTGTAGTTCTGCCGCTGCGCGAAAGAGGGCGCACACAATTTTTCAGGTCGTCCGTTGGCAATGTGCCCAATTAAACCTGACTAGCATCACACTCACAGTGCTAGCGCATAAAAAGAAGAGAGAGAAAGTAGGCATAGGCGCAGTGACGTAGCGTCTCGTCGCGGTTTTGCGTACCAGTACGAATGCATTCGGGGTGACGTAGCGTCATGTCGCTGGCTTTGCGCTTCAGTGGCGCAGTATGGAGCTCGGAGCTCCACATGACATGGTGTATATTATGAACCATATCACCGGCTTCTCACTTCACTCACACACACTTTTTCCCACTTTGACACTCACAGTGCTAGCGCATAAAAAAAAGAGAAAGTTATAGGTATAGGCGCAGTGACTGCGTCTCGTCGTGGTTTTTCGTACCAGAACGAATGCAGTCGGGGTGACGTAGCGACACGTCGCCCGCTTTGCTCTGCAGTGGCGCAGTATAGAACTCGGAGCGGCACCCAACATGGAGCCTCGCAAGCGACCACCCCATACCGAAGATGTTATGGAACGAAAGCGTTGTCGTGCTGCAGCTAAACGTCCTTAATACGCGGCAAAGAAGGAACGGCAGAACCACCACCCCCGGAAGAAACGTCCCAGGAACGAAAACGGCATTGTACCTTTGCATCTTCATAGTATTCAGAAATGCTTCGCGTCGGCAAGATGGTTTCCGCCATTATTTTGGACAAAACAAATTTCATCATGCATAACATTCAAAGCGAATGGTTCTTATCTTAAATCTTCGGAGACTATTAAATATTAAAAGTTCAGAGCAATATCAGAGCTCAAACCTGAAAGTGATGTAATTTTACTGGCGTGGCTCCTTACGGGCAGCGTAGTGGAGCTTGTGCGATGACATTAAAATGGTGTGTTAAGGATTTTCAGCGTACCAGCCTATATCCGACCCACGTATAGTTACAGCACACCGTCTAAAAAGTTCAAGCGCAACTGTAAACCTTGCTACCGTCGGTCAGTGCCTCGCCTTTTGGGCGAAACTGCCTTTTTTTTCTTTTTTAACAATGCCAATCTAGACGTCATGTCACCGCTATGCTTTCGTTATCCATCAGTAGCGAACACTTGAGCAACACCTGTTCAGGCACAAGTGCCCTCCAATCGGACATGTTAGCATATAGGACACGAGGGAAGCTCAACGAGTTTTATCAACTTGCCTACAAGGCTAGATATATATGTGTTGACGAAATTTGCAGAAGAACCAGAGAAATCACGAAGGCTTTAAATACAACGTAAGTTAACGTCGGCTGCAACAGTTGGCTTTATTGGAAACATTTGAGGGAATTGACAGGTTGCCAAATTCTGTGGCTGCACAGTGACTCGAGAAACAAGCAACCCTTTCCGGCTGTGTGTATGCAAGAAGCATCGAGTTTGGCGCGCGCGCTACATTCGCCCGATGCTATGAACCGAGTACATGTGCGGATAGCCTGTGCGCAAGTATCTCATGCATTCCATTCCGAACGCGATATGCCTGATCGCAGTATTAGCTTGCTCGTTGTAAACTTGCAAGATCTCGCGTTGCACCTCGAAAGCCCCGCTCAGCGCGTACGACACAGAGGAGCAGCGTGAATGTCCCGCTATACGTATATATTCTGCAGACTCGCCGGAAGCTGCATGTATCACATTTGGAGGATATGTGCCGAGGAGGTTAATTAATATGCGTAGTGGTGTGGAAGATACGGGTTTCACTGGGCTGTGGCAGAGGTCTACACGGATGTGTAGTTCTGTGACTTAAGATGGCCCATCGCACACTAGATGTATTTTCGCGTAAGTATAAGCTGAGAAGAAACATTTGAACGCGTAGCTAGATGTTAAGCGTTTCCTTCTAATGGATGTTACACATAGCGCAAATGATACTTTTCATTAAGGTCATGAATATAGACCCTCACGAAAGTGACTAATTATTCATTCTCCAGTAGATTCCGGTTACAAATTTTGCGAGGAGGCTGTGAACGTACTCACACAAAAAAAGACCAATAGTCACAATCAGACAACTTACCAGGAAGTACGAAAATGTCATGGACTTCTTCAATTGCCTCCGCTTACGGGCAGCAAGCGGTTCACTCCGCTGCTTGGAAAGACTGAGACGCATGTTCGAACTGCGCGACACTTCACTGAAAAAGTCATGGACACCCACCTCGAAGATGAGGACTTGCTCATGTCTTTCGACGTAGGTTCTTTATTTACAAGAGTGCCAGTTGAACTTGTCGGGTCATTTTGCGAGCTGTTGCTGAGGAACGACCCGACGTTGGAGGAACGTACCCTGTTGACATGACGGAGCTCTGCAGCCATCTACGCTTCTGCGTGAAAAATACATATTTTACATACAACTGTACCTTCTACCACGGCCGCTGGATAAAAGAGAGACAGATTTATTTTTAATCCGGCTGCCGTGCTTATACAAACACGCACGAAGCGGTGTTGGGTCCTTCCTTTGCATCTGCATGCAGCGAACCTGACGATGGAGACTGTATTGAATCAAGGGCGCTGAGTTCCTTTGAACATCGGCCTAAAGCTTTCTCGAGCTACGCGGACGGCTGCATTTGCGGTCTGAAGGGCGACGTTCAGCGGTTTCTTGCGCTTGGTAACAGAATGCATGAGCCTTCCACATATTTTCACCGCGCGCTATGCCTCTATTATTATTATTATTATTATTATTATTATTATTATTATTATTATTATTATTATTGTTGTTGTTGTTGTTGTTGTTGTTGTTGTTGTTGTTGTTGTTGTTGTTGTTGTTGTTGTTGTTGTTGTTGTTGTTGTTGTTGTTGTTGTTGTTGTTGTTGTTGTTGTTTTCACAATAGCAATTATATGGACACTACAGGCGAATTTCCGCCGCCGCCATCATAGATAACATGTGGCCGCGCGCCATGCGCTGTAGGTGCACGTGCATGCGAGCGAAAGCTTGCGGGGGTGTTCTGTGCGCATCGTGAATGCACGGCCGGACTTTTCCTTCAAGAGGGAAGCGAGCCTTCCTTACTTTTATCGCTTTCTGTTTCACCGACCCCCCGCGGACTCCGAGTTGTGCGCGAGAGAAAGGACCCGCTCCCTCCGTTCGGTTCCTGGAAGTGACCCAGTGACGACGCTTCGAGGTGTCGGGTGATGTTTTCGGGCCTGGTCGACGACGACGGGGATGGAAACCGCGGTTGGAAAAACGCGGGATGGGCAGACTCGCCCCAGCGGCCCTAGAGACAAGACCACTTTCTTACGGGCTGAAAACTGAACATGTTGTGTATTTTTACCTTCCTTTTTTGACCTTCTTAGTGTAATTAAAGTTTGTTATAAATGTTTAACTGCGTTCGACCCGTTATCTAGCTGGACAGCGGACGCTTTGATCCCGTCAAGTGCGATCCACGAGGCCAGTATAGTAAAAAAGTGAAGTCGACTGCCATCGGCCGTCAACTCAACATCCGCCGCAGTGGAATACGTCGCACGGCAAGACCTCCTGTTTGACCATGACATCCGCCTACTGCAAGGACACGGCATCGCCTAGAAGTTGAGCAGCTGACGGCACACAGGGCAATGACAAGGTGGGCTCGTTTCAAATTTCATCGCGAACTTTAGCAGGCTTCACCACATACGTCCGCTTTGAGTGAAGTACGTCGTGAAGCACGCACGCCAAAATAGGTCAGGACAGGCTGACGTCTGAAACGTCTCAAGTGATGACAGCAGAGCACGAAGCTTCTGTGGCATATATTCGATCACAAAGAGCAACTACGTTTTTCATGGAAGTTAGAGAAACGTATGAAACGAGCCGCGAAGGGCACTGCCGGAGAATAAACGCTGCCTGGAAGAACGTGGAGACCGCCATTACCAAAGATTCATGTGCGAAACGGGAAGACATTAACAGTGCCGCAACGCAGCTTCGTGCAAGCTATGAGTGCTATACGAGCACGTCGCCGCCAGACACGCTACCTTCCTCGCCAAAACGAGCACGTCTGAAACCCAGCAGGAATAAGAGCTTCAGAAAGTGATCGACGCAGATCGTTATGTGACTGTAAGCGACAAGTTACGCGAGGCTACAGAACGAGAACGCGACCGCTTACAAGAGACTACAAGAGACAATGTCGCAGCGCTCTCTATCGGCCCACTCCAGCGTTTCTTCGGGGTCACGACGATCGGGCTCGTCAACAATCAGCTTAGCCGCCGTGCAAGCACGCGCGCAAGCTGAAGCCGTCCGGGCCAGAGCAGAGTTTGGTCGCAGAGAGGCCGCGATGCGTATTGAGAAGCTAAGGATTGAGACTGAATTTGATGTTTTGCAGCATGAAAAAGAAGCGGCAGCTGCAAACGCAGAGACGAATGCGCTCGAGGCAGCCGTGGAGCAGGATGGCGGGGAGCGCATGCACACGCTCCCTTCTGTGGACCGAACGCAGCAGACTATGGAGCTATATAGATGAACAGCAAGCCCTGTGCAACGCTGCGCTTGTGTTTACCGAGGTGGCTGTTACCAACTGTAGCGGCGACGTATACAATGCTCGCACGTCGCCGGTGGCTAACACAGCTGCGAATAATTCGATGTGTCTGCGAGTTCATGAACGGCCACCAAACTACCATGCTGCCCCTAACTACCCAAGTTATACGCATGCTGGAGCTACGAGTCGTCCTATAGACTTACGAGTATACGAGTCGTCCTATGGACTTACGAGTATACTCGTAAGTCTATAGGACGACTCGTAGCTCCAGCATGCGTATAATTTGGGTAGTTAGGGGCAGCATGGTCCGCAGCCGCTTATGTACGCCCCGGCACACAAGAGTTCAAGCTCAGAGCTAGCCAGTGTCCTTAAATTCCTGTGCGCAAGGACCCTATTTCGAGTGGTCTTATCAAGTTCGATGATCGACCTGAGAAACTTGCGCGCTTGGAAGTCATCATTCAAAGGTGCCGTCAGAGATCTAGGTCTTTCTACCCAGGAGGATTTCGACCTTCCCACAAAATTGCTTGGCTCTGAATCATCACATCAGGCTCGGAGGTTGAAATCAGTGCACGTCAATGACTTTTCAACGGCCTTGAACGTCGTGTGGAAGCGGCTAGACGACGTCTTCGGGCGCCTTGAGGCAATTGAGGATGCATTACTGAAGCGGCTGGAAGACTTCCCGAAGATATCTTACCGGGAAAATACCAGACTCCAATAAACTTGGCGACCTCCCGCTAGAACTCGAGGCTGCGAAAACTTACCCGTATCTTGACGGTCTTGGCTATTTGGATACCGCAAGAGGGGTGAACAAACTTATCTGAAAGTTGCCATCTGGACTTCAAGAATATTGGATGTCGGCGGGGTCGAAATACAAGACAGATCACGACACTGCATTTCCCCCATTTCCTTTCTCCTGCAAATTTGTTAGAGATCAGGCCAGCATGGGGGAGGAACGACCCGAGTTTCATCTTGCACCCACAAAATGCCTCGTGTGCACAAAATGTGCGTTCACAGGGCTTCCACCGTAATGTGAATTTGCATTGGATGGTCCCGAGTAATCGAAATAGTTGCCTCTGTTGACGTGCATCTGGGCAAACCAAGGCAAACTCTGAGTGCTTGAGCTTGTGCTGCCTGCATAACACGAATATTTGTCTTGTAGGTGTGGTTCAGTACAAGTAGATTATATCTTACAAAACCAAGAAAAAGGGCTCTGCAGACATTGCGTCTACTGACATCCCCCAGGTCTTTCCTGTCAAGTATTTAAACAACTGGGAAGTTACTGTCAGGCGCCGTTTCATGTAGGCCAAGTGCGGGCTCCAACAGAGGCCTCGGTCAATAATTACGCCAAGAAATCTGTGGGTCCTGTCATAAGAAATGGTCCGCCCATTGATTAAGATGACATAAGGCGCCATTGGTTCGCGAGTGAGTGCCACTAGTGCGCATTTTTCTGATGATATGCTGAGATCTTGTCTACAGAAGTAGCTCGCAGTCAAACTTGCTGCTCTTTGAAGCCGCGCACGTATCTGAGGACGTGTAACTGCCGAAGTTCAGACACAGATGTCGTCTGCGTATATTAGATCTTGATGGCAGTTGGCAAGTACTCAGTAAGTCCAACAAGAGCGCGGTTGAATAGCGTCGGGCTGAGAGCACCTCCTTGAGGAACGCCCCTGCTGGTATAACGTCGCGTAGTTGGGCCATCGTCAGTTAACATAAAGAACGATCGTGCAGATAGGTAACTTGCAATCCACAAAAAGACTCGACCACCTAGGCCAACCATCGCAAGAGCGTCGAGAATGGTCTCGTGTAATACGTTACGGTATGCGCCTTTCGCATCTAAGAATAAAGCTGCAGATAACCGCTTACGGGACTTTTCGTGCTGAACATATGAAACGAGATCAACTACATTGTCGATGGAAGAGCGGTCACGTCGGAAACTAGCCATAGAATTCGGATAAATCTTGTAGTGTTCAAGGTATCATTCCAGGCGGCCAAGGATCGTCCGTTCCATTAACTTTCCTACACAGCTGGCCAGCGCTATTGGGCGGTAACAGGTGAGCTCTAGTGGGAATTTGCCCTGCTTCAGGAGTGGCATACCAGGCGGCTTAGTTTCCATTCGTCAGGAACATTTCCCTCCTGCCATGAGGAGTTCTAAAGACTCAACAATTCTGTACCTACGGATTCTCCGAGGTAGCACAAGGCTCAGTATGATATACCATCTGGACCCGGAGATGAAGAGCGCCTGCAGAGAGCTATAGTGCCGCCTCGAGCTCCTCCATTGTAGAAGGAAGGTCCATGCGGCAATCCCGGGAATGGGGGACGTCGCCTCGGGCTGGAGGATCTGGACGAGTCGCTTGGTCTGCGATCCGCGCACAAAAATCTTCTGCGACATCGATGTCTTGCCGCCCTTGGAAAAGCGCAGCGCCTTGAATGGTAAACGCTGTTTCGGAAGGCAACGCAGACCTTGCACCGTTTTCCAAATGTGAGACAGTGGCTTGCGGGGGTCTAGTGTCTGGCAAAACGTTGTCCAACGTTCCGACGCTAACCTATCCATACGACGCTGAATCTTCTTTTGCATCCTCCTGGCTGCCCTAAAGTCATGGATTGATTTTGTACGTCGAGATCGACGTTCCGCCCTGCGACGAAGGGCTCGAAGTCGCTCTAACTCCATTTCGAAGTCGTTTCGCGTGGAAGAGATCGTCATCATGCGAGTGGCGTTTTGCATCGTATATTTAATTGTTTGCTCTAAGCCAGAGGGTAGGTCCTCGCGGCAGGCATCTTCCATATCAGATTTGAAGTTGGACCATTGAATTGCCCGAATGGTATTCCGTGGACCAGATCTAGACGACAAGCCTTTGATGTTTAGATAGGTGAGAATGTGATCAATCCCATGTGTCTCAATATCTGGAAACCACTTCACACATCTGGCGAGAGAGTTGGAGACGAAAGCAAGGTCGAAGCAGCTGCCGTATGTCACGCCTCGAAGAAAGGTGGGGCTACCATCGTTCAGGAGAGTAAGGCCGTAGTTGTAAGCGATGCTTGCTAATCTTCGTCCACTTGCATTTGTCCTTGTATTCCACATGCTGGATGGTGTGCATTGAAATCTCCTATGATGACCCATGGGGCGGGACAAACACTAAATATATCCGCTAATCTTTTAGTATCGAAATTGCTGGAAGGCAATATAACGGCCTAGAGAGTAAACAAGAGTTTGTTCTTTTTAACTGTGATGCATATATATTGATTGTTGTCGTGGGGCGCAATTGGTTGCAAAACATAGGTAAGTTCACGACGAACAAAAACGATAATTTTGCTGCATGCACCACTTGTTGAAGAGATGATAACTTCGTACCCTGACAGTCTGATTGCTTTCGACAAGTTGGGCTCACAAATGACGATGAGTCATTTGTGAGCCATTTGGTGTACACAAAGTGACGAAAATCTGAAAGACGTGATTTGAGCCCTCTGGCGTTCCAGTGGATGACGGACGCCGCCTTGACTTCTTTTCGGAAGAATGGGGTATGGGTAGCCATCTTTCTAGTTGAGGGATTCAAGCACTGGGCTTAAGGCGTCCAGCACTTTAAGTGCGCTTCGAGCAGACGCTGTCCACATGTCCACTAATATCGTTCGGATGGCTTCCATGAGCGAACGTAGCATCGAGATGACTTGACGATCTCTTTTAGGTGAATCATCCATGGCCGGAGAAGGCCCCGGTGGGGCTACGACCTTCTGAGGTTCCTTAGCAAGGAAGCGGCTCGGTAGCGTAGGCCATTCCTCTAAAGAAAGAGTCTTATCTGCTCCCTTCGTGGAAGTGGTAGGCCCTTTCGCGGCGCGACTAAGTGGTGCCGCAGTGGAGTGGGTACTATCACTTCGCGCATGCGCCTTCTTTGAAGACGTACGATGGTGCCGACGCCGACGCCGGACTACTTCGGCTGCCTCCCTGCGGGCCGAATCGTCTCTGGCCATTTGCTTCAGAACCGCGCGCTCCCTCTTGATGCGGGGACAGTCTTTCGACGAGGCCGCGTGAGGGCCGCTACAGTTGGCGCACTTCAGCACTGTGGCACCGCAGTTCTCTCCTGCATGAGGTGCAGCACCACGGGGACACAGTAGCGAGTTGGTACACACGCCCTTGACGCGTCCTAGCCTGAAACACTGATGGCATTGAAGTGGCTTCTGGATGAATGGTCGAACCGGATGTCGATAATGTCCGACTTTAACGTGGGATGGTATACAACCCCCTTGAAAATTATTTTTACGCAGCGCGTATTCCCAAGGCGGGGCACTTGCGTAATGATCATGCCCTCGTTTGCCGGCTTGATGAGGCTAGGTAGGTAATCATTGGGAATGGAAATGTCAATGTCGTAAATTACCCCGGCTATGGATGTATCGTCGATCGAGATAAAGGGGCGCATTTTGATTCCGCCTAGCTCCGTGATTTCTTGAAATTTTCCAAGCGCACTGGCGTTGTACACGTCTATGGCGAGTATATTCTTGCGTGGATTTATTCCGATGTCTTTCATTTGATCCGCCACCGCACATTCTAGAAAAATGGATATAGGGCTTGCCTGTTCAGCAATCGTCGGTTGCTTGATGGTTCTTCCGGCATAAAGAGGATGACGTGTGGCCAGCGCGCAGGCTTTGACTTCATTGTCGTTGTACTCCCAGGAGTTGACGGAGCTGTGTTGAGGATCTTTCTCTTCACCCTCTTACACAGGACGGGTATGAAGCCGTCGTCGGATGAGTCGCCTTCCGACATAGAGTACAGCTCGGTGTCTTCGGTGTCGCTGGGGGAGCCAACTCGCTTCCTTGTGGTTGACGGCCGTGATGACTTTTGGCTAGGCGGGCATCTGGCATGCTCCGCGTCCATGGCCGCAAGACGGGGAGGCGAGGCACCTAGAAATGTGAAGATTGCACCGAAATTCACAGAGCAGAGAAACAAGTGTTCTGCCAAGAAGACCACTTCGTCTTCTCCCACAATTCAGCTTACCCGCCGTGGTTGCTCAGTGGCTATGGTGTTGGGCTACTGAGCACGAGGTCGCGGGATCGAATCCCGGCCACGGCGGCCGCATTTCGATGGGGGCGAAATGCGAAAACACCCGTGTGCTTAGGTTTAGGCGCACGTTAAAGAACCCCAGGTGGTCGAAATTTCCGGAGTCCCCCACTACGGCGTGCCTCATAATCAGAAAGTGGTTTTGGCACGTAAAACCCCATAAATCATCATCATCACAATTCAGCTTGGAGGCAAGTTTTAGATTAGGGGACGCAAGCCGCTTGCGTACGCAAGAACTAGGGGCGACAGCACTGCGCATGCGCAGTGCTGTCGCCCCTAGTTCTTGCGTACGCAAGCGGCTTGCGTCCCCTAATCTAAAACTCGTAGGGGCCCGCAAGCGCTTGGGACCACGACACTGCGCATGCGCAGTACCGTGGCCGCAAGCGCTAGCGGGCCCTAACTCTTGCGTCCAGCTTATCTAAATCTATCTAATCAGTGCTGGATTCGAAGGCCAGCTGACCGGAGGTAGCTGATGGTTTCGCGTGCACTGTGTTCTCGTGCGTCTAGATAGCGTTGAACCGAGGGGCAGCACGAAGGGGGGGGGGGGGAGGAATACACTCGCAGCTGCTGTCACTCTTCATCACTCCAGCGTCCTGACAGTAAGTGTCCGCGGTCGTTGAGTGACGTGTTCGTCATTGCCTGTGAGCGCGGGACAACCTGCGAATGTACACAGCTGTTTAATGCAAACGATAAAACATTATTTCGTATAGCTGTCTAATAGTTTGCTATCGATATCAATGCTTAGCCTGTCCAGCGAAACTGTTACTTATTATTATTATTTCTATTGACATCTCCTTCGAAACGGGGTGGCGACAAGTAGCTAGTCACCTAACTTGCTTGAGCTAATTAGGAATTATATGGCCTGTCATATATTTACGGAAGCGAATATCTTCGGAGCCTGGCCTCACAGTTCATTAGCCCAGAAAGCAGTTCGAGCGCTTTTTCGCTATCTGATGGCCACAGACTTGAGTGCCCAACTATAGACATCCTACACCTAAGTTCTCTCTCTCTCTTTCACTCCCCATTCCCCTCCCCACGTGTAGGGTAGCAAACTGTACTCAGTCTGGTTAACCTCCCTGCCTTTCCGTCTTCCCTTCTCTCTCTCTCTGTCTCTCTCTAGGAATTATATAAATACATAGCAGACTAGCATGTTTCTCTCTTCATTAAGACCTCTGTCTACATTGTACAGTTACCAGATATACCTGCAACGACTCCGGTTCTATCAGTCTCTGACTTGCTTTTTTTGCCCCCAGTATACTCTAAACGTATCTTGCTTATCCCAGCTGCTAGGCACTTAGTGCTTCCATCGGCTTTGCACCCCCCGCGCTACTGGCAGGTGGACGTTGCCTGCGGGTCTTGCACAGCTGGGTGAATATCCCGAGTCGTTTCCATACTTTTGAAGAGCGAACGAGTATAGCGTCAGAATTCCACCTAGCAGTCTTCTGTAGGAAACTCTGCGCTTGACGCCACAGCCCCCTCGCAATCTCCGTTTCGCATGCGCGTGTGTGCATACGTACACGAGTGCACGCGTCTGTACCACGTCGGGTGTCCCCACGCGTTCTCTCCGTACAAGGAAAGCTCCCTCGGTCCGGCCTGAGTCAACGCGCCCCTCGAAGCGGCAGCTGAGAGACCTTGAACTTAGCGCCGCTTTCCACCTGTACCGAAACGTCGCACTCTTCGTTGAAACGGCGTTCGCGTCGGCTTTAAGCGGCTGGACAGTCAGCAATATAGGCGAGCAGGGACGGGTGGGCTGCTGTAGACGTTGGCACCGCTTGTTCTCGCAGTGAGACGCCTACGTTAGTATGCCGCATTTTCCACGATACAGTCACCCCTCTTTCGGCAGCCTCGTTTCTAGGTGTTTTGGCACCCCATGCGCGCAGTATATACGTATAGTGCCTAGAATATACAGTATATTCTAGGCACTATAATACAGGCGAGTTATTGCGCCACGTACTCTTCCAATCTGGTGCCATTTTCGGTGTGTCAAGTTGAAAATTTTACAGGTCACTTTGTAAGGTATTATCAATTTTAATGAAGAAGAAAAGAAGATTAGCACATACGTTTCTGGGTTTTCCCGTGAGCAATTAACCATAAAAAACAAAGCAGTGAAAAATTCAAAGCAGCATCATACTATTCGTATCAAACGTTGATCAAGGTTGCCTTTTCCCCACTATAGTTGAAGGTGCCGGTCAACAGGTACTTTTAGAAAGGACGCGCATGCCTATAGTTTCTTTTAAACAAAGTTATTCCTTTTTTTAAATAAATTGATAGCTGGCTGACTTACGCGTGCCCTCTTGACTTCACGTGCCCACCTCAACCATCTCTCTGATCTTCGTGCTGGAAAAGCACCGAAGCGTCATTTCTATGGAAGTGTGTGCATAGTAATTTTTGAGACTGAGTCGAATGCGGATTGAATAGCGCCAGAAGCAAATCGAATCGAACATGAAACATTTTCTAATAACGTTCGAATAAAGAAGAGACATTATCACAGTTAGCGTAAAACGATGTTCACATTATACGATTCATAATGTTAGCAAGTTTTTGTCCTCACATTACATGTTATGAAGTGATGCTACGCTATGACGCACAAATGGAGCATTGGAGACACGTGAGAAGTTTGTTAGTATCCACAGGCTTCTTAAGAGAGTGCGATTGATTGTTGCGTTGCCGGTCAAGTCTTTCTTCCTGAGCCATGCAGCTTGTTCCACTACGCAAGTTGTCATGGTTTATGCCTATATTATATACATGTCTGCGGGGATTACACTTGTCGTACTTCTGCTACAACTGCACGTTTGATTGCTCAAAGCTGGCGTCTTTTCGTATTTACAAATGGTGACTATTGGATTCAGGTTCCGAATTGAATAGGACGCTATTTGATTCGTTATTCCAACGTTTCCAATACTGGAACATGCCAAATCACTTTTTGCTGGCTAATGTGATGCGTAGCTTTCTTTGCTTTGCACGGAGTTGGTGAGATAGTATAAAGGTTTGTCCCACTCCGAATTTCTGAAGGCAAGCAAGCAAGCCAGCAAACAAACGAAAAGAATACGCTTTGTTGCTTGCGTCCGTGGAAAGGTCGCGCATCGTGAAAATCGTCATTCCAATTGAGGGCTTAAGACTTTGCAGTGTCTTATAGCTCTAATTTTGAGCATGGAATTTCAAAGTTCAGGGAACCGAACAGACAAAGAGAGAGAGAGAGAGAGAGAGAGAGAGAGAGAGAGAGAGAGAAGGGTAAGCGAAAGGCAGGGAGGTTACCAGGACTGATCCCAGTTAGCTGTGCCCTGCATGGGAGTGAAGGGGAGGAAAAAAAAGAAGAGAAAGTCCAGCGTTGATGTCACCGATGCTGTGAAAATTATCTGCACTGTATCGGAGACGGCTGCGCCATTCGGGGTCCACCAGAAATCGAGGCAGCGTTTTCGTGGCCTTCTGAAGCTGTGGTACGCGAGACCATGCATCGCCCGAAGATCTAGTCCGACGCGAAAGGTCGTCCGGCTAGCTGGTTTAGAGCACTGCCGATGGCAATCCTTTCACCGACGGTGTCCTTCCAGTTTCTTCGCCACCGCAGGCATATCGCATTTCCGGGCACGCGTACAGTCCGGAAAATATGGCGGAAATAACGTACCAATTCAATTTTTCCAATTATATATTCCTTTTTTGCGATTCGTCAGTGGTCCAAGCAACGATTGCAACTATCGGTCAGTCGTGAGGGGTGGATGTCGAGAAAGCAACAGAATCGAGCGAAACGAATCGCTGCATCACACTGGCGTGTGTATTTAGGAAAACACGGTACCACGCGCTGCCCTTCCGTGCAGTGCCGCCCATGTATACGTGCGCGTGTGTGTCGCAACAGCGCGGAGGTGCCGTATATTGCATTCGTGAACGTGGCTGTTCTTTTTACGTTGAGAGAGAGAGAGAGAGAGTTAAGGACTGGTAAAGTTAAGAACTAGTCTGTGTAGGGCACCGCGAGCTTCCCCCCTCGCACGAAAGCTGTCACGTTCGTTCTTCTTTGCCCCGCGCGTTGTCTTCAAACTATACGCGCGAAGCCGGTCACGTGGGATGGAATTCGAGTGAGGCGGACAGCGAATCGGCCACAAGTTACAAGAGCAACGTGTTTACTGCCTATTTCATTTGTAGACCGTGGAGGAAGGTAAGAACGAGGGAGAGGCCTAATCCGGTACAATTGAAGCCAGATAGAATCAGTCCAACACTTCATGTTACGGTAAGCTTCCTATGCCGCGCTGCACGGGGTGATGATTTTTAAATTTTCCAATATCTTTAAATGCGCTTTTGGCAGGTAGCATAATTCCGTTCCTTGAGCTAGAATATGGAAAGAGGCGGACATTACTTACACGATAAATCAAAACACGTATAAACTCATTGAAGAAAAATTAACTTCCTAATTAATGAATTTGCAAGGCGTACCCACTAGTGACAAATTTTGAGAATTACATGGGTTTCGAAGTACGCGCCGTCAAAGCGGCGGTAAAGGCGCACTGTTATTCCATTTACTCGTTCAAGCGAAGCTTGTATTGCCTCGCTCGTGTCGGCGTCGGTGTTGTCCTACGGAAAAAAACTCAAGACACGCGAAAATGAAAGTTACTTGGGTGGCGGGCTGCGGATTCGAGCCACCGACCTCCGGGTTGCGAGACCCCCACACTAACCGATTCAGCCCGTGTCGGTTCATCATGCGCGACCTTTAAAGCAGGGTTTTATATGCATGAAGAAGTAGATGCAGCGCATAGCGCGAGCCAATCACAGGCGTCCCCTCCCTCCGGAGGAGGGAAAGGGTGTGATCGCGTGTTCGCTCGCCGTTGCGCCCGCCGTTTCCCGCCAGTTCAGGCCCGGCAGTCAGATGGGGAGGCTGCGTTCGGTTCGTTCTGCCGAAGACCAGGCTGCGTTGAAGGAACAGCAGCGGAAGCGGGCCGCGCGTCGGGCGTTCCGCCGAAGAACAGGCGACGTTTAATGAACGCCGCCCGGAACTCGCTCGCGAAAGGGTTCATCGTCGACGTACCGACCCCGCCATGAGGGAGCGCGAAGCCGAGGCGTTACGACAACGAAGAGCCACGGATCCCGAGCTTCGCTTGCACCCCTCTTCAGAGTAGTGGAAGGGCGGTCAATTTTTTTCACAATAGGCTCTTTTATGCATTGCAGCACAAAAGTAACTACAACCCTGATGTATCACGTCGTGCACTTTGGCAATGAATATCTATAAGATCCCATGCCATCCACAGAAACCTTTTCAAGCGGTTATACCATGCAAATTCACCGGCTGCAATTCGTAAGTTGCAATACGTACCGCGAAGTAATCATTTAAAAAGGTGAATTAGTGAGTTTACGACAATTAGTATCATGTGTTTCGATTTCTCGTGCAAATAATGTCCACCTGGACCGTGCATGGACTACATGCGTCAGAATTACTCCGGAGCCTTCAATTACGGCGTACCTCCTATATGACCCTTCTGTGCCAGTTTTGGCACGTCAAACCCCAAGCGTAATTTCATTTATAGGGATCTAGCGCACTATGGACGTCAGACTCCGGAGTTTTGCAAGACGCGTAGCGCCACCTGCCGGTGCGAAGAGGCAGTAATTGAGTAGTGCGAAGCCCGACTCCCTTGCTAAGTTGCCTATGCAGCTAGCGACAGCGAAACAACAATTTAACTAGATTTTGGTCCATATTGCGAGTGTTTTGCGCATTTACCACCCAGACAGAGAGCTATGAATTTCTACGCTAGTCGGACGCGCCACCGAATTGCCATAAAGCGCTTGCTGGCTCACTTTTCAGACTGATGGCGGAAACGACGGCAACCGCGATAGCTCCGCGCGCTACGAAGAAACGCCGCAATCGACGCTACTGTTGTGTTGTAAATTGCCATGAACGTGAAGGACGGAATAACAACGTTCAGTTTTACCGATTTCCATCGCGATCGTATGAAGGGGAAAGGCGAAAGCGCTGCATACGGGCCGTTCAACCTGTTGGGTAATTGGATTACATGCATTCCCCACAACACAGCGGCTCGCATGAGAGAGTGCGACAATTTTGTTCTTTTGTAATTGTGTTGCGTAGCCCTGACGGAGGACCGTGGTAACCAAGCGAAAACTCAGGAATTTGCAGCCGCCACTTCGTTGGTAACTGAAAAAAAACACAACGTTGCGAACCATCCTGCTTATGTGCCATCGATCTCCACCTTTTAACAGACGTCCGCCTCCGCTTGACTCAACAAGTGGAACGGAGAGATTTGGCAGGTCAGCCTAACCAAACATTTTGGTTCGTTTATGAATTCAAAATCCTGTTCTAGAGCATCGTTGTATCGCGAGCTCATTTCTACTTTCGGTATTTTGTATGTCCTGCGCCGATACAAGCACGCTTCGCAATGTGCTGAGCCTGCTCGACTGCGTTTTTCAAATGTGAGCAATGAAGTTGCTGTAGGAGCACTGGACGAATAATTGCGAAGTAACGCATGTGCGTAAAGAAAAAAAAATGCCGTGTGTATTTACATTTATTTTTGCGCGCTTGTTGCTCGAAGCGTCTGCGAAAAGTTCAAATTAAGGTACGAGCGATGCTGTAGCTCCTGCGAGAAAGAAAGATGCAGCGCGTAGACACTGTAGGAAGCTTCTTTCGTTATGATCTCACGCTGTTTGCTGCCCTGGAAAAGGTTATGAAAGGATACTCTCTGTAAATAATTGCGAGACTAAACATTACGATAAAATACATAAAAATGTAGGAGATACTTAAGTCTTGTGTTCAGGACATATTCAATATGAACCAATTTGAAATGCTTAGATTTTTATGCTGATATGCATACAGACAAACCTGATGCTCTCTGTACTTGCGAGTTGCAGCACGCCGAAATAACAGTTGAGATTTTATTTTATATTGTACACATACTTCGCTCTGCTGAGCTTCCTTTCCGAAGCGTGGATGGGCGGAAGAAGCTTTCCAGGTCCTTGATTTTTAGAAACCGTGCCTCAACACAAACGAAAGAGAAGGGTCCATTGTGGCCTATGCACCTTCGCTTGCGGAGAGCTCTCCTTGCACTACTCAGTTTGCGCCAAGGCTCCGATGGAGGCGCTGGTGACGGCTTTTTCCGGGGAAAAAACGAAGTTAGGAAAGAAACCATTTATGATAACTCAAAGGGAAGCTCATTACTTTTCGAAGCGAGATCGGGATGCCTTAGAACACGCACCTATAAAGCGAGATATAAGAAGGAAGAAGAAGCATGGGCTTGCTGCGGTAAAGCTAGGGAAACGACGGAGCATATTTTATTAGAATGTGAAGACGTCTATCCAGCGCTCGATTTAGGCACCACTGGCCTCCTTGAAGCCCTTGGGTTCAGCGGGAGCAGTGGTAAAGCAAACAGGTCCGCAATAGACATCAGTAAGAGGCGATTGGAGGATTGGTGGAAGAAAAGTAGGGAAACGACAAAAGACGGAGACGTACAAAAGCACAGTTCGCAATAGGGTATCAGAAAATTTGGACGTGGTAGTTCATAGTGTTTTTTTTTTCATTGGTTAACCTAGGTAGGATATTAGGCAGCATAGTAGCAAGAGCTTGGTGGCGCAAGCCACCGCCCCGTTCCAAAAGGGACGCTCATAACATCCATCCATCCATCCGCAGCGCCGCCTGGGCAGAGTCTGAGGTCTATAGCCGCGCTCGGCGCACGCTCTGTCTAAACAACGTGTGCAACAGCAACATGCAGCGGCCGCCCTCGCATGCCACAACGAAGATGACACCTGCCGTGGTTGCTTAGTGGCTATGGTGTCGGGCTGCTAAGCACGAGGTCGCGGAATCGAATCCCAGCCACGGCGGCCGCATTTCGATTGGGGCGAAATGCGAAAACACCCGGGCACGTTAGGTGCACGTTAGAGAACCTCAGGTGGTCCAAATTTCCGGAGTCCCCCATTACGGCATGCCTCATAATAAGGTCGTGGTTTTGGCACGTAAAACCCCATTATTTAGATTAACAAGATCGATAAATGTACAATGAACGACCCGTATATTATATGTTTCACAGGCACTGATCTCTAGACTGTTCCCAAGCATTTCGGGAGAAACTGCGCACATCCGGGGTGGTCGGCGAAGCACGTCGGTTACAACCTATCTTACTGGGCCGAGTGCAAAGTCACGTGTTCGGCCGACTTTCTGGTGAAAAAAAAAAACGAAGGCGATGGTTTCACGGCGAGTTGGCTTGCGAATGCTGGCTGCGTACTGTTACGCTCTCTCCTCGTATAGTTTATTTCCTCTGCCATGTTGTAGATATTCTCATGACGACGGTACCATTAAAATAGCTTTGTGAGGCTTTCTGCACAGTATAATTTGCGTTTTTTTAAATTCTGACAACCCTAATGGAAGATTTCGCGTGACTACAGATTTATTTTTGCTCAGATTTTGCAGCAGTACTACATAACTTTTGGCCCGCGTAGTTCAGTGACGTTTGGCATCCGCTTGCTCGCTTCCTACAGACGGTGAAATCAGTCGTCCCGAGTCTTTGAACGTGGCCTCCGAGATCAGACGGTTCGCGCCGCTCACTCCCGGAAGCGCAGGTCCCCTCACCAGTATTTATGTAGAACATGCACTCAATCGTATTCATGCTTATTCGCACTCGTCGAAAGTCACCCACGTTCCTACCGATGCTCACTGATGCATTCACTCGCCTTCAGAGACGTCGCTTCTGCGACACGTGCCGGCACCAATTGCCTCTCGCGTCAACTACCACTCACATACATAGCGCACGTTCACCTACAGTCGCCTCGCGTTGATACTTACGGCCAATTAATATCACAGGCACCGACTCCCGTTTATATTAACGTTCGTCCACTCGCATACCCTTCGTCATTCACGAACCTTCTACCTTACGTCTGTGAAATTAGTGTGCTTAGTATACGGCGTGAATGATTATACTGACTCATGTTCAGAGGCCCTTTTCTGTTGCAGCATCATACTTCGATCGAGATGTGAGATCATGAAATGGAAAATTGTCATCCACCCCAATGTAGCCCGAAACTGCAATGTACCACCCAACGGGTTTCTCAGAAAGAAAGCGTCGCAGGTTAAGAAAAATTCATCCTGTTCCGCGATTCGAACCCGGTACCAACGCTCTTACGGGGCCGGTCGGTCTCTCTGCCATCTCAGCTAACCAGGAGGCTAGCAGATCGCAGTGCGAGGGAGAATTAATCGACAACTCGAAGCCCAGGGACACTGAATATGGGAAATCACTTCTGCGGAATCCCGCGAGGCGGAGGAAGTGTCATGAAATGGAACATTGTAATTCGTCAGAAATTAGCACGAGGCTACCATGGAAACCCATTGAACCTTCATGCTACATTTGGGCGGATGAGTGAGTGAATAAATTTTTATTGGGTTCAGCAAAACGCGATAAAACGCGCACCCGGCTAATCCCACGACGGGACTGACAGATCTAGTCTGCCGGCCCGATCGCGAGTGCGCTGGACGGCCAGAATTTGGTTCTCAAATACGGGATTTAGCAGGAGCGCCTCCCACTCTTCCTTGGTGAACTTTGGGCCCAGCGACCCGCACTCCCAGAGCATATGAGGCAAAGTAGCAACCTCACCACAGACAACGCAAGAATAATTCGGATAAATCTCGGGATATATGCTGTTAAGGGACGCCGGATTTGGGTAGGAGTTCGTTTGCAAGAGTCTGAGCGTGACCGCCTGCGGCCTGCTTAGCTTGGAGTGAAGCGGCGGAAAACCCTTCTCTCTAAGCAAAAGAATTTAGTAAGTTCATTGTGCGTGATAGGAGCGTCTCTATGTCCGGGGAGAGAGTCGCCCGATCCGAGGGCAGCGCGGTCGGTAAAGCCACGCGCAGCCTCGTGGGCAGACTCGTTGAGATTCAGAGGAACCCCCTGACAATTTTTCCTTTCATGAACCTTTCTCCACCTTGCGGGATTCCGCAGAAGCGATTTCACCTAGACAAAACACATAGATTTCACATGAACAACAACAAAAAAAAAAAGAAGAATTTTACTGAACAATCCGGACAAGGTATATATGCGGTCTGGTTACGAATTCTGAGTGGAAACTAAGCAGTGCTAAAATGCACAAGTGTGCGACGCTTGGGCTAGTTGGTTCAACTACTTCACCGTGGCCTTCGACGGCAGAACAGCGCAGATAATGGAGGCAGACAGAAAGAACAAAAACATGCCGCAAAGCGCGACTAACAATTGAAGTATTTATTGTTATAAGACCAAAATAAATTTAAATAACCGACAAACGCGTGAACGTACGTAAGTGAGTGCATTATCGCGAGAACACGCCGGATCGCAAAACGAAACAGGAAAGATGCTTAACAGAGGAAGAAAAAGAAAGCGACTAAATATGCCACGCACAAAATTTTCTATTTGCTAACAAGGTATATGTGTGTGTGACAACTTTATTGTCATACCTATTTTCTAGTTTGTGCGAAGGATGGAAGGCTTAGCTAGGTTTGTCATATGTGCCGTGTTCTCGAGGCTATGCGATCTTACGTTCATGTGTTTCGTTGCTATTCCTGTTTATTTGCTCCCATTACAACAAACCCTTTACTTGTTAGTCAGCGCTTAGTGGTGCGTTTTCATTTTTTCTGTTTGTCTTCGTTTACTGCGCTGTTTTACCTTCAAAACCAAGAGCTAAAACATGAGCGCTAAGCGTAAAACCTTGCTTGATAGAAGTTGATGGAGGGAAAACGAAGGAAACCTGTACTATGCCTGTACAGTAGAGATTTGCTATACAGACACAAGACTTAACGTGACGCGTGAAATTGCGATCTTTTCGCGAAATCTGCGCTACGTACTAGTTATCACGGTGCAGTGATCATGCAAACAAACCACTTCAGCTCATTAAAATATTGGTGACATACACACCTCTCACAAAACACGGTAAGTATTATGGGCGCTATGGTGCCCTTCAAACATTTACTGCGCAAATATTAGTGATAATAATCAGCGCTTGAATCTGGCACTTTTGACTAGAAGGCCGAAAGTGATGTCGCTATCGCGTCTCAACCGATGCACGTTGAATATTATTACGCGTTGTGCCAGAAAATCTTAATTACGATGTAAGATGTTGCCCCTTTTTTACATTTATTCAGGCTTAACAACGACAGGAATGCCCCGAAAACTGTAGATCTTACCTATCTTACCTAGGCGACACTGCCTAAAAAGCCATTCCTGCTGGCCGGATACAGAAGTAGTTTTCGGAATCCAAGTCGATCTCTAGTGTGGAGCCTGTGACGAAGCCTGTAAAGTTTACGCGGTAGTTTCGTTTATTGTTCAACTTATTTGAGCAGCAAGAACCAAAGATGACAAGGATACGTAATATTTTCAAATTTCGCTTACTTCAAACTCTGTCTTTTGTTACAAAAGTGCAAGTTGTAAGCCAGCGCTGGTTCGTCTGGTTGGATCCGGTTTAATCTGGTTTCCAACAGGTGCTCATTAAAGGTATTAAAGGCCTACAGAGACGCCACGGGACGCCACAGTAGTTTCTGCTTCGAGGTGAGTGGTAGATTTGAGCTCTTCGCTGTTATTTGCACGAGCGACCTAAAACACTAACGTGATTACGGTTAAGATAGCATTTATAGCCGCAATTCAGAGCGTATCTTTGTCTTCGCACCTAAAGAATTTAGCCTTTTTTTTTTTTTTTTGGCAATGGTGACGCACCCGCGCTGTGAAGTTTCATTTGAGTCTTCGCTAATAAAGACTAGTGGTCTTCTCGTCATTTTTGCCTGTTGGCGGTCGAAGTGAAGGTACACAGAGTAAAAGACTGCGAACCAGATGCGGCGTTTAATTACACAATGATTTTGCTAGCTAACCCTCTTTCCTTCCAGTGCCCCCGCCTACAGGTCCGACAGTTCGTCAGTATCGACCACATACGCCACGTATCGTCTCGATCTATTCGGTCAGAATTTCTCACATATCAGCGCTCCGCGACCCTATCCGTACGAGAACTGAGTAAACTTGGATTTTGTGTCATGTTCAGATCGCATGTGATATATCTGCAAAAGAAGAGACTAATTTTGCTCTTGTTGAGGCCCCTGCGGACGCAACAGAAGGGTCGGAGACGCTTTTGGTGCATTTTGCTGAGACAAAGTACCGCCGATTTTGCACGAGAGACTGACGTAAATCGCAATTTTTTTTGCTTCAGTAAATTACATACATACGTATATCACGCGGTTGCGAATACTTAAATGTGCGCTAGACGCACCTACGTTCAAGTAAGTGCACGCGACTTGCATGCCCTTCTGCAGTTCAGTACAGGTACCACGCTACCTAAAAACTGTAATTATCTGAATTCACCTTGAGTGCGAAACAAACTCACGCCCATTTCATACGTGAATTCTTCACACCTTGAATTTTTTTGTATACCTTTGCTCAGGATTTTACTTCTAGTTCAATTTTGCACGGTCATTTTGGAAGCCGGCATGCTTATCGGGGTAGCTTTGAGTGTGTTTAATTTCGTGCCGTTATTGCTTCCATGGTCATAATTTAAAAATCAGTCATATAGTTGGAAAAGAAGTGCAGAGTCTGTTGTCGTCTAAAGTGGACATAGATCACCGATATTTATTTTTCTTTCTTTTTCTTTTTTCTCCTGACAATTTGAAGCAGCTGGGCAGGAGTGAATGTTTACATACTTACATGCTTTCTAAGTGCTGCAATCATATAATTCCTTTGATGGCTTTTACCTTCCTTAGCTTCTTACTCTGGTGTAAATGGTACGATTACATTATCAGACACCTTTTTCATTTAATGAAATATTACATAATAGCATAAACCTTCATCTGACATGTGAAGTACATGTAATTATCCTAAAAATTGTTTCTCAGCATATATCCAGCTCGATTTACCCCAGCTATGACAGCATATAGAATAAATCAAATGGACAATAAAAAAATTGCAGCTGCATTGTTCACTTATGTCACATTATTCTGCATCATGCTGCTTCGTATAGTTTCATGCAAAACGTTTTGACATCACAGAATAATAGACCAAACAGTATACATCTTTTCATCATCATCAGTTAGTTTTATGTCCACTGCAGGACGAAGGCCTCTCCCTGCACTCTCCAATTAACCCTGTCCTGCATCAATCGATTCCAACTAGCGCCCACGAATTTCCTAATTTCATCGCTCCACCTAGTCTTTTGTCGTCCTCATTTGCATTTTCCTTCTTTTGGTACCCATTCTGTAACACTAAAGGAGCAACGGTTATCTAACCGGCGCATTACATGACCTGGCCAGCTCCATTTCTTCCTCTTGATGTCAATTAGTATATTGTCTATACCCGTTTGATCTCCGATCCAAACCAGTCTCATTCTGTCTCTTAACGTTATGCCTAGCAATCTTTGTTCCATCGCTCATTGCGTGGTCCTTAACTTGTTCTCAAGCTTCTTTGTCAGTATCCAAGTCTCTGCCCCATATGTCAGCACTGGTAAAATGCACCGATTGTACACCTTCCTTTTCAATGATAACGGTAAGCTTCCAGTAAGGAGCTGGCAATGTCTGCCGAATGCGATCCAGCCCGTTTTTATTTTTCTGTGAATTTCCTTATCATGATCAGGGTTCCCTGTGATTAATTGACCTAGGTAAACATACTCCTTCACAGACTCCAGAGGCCGACTGGCGATCCTGAACTCTTGTTCCTTTGCCCGGTTATTTATCATTATCTTTGTCTTCATATTAATCTTCAGCCCCACTCTAATACTGTCCCTGTTACGGTCCTAAATCATTGGTTGTAACTCGTCTGCACTGTTGCTGAATAGAACAATGTCAACGGCAAACCGAAGGTTGTTGAGGTATTCACTGTCGATCTTTACTCCTAAGCATTCCCAGTTTAATAGCTTGAATACTTCTTCTAAGCACACAGTGAATAGCATTGGAGAGATTGTGTCTCCTTGCCTGACCCCTTTCCTTATAGGTATCTTCCTGCTTTTTTTGTGTAGAATTAAAGTAGCTGTAGAACCTCTGTAGATATTTTCCAGGGTATATACGTAAGCGTTCTGTACCCCTTGATTACGTAATGCCTCTATGACTGCTGGTATCTCTACTGAATCAAATGCCTTTTCGTAATCTATGAAAGCCATATAGAAAGGCTTATTGTACTCTGCAGATTTCTCGATAACCTGGTTAATGACATGGATGTGATCCATTGTGGAGTAACCTTTCCTGAAGCGAGCCTGCTCCCTTGGTTGACTAAGTCCAGTGTTGCCCTCATTCTATTGGAGATAATTTTGTAACTATTTTATATAATACTGGGAATAAGCTAATGGGCCTATAATTTTTCAAATCTTTAACGTCTCTCTTTTTTGGATTAGTATAATACCATTTACACCGATCGGAAGCATCTTCCAAAACCAGGCTCTGCTGTCACCTGGCAACGACTTTGGGCGTTTGTCATTAAACCAACAATTCAACCAATGTTAATAAACACCACAGCATCAGAGTACCCTGCATTGCCGTAAGAGCTGAGTAATAGCTAGGCTGCTCACTCCCACAGTTAAGTTACGGAAGCACTGGTGAAACTTTGGTAAGTGTAGTTTCGAAGTTCTAATCTGAGACATCAGGACATGCCAATGGTTTAATGGTAAGCAAGGTAAAGTGCAGGCAGGCAGCAGCAGAAAAGTTTTCCTTTGATATCTGTAGCTACAAGAGTGCTACTCTTACAGCTGAAATAAAATGTGCCTTGATTACTGTAGTGCAGCTATTGCTGTGACAATGAGAAATAATCATAGCAATACACATGGTAATGAATATTTATTACAGTATACATTACGACAAGTGTGTCATATCGCCATATTTGTGGTAAAAGCATTGGCTTTCATTTTTATATTTTTTCTTGCTGGGGTGGAATGTGAGAGTGCTTGTGCACTGTGCATTGTGTGCATGTTAAAGAAGCCCAGCGGATCAAAATATCCTGGAGTCCCCCGCCACAGCATGCATAACGGGCCAACTTTTACGATGGTATCACAAAATACCGCAGTTTCAGTGCTCCTTTGTGTTTGTTTTATTGAAACAAACATTTTTACAATTTTTCATTTGCGTGCAGTTTCGGACAAAAGCAATTAAAGAAAATGGCATGAAACAAGTCTACTACTTGAGCTGGACCTCTCTCAGTTGCAGACATTGTTTGCAAGAGAATTCAAAATGAATATTTGACAAATTAATAAATGTTCACTAACCTTTAAATTAATTGTGGCACATATTGCAATTTACTAATTGTAGCTGGTGACTTTGGAAGTCGTATCCACTTGGAATAAATCCTGAGGATGACACATCTTTCGAGATATGCATTGCCCAAGTTTGTGATGAAATAATGCAGTGTTGGTCCAGCAACTTTTTAAGCTTAAATGCACGAAAAGGCATTTTGTTAAAGAAGCGGAACAACAGGACATTTTTACCTTAAGTTTGACAGTCCTTATCTCAGAACTTGTCGTAATTTCACAATTCGATCCTAGTAGTTATGTCGTTTGGAAAAACTGGCTTGAATCGGTATATTGCAAAGTTGTGAAAGATTGTTATAGTTCAGTCATGCACTTTGTTTCCATGTATTCGGCTGCATTACTCTGAGTAATGCAGCTCAACAAGCAGATTTGTACTAGTTACCACAGGCAATATTTAAATATACTGCTAACAATGAAAAAAAAAAACAAGCACCTGGTATAAGAGCATCTTAACCTGTGACAGCCGTTGCATGAATATTTCAATAAGTGCGAACTGGGCAGAGACAAGAAATGTACTTGTGTACTTTGCAAACATTTTTGGTTTTCTGCGGCGCAGATCATTGTTGCTGTGACTAGTATATAGAGCAGATTGCCTGTTCTCAGCACCTGTACTGTACAAAGTTTATGAATGGTTAACAAATGGTCAGCATGTTAAATTATCAAACAATTTTTACTATTTTTTACCAAATTCTATCTAGTACTTCTTTCACTGTGGTCTTTTTCAAATTGTAAAGTTGGCAAGTGTGGGCATGCCTCATAATCAGTCTAATGTAATTTAAGTTTTTGCCTGCTGATGATGCTTTGCTTCTTTTGCCATTGTGCAATGTTTGCATAATGTCAGGTCTGCTGTGCATTTTTCTGAACCTCTTCCATGTATTTCTTCATCAGTGATCCTCAAGACCCACCCAATTGACCTGGCTGTTGCTGCGCAAAAGCACCGAACCATGAGCTTGGGACCTGGCCAGCGCCGAAAAGCGCCAACTGCGCGTGTCATGGGCTTCAACCTCACCCCAGAAGGGTATTGTGAGCGAAGTGACAGGGGAGAGCCAGGTGAGAGAGAACAGTTAAATTTTAATTCAGCATTATTACTTTATTTCGTTACAAAATGTGTATGATACACAAAGAGGTCCTAAAGTAAAAAATATGCAGATCCACCACACGTTGAAATCTGTCTGAAGCGAAATTTTCATGAAGCGATTAATCAATGCTATTAGTTAGCCCATTTCATTCCTGCAGCCTTGGCATTAAGGAAACTGCCGTGCACTTACGTACTCTCGCGCCCTCTTGCTGCACAATGCGACACACGCGGTGATCATATCAAAGAGCTAGCTGGCGTTGGCATGATAGAAGTACATGTGCGACTGTGGTCTAATAGCTCGTGCACCGAGTTGCTGTACTGGTAGACTGAGGTTCAATCCCACTGTCGTGCATGTAATTCAATTTTATATCTTTCAAGGGTCATCTATTCACCAAGGCAGCACCAGCAACCAGCAGCCTTGGTCAGGAAAGTCAGGGAGGATTCGCAAAAAAGCTCTGCTTTAGTACTGTCAGTGGGGAGATTCTGTTGAAAGATGTGTAAAATGAAGAAGGTATGTTTAGCAACAGAAATTTAAAACAGCGGAAAAATACATGTACTGTGAATTAACTGCATGAGCACGACAGTTTGATAACAGTACATTGTGTGAAATATGAATCCAGCTTTAAATGGCTTTTTCAGAACCGGTGGCTTGCTTGCGACTGAATTTCGCACGGAGCAGGCAATTTGCCCTCTATTTAGCGTGATACTATGCTTGGATACAGTACTCACCTGTCTTCATGAGAATATATCATGAATACGCATTGTTCGTGGCGACGGCAGACGAAATGTGAAGATTATCCCTGCACTGGAATGATGGTGCCAGTTATGCTGGAACATGGTGCATGCTGTGTTCTGCCATAATTGGTTGGCCCTAATTAACGTCACATAAAAAGTAATGTCTGCTTTTAAAAATATTTTTGTTCTTTTCGTTACTGTCAACGCAGGTGCAATACTTGGAGAACCAGGTTACTCGGCACTCCAAAAATCAATGCCCTCTGAGCTCCGAAAAGCTCGTGACGAGTTGCACGCCATTGAGATGGACTGGAAGTCAAAGGTGAAAGTCTAGCTTTTGGGTTGCATGCGGTAGAACCGCTGAGTACTTTTTTCCCAGTTTACCTTTCCAAATAAGTACATGACCAACAAATGTTGTCCATGCTAGTGTGCTTGATTTGCTTAATCTCTGGCAAAGCTTAAAGGGCTCCCTTTGTTTATATATTTGTTACCTACATTTCGCCCGAGGGCGTTAAATAGAGAGGGGTTACAACAACAACAACAACAGCATTATGTCTGCACGAAGTGCGACTATGCTTTGCATCAAAGTGGTACAGATCCAAACACATTATTCATGGAACATAATACACAGTATGAATATTACAGACTACTGCAAAAAACAAACAAAGAAAGGTAATATACAAATGATTAAAAATGAAAGTTGCAGATAACTAGTTCATAAGAAGCACTACACTACGTGCATAAAACATACTGCAAATAAAGTGCAGAAATATTCTGCTATGACAGTAACTGCAGATGACAGTTTAGAAAACTAAACTGCTCCAAGTTCAAAAGGCGAGCGAGTGAACTGTTTCTTTTTTGCCTTCGCTACCCTCTCCCCGCTTTTGTTCTTGCCTCCTCATTGCATGCTACTCTAGAAAGACCCGCCGTGGTTGCTCAGTGGCTATGGTGTTGGGCTGCTGAGCACGAGGTCGCGGGATCGAATCCCGGCCACGGCGGCCGCATTTCGATGGGGGCGAAATGCGAAAACACCCGTGTGCTTAGATTTAGGTGCACGTTAAAGAACCCCAGGTGGTCAAAATTTCCGGAGTCCTCCACTACGGCGTGCCTCATAATCAGAAAGTGGTTTTGGCGTGTAAAACCCCAAATATTATTATTACTCTAGAAAGCATGTGGGCACTACATCTGTACCAAATCCCAAGTTGGCACTTTGTTCATGTTTGAAAACATGAACTTCCACTTGTCAGTGCTCACCACTTTTTATCTACACGCCGTTGCTGCCGCACGCACAGGGCAAAATACACAAGATGAAATTGCGCACGACAAGCAAGAGAGGTGATGAGGAACAGCAGGAGTGTGATGAGTCAGAAGTGTGCTAGCAGACATATCGGAACTGATGTCTCTTTTATATGAACCAATTGACAGATTTTGACCATGCATAACCCTCGTGGTATTGCAGTATGTGAAGAAAAGTGATCTGCAATGCCCCAGAGAGGAGTACACGACTGTTTTATTAATAATTAGAGGTGGTTTGGGGGATCTTCACAAGAATGAACCATCAGGAACTAATCTAACTTGTTCACTGTTCTCTTTAACTTCAATCTTTGGGGTACTCACCACCCTATCACTTTCAAATTCAGAAAGTTGCAAAATGATAACATTTTCGTTTCACCCTTTGTGATTGACTGGTATGCCCCAGCACTGAAATGCCACCGCTTTCATAATGTTTAAGTTCTTGATCTCACTTTGTGTCTTTGTTTTTCTTCATTGTGTGCCACATCAGAAGGCTTGTGCACTGTTTTGGGGTACATCAATAAACAATTCAATATCATGAAAGCACACTCCAGCTGTCTTGAATGTGATAACACCCGGACGGTAAAATTCAAGGTCGCATCACAGTGCTTTCATCGGAGCCCCTGTGCATGCGGAAACTATGTGGTTGCATGTACTGTAGTAGGTGCTAAATTTAGAGTCGTACAAACTTTTCGTTTTAATGTGTGTCAACATCTCAAGTACCAGATATATTTCCAGCATGCATAATTCTCTTATGTGTGCAGAGTTGGTAGTGATAGCGGTGCATATCTAAATGGCTAGCTTCGATAACAGAAGCACCATAATTCATAATTGTTCTAGGAATAGGAGGTCGGAATTACTGTTTTTTGTTTCGTTTGTCTGAATTGTTTTGTCCTGAATTTTCGGACTCCGTATATGGACTGCTGTAAATCTCTATGTAGTTAGAAACACGTTTTTATCAGTATTTGGTAGTGGTAGGTGCTGACATCTGTATTTTTATTTAACACTTTGTGATTCCTTCAGGTAACGGAGTTGACTTGCTACAAGGACTCATTGAAGGAGAAAGCATCTCGTGTGGAAAGTCTCACATGCGAGCTCATTCACGTGAAGAGCAGCATGGAAGAACACGAGCAACGTTGCAAGGCAGCTGAGATAAGGTACCTGGCGTAGCATATGTCGCCTTTGCCTTTTATTGCAATGGTACTTAAATGGACACTCAAGGCGGGCTCATGTCACCGATGCTGACACTGTTGTGCTGTCCTGTTATCGATAGTACATACGTGGACTGCACATAGAGAGTTAGAAAAGGTCCAGTGATGGGCAGTGAATCTAGCTGCAGAAAAAGATGCTGCCGTGCTTGAAGAGCAATGTAGCGAAAGGTCGTTTGAATGTTTTTTTGCAAAAATATCTGAATACTCTAACTTATGTACAAGTAACACTACTGTGACGTGATGGTTTAGCTCGCCAAGAAAGCCTTGGATTAGTGATTCTTTATTACGGTCCATTAAAAAAAAGAGATAATCTTTGTAAGAAACTTTAAAGTCCAGCCATTCAATAATGTGTTGCGATTGCACTTCCACACATATTCAAAAGTTCTAACAGCCACTCTAAAAAATGCCAAGCGTAATTACTACAAAAATAAAACAAGAAAAAAGGGAAGTGATACCAGATGAAACTGGCAGGTTATTAAAGAATTCTTAAACATTAATACAACTAAAAATCGCATATTGTGTGTGAACCACGATTCTGCTAACATTACTGACCCTCAAGACATAGCTAATGTTCTCAGTGACCATTTTAGTATTGCAGACGGTAGTCAGCCTGATTCAACGTTGCTTAGTTTTCCGCGCTGTTCTCATTCCTTTTACCTGTTCCCCACAACATTGCTAGGAGTATGCAACATTATCACTTCTCTTAAAACAACTGGTCCAGGCCTCGACTTGATACGCCCCTCTAGCATTAAGCTTGTGTCTAACGAAATCTCACCTGCGTTAGCACATATAGCAAACAGATTATTTATAGATGGCATCTTCCCTAATCGCCTCAAGATAGGTAAAATAATCCCAGTATTTAAGAAAGGTAACCATAAGTGCATGAGTAATTAACATCCTATCTGCATTTTGTCTTTCTTTAGTAAGGTGATAAAAAAACTAATACCTAATTGCTTAACTAAATACTTATCCAAATTTAATCTTTTAACTCCTGATCAATTTGGTTTTCATGACAATTTTTCAAGTGAACTAGCGCTTATTACTTTTACTGAGAGGGTTAAATTAGCCATCGATCAAGGCCTCTTAGTCGGTGGTCTCTTTATTGATTTCACTAAGGCGTTTGGTACAATTAACCATTGTATTCTTTTAGGTAAACTTGAATTGTATGGCATTTCTGGGCTGCCTTTACAATTAATTCGCAACTAATTGACCGACAATGTATAGTCGAAGTTAATGGCGTCTTCTCTTCATCAAAAACTGTATATACAGGCGTCCCTCAGCGATCAATACTTGGGCCACTTTTATTTCTCATATTCATTAATGACTTGCCAGAAATATTAACACATGCTCACTGCCTTCTTTATGCTGATGACACCACTATTTTTGCATCTGATAAAAATTTATTCGCATTGCAGGATAAACTTAACGCTGACCTAGCGACTGTTCATTCGTGGTGTGTAAAAAACAAGCTAACCATTAACCCATCTAAGACAACATTTATGGTATTGCACTCTTCAAAAACTTTGCACATTGACTCTATTGTAGTATCTCTAAATAATAATGTATTTGCAAGATCTCCGTCTACTAAATTTCTTGTAGTTCTAGATGAGAACCTAAAGTTCCAGTGCCATATTCAATCACTTATTCAAAAAATCTCATTTGGTATTCACACCATCACAAGAACTTGCTCTTTTTTTCAGCAAACCATTCACATGCCTTTATATTACGCGTATATACACAGTCATCTCTCATACTGCCTGTCTTCTTGGGGTAATACATATGCCACACATCTTCATCAACTAGAAGTTTTGCTAAAGCAGGCATTACGATTAATTACATTCCAATTGCATACATCTCCCTCTGCTCTCATATTCCGTTTCCCTTAATGTTTTACCTTTATGCATGTCATTCTATCATAAGCTGTCGCTACTTATGTTTCGTCTTATAAATACCGAGTTTAATATTCCAGGTTTTACTCGCTCTAGCCTCATCAATTATAACAACACAAGATTTTCAGCACAATTCAATCTTCTCCTTCCAAAAGCAAGAACTAATTATGGGAAATTTACCCTCATGTTTTCAGGCATTTCTGTTTGGAATTCAATACCATCTGATATGAAGTCATCTACATTATTATCATTCAAGCGTAGAACGAAGGAGCATTTCACGAACACTGTATCTGACGCATAGTATAATTTAACGAACCTGAGAATTAATTAGATCTTGTTCTGCTTTACCACTATGCAATGCACTTTTCAACTACCGAGTCACTGAATTTTGCTTATAATTGATACTTCTCGTTAGCTTTATGTGCCATTTATTCTCATTTGAATTTTTGCAAGTTATTTTTAAGATCTCTTCAATTATTTTTCTTCTTTTTAACTTTGTGATTATACTTGCGATATTTCTAATAGATTATTTTTCTCTCTTACCGTTTATTTGCGATGATGTAGAAATTGTATAATATATCAC